>NC_064414.1:15494375-15833750 GCF_023375975.1 Astyanax mexicanus | reverse complement strand
AAAAATCTACTCGAGTAAAAGTAAAAAAGTACTCAATTTAAAATGTACTTTGAGTAAAAGTTACATAGTTACTTTTAATTATTTATTTTTAAAAAGTACAACAAGTCATAAATTATGTATAGGTGACTATAAACCGTATTTTTATAGTTTTACAGCTCATTATTATTATTATTTTTTTAACTTGCCACTGCTATGCTTTAACTGCTATTGACAGGTTAATGATTTTTTTTTAACATTCAAGCATATTGTTTAATGTTACCAATAAAAACTTAAGAAATTATCATTAAAAACATGAAATTATACAAAAAAAGAATGCTGGTCGGCGCATGTGCAGTGCCGTAAAAAAACACATATCAATGGGTAGCATAACTCGACAGAACACCAGTTCCCCCGGGCCGTGCACACAGACCCAAGGCTACACTGATTCACACAGCGTCTCTCCCGCTAAACCGTAATAAACACTGCTGGAAAAAGTTCAGCTGCGCTGCCATGGTGAACAAAACTCAGCACAAACTATGTGTTTGTGACGTAAATTAACTAACTTGCTAGCTAAACTAGGCAGTTTGATATGTCAGTTTAGTTCAGCGTTGTTTAATGTCTAAAAGGGATCTATGTAATCCATGATCGTTAGCTAAGGTGTTTAGGTTATATCCGCCTCAATCGCCTGTTAACATCACGCCGACAGACGCATTTCATACAGCTTTCAGAGCATTTAATATACTATTAATTTAGGTGTTAATACATGTTAGTAGCAAGGGTGTCAAAAGTATTCACATTCATTACTCAAATTGAAGAATAGATACTGGGGTTTAAAAAATACTTTTACTTAAATAAAAGTATAAATTTACTGCTTTTAAAACTATTTAAAGTATAAAACTAAAAGTAATGAAAGGGGAAAAATGACTTTATAAACAGAAACCTAGGCCGCACTACAGGGGCCTATAGTGCACTACCCCCGGTGACTAGATGACTAGAAGAACTTAAATGGTGCTAAAAAAAAGGTCTTCAGAGAAGAGGGATGTTATTAAAATATTTTACAGACAGCATCATACCTGTTCTTAATACATGCTTTACCAACCAACTGTAGACTGTAACTTTGCACAGTGAACTTACAAATATTGCATATAGCAATAATATAAAGTACCAGTCAAAAGTTTGGACACATTCTATTCTCAGAGTTATGCAGTAAACAAAACATAAAAATAGTAAACAAAACCTTTTTTTTAATAACTTCTTAAGCTCCAAGCCTGAAAATACATACCCAAATTTTAAAGCTTTTTACACTAATATTAAATTATTCAGAGAATTTTAATCATATCAATTATATTACAAAATTAACTGAAAACACTTAAAATATACAATTGAACATGTAATATTCAAAATATGGTAAAAACAAGAAAAAAATACAGGTGCTTTTCAGGTTTTCTAATTTCTAATCTTAAAATGAAATATTTATACGTGTGTTTATATAAGTGTTTTACAGTTCTTTATTCCATGTAAAATTATAAACTGCTCTCTTTCACTGGTTAGATATTATAGTGATCTGCTCCTGGGATATTTTTCTTTCTTTTTCTACAAAGGACTGGAAACTTTATAAGAACAAAAACTACTAATTTTATAACTTATTTTACAGTAAAGAATGTGTTTCTGTATTCTATATATCTGCTCAGTGACAGTGTCGGGTTACAGACCCCTCCCCACCTCTCCGGCTAACACGGCACCTGATTGGCCGGTTCACATGTCTTTCTTCAGAGAAGACTCTGCTGATTCTGTGCATGTGCATTAATAAGCTGTAAACCCAGCCCCAAACCTTTTTTTTTTTTTCTAAACCAAGCCAAACCTTTAAATAACGTGTTACATTTGATATTATAAGCACTGCTTTGACAAAAATGAGGATTATTGGCGAATGGACTGATGGACTGAGCGATTTTGAAGCATCAGGGAGCGGTAAGCGCTGGTGGGGGCTGTGTGTGTGTGACTGAGTGACCTCTAGTAACGCAGGGGGATTAATTACACAAGCTGCTGTAAAACTGTATAAAACAGTCTAACGCACTCTTTAGGCTCTAATTCAGGAACTGTACAGTGAAATGGTTTGCAGTTCTGTAATCCTGAGAGTCAGAAGGTTTGAATGATGTATTTGATCTGCATTGGATCAAATATGGACGTACATAAAAAGCAAATATGCAAATTATAAGTCATATTTTTAATAACTAGGCATATTTCGCCATAAATGTTTATTTTCTAAAAGGAAATACAGCTACGTAGGCTAGACAACTGGAAAGCAGAGATTATAAACTTCAATATATGGCATATTGTGTGTATATCATTGGTATGCAGCGAGGCCCTTCTAACCCTTCAGAGATTGCAGAAGGAGTACCCACTATATTCACTGCACGCCACTGGTGTATATATATTGAGCCTATAATTATTCATAAACACAGCCAGATATTAATTATGATATTTTTCTGGCCCGCGGGTGGGCTAGGGCGCGTTAAGAAGATTTTGCTTTGATGCCAGTGTTGTCTACTCTCAACGCTCTCTTAGCCAGCTTGGATCCTAGAATGGTTCTTTTTCCCCATTTTTTACTCAGTAACGGGAAGTTTTTCAATGAAGCGAAGTAAATTACTTTTGTCAAAATGTACTTGAGTAAAAGTAAAATGACCTATTTAAAAAAAAAACTACTTTAAAAATTACAAATTACTTACAAAATCTACTCAATTACAGTAATTTGAGTAAATGTAATTTGTTACTTTCCACCTCTGCAAAAATGAGTACACCCATCACATTGTTGAAAAAAAATTTAATCTACATTTTTATGGGAGAACACTGAATATATATAGCCCCAGACTATGATGCTACCAAAACAATGCTTTACTGTAATCAATATATACAATTTATCAACTATATATACTAGATTTGCCTTCAGCATCTGTTTGCAGGCTTTCTTGGGCATTAGCTTCAGAAGAGGATGCCTTCTAGTACAGTGGCATGCAGACAGAGGAGTATTATGCAGTATGTGGAGTATGGTCTGAGCACTGCAGGCTGACCTCTCACTCCTTCAAGCTCTGCAGCAATGCTGCATATATTTTTTTAAAGCCAACCTCTGAATATTTTGCTGAACATGTGGACTCAACTTCTTTGGTTGATGCAGGGGAGGCCTGTTCTACCTACAACCATCCTGGAAATCAATTTACACCTGAGACCTTGTAACACTAAGAGAGCATTGCTAATTGAGCACAACTTGATAATTTTCAATTATGGGTGTACTTTTGTTGCCTGTGGTGTAGACATTACTGGACAGCAAATTTACACTGTTGTATAAGCTGTCCACTGACTACTTATCATTGTATCAAAGTCTCATCTCTTTAGTGTTGTCCAATAAAAAGTATAATAAATAATATGTTTACAAAAAGTTGACTTGTGTTTTTCACTTCATGATCTTGAGTAGGACTAGGGTTGTCAACCACTCTGTAAAATATTGAATTGATCCGTAATTGGAAGATAATAGACTAATACACATGTGGAGCAGCCAGGTAGGAATGTCTAATAGAGTGACACAGTGAGTGAACATTCGTGAACCCTCATACAGCACAACACACACTAACCTCATATACCTCATACACCACCACCACCATCCTGATCAGTGTCACTGCAGTGCTGAAAATTAAATTAGGGATGTATTTTTTCATGTACTTTTATAAAAGATGCCTAGCAAATTTGTCTTTTGTGTGGGTGTATGCTTATATTTTATTGCTTAACACTACAGGTGCCATGAACCACTTCCAACCGTAGGTAGAATAAACTGTAACCTACACCACTGTCTGAGGAAAATATGTGAAATGAAACCCAGCTGTGCGCTTAAAGTTTTTTTTTTTTGCTTTGTTCCCTGTTTGCCGAAAGTGCCCTTAAGTGTTAGACCCGAACTGCAATGTGAATTCTGTTACACCCTTTTTATGAAAGCCAACAGTACTATGTAGCAAAATTGCTATTTGCATGACCAATATTGGTAGCAGCAAACTTGCCTATTCATAAAGAAACGACAGATTCCTTATTAAAAATAAGTTCAAGTTATTTCAATTATTTAGTATGTATAAACCCACACTGATATACAAACCTAACTGTTAACATGAGTTTAGGATAGTGCACAGCAGAACTGCCTTAATCATAAAAATTGCATTTTGTGTCTTCACATTTCTTAGTTAAAAGAATATCAGGTCTGCATTCAGCTTCTGTGAAAAACACTTTCACTTTGGTAGTGCTGCTGTGAAAACTGTGAAGTGAAGTAGAGTGTGGTACACTGAAGAACAGCGTGGTGAGTGAGGTAGAGCAAGGTAGAGTGAGTATCCTAGATACAGTGTGGTAGAAAGAGGGTAAAGTGTGGTATAACAAGGTAGAGTCAGGGTATAGAGTGCAGTAGAGTGTGTAGAGATAGGTTGAGTGAGGGTAGAGTGTAGTAGAGTGTGTAGAGCTAGGTTGAGTGAGGGTAGAGTGTAGTAGAGTGTGTAGAGCTAGGTTGAGTGAGGGTAGAGTGTAGTAGAGTGTGTAGAGCTAGGTTGAGTGAGGGTAGAGTGCAGTAGAGTGTGTAGAGCTAGGTTGAGTGAGGGTAGAGTGCAGTAGAGTGTGTAGAGCTAGGTAGAGTGAGGGTAGAGTGCAGTAGAGTGTGTAGAGCTAGGTTGAGTGAGGGTAGAGTGTAGTAGAGTGTGTAGAGCTAGGTTGAGTGAGGGTAGAGTGTAGTAGAGTGTGTAGAGCTAGGTTGAGTGAGGGTAGAGTGTAGTAGAGTGTGTAGAGCTAGGTTGAGTGAGGGTAGAGTGTAGTAGAGTGTGTAGAGCTAGGTTGAGTGAGGGTAGAGTGTAGGGGTTTGCCATATAGGATTATATGGAATAATATCGACAACATTTTTTAATACTGTGAACGATATTATTCCCTAAAATATCGCCCCATATCACCCACCCCTAATTATCAAGGTACTACTTTTTTGCTGTTTTTAGCAAAAGAAAAAAATCACACTGTTCTCAGAGTGAGGCAAAATGAGGTGGAGTGTGGGTAGAAAGGGCTAGAAATAGGTTGAGTGTGGTAGTGTAGGATGTATTGGAGTGAGGTAGAATGTAGTAGAGTGAGATACATTGAGGTAGGGTATGGGTAGAGTGAGGTAGAGCATGGTAGGGTAGGGTGTAGCAGAGTGAAATAGAGTGAGGTAGAGTGTGGTAGAATAAGAGAGTGTGGGTAGAGTGGGGTAGAAAGAGGTAGAGTGTAGTATAGGGAAATAGAGTGTGGTAGAGTGAGATAGAATGAGAAAGCATGGGTGGAGTGGGGTAGAGTGGGGTAACGTGTCATAGGGTAGAATGTAGTAGAGTGAAGTAGAATAAGGATAGAGTGGGGAAGAGCGTAGTAGAGTGAGGAAGAGTGTGGTAAAGTGAGCTACAAGGAGGAAGAGTGGTAGAGTGAGAGAGTGTGGTAGAGTAAGAAAGAGTTTGGTAGAGTAAGAGTGTGGTAGTAAGTCATGTGACAAAAATAAAATCAAAATGAAATTGTAAAGTTTTTATTTATTAGTCCTTGCCATGGGCTGCATGTCTGACAGAATTAAAATCAAAAAGCAAAGTGACAGTTTGTGATTCAGTGTTTGGTGAGGACGGCACTTTTAAAATTAAAAAAATAAAATGCAAACGCAAATGAATATTAGCGCGCTCTCGTTCAGAGTAGGTGGCTTGTTAGTTAGTTAGCTAAGCTAGCTAGCACTGGCTAACTAACAGACGATCTACTCTGAACGGTGTCTCTCGCCACAGAAGCGGCTGGGAGGTTCACTGCTGTAAATGAGCCCCTTGCATCGGAGTTAAGTCATCCGTGCTTCGGAGGTTCTTGAAACTGAGAGGTTCCTGAACACGGCTGAGGCCGCTGTTCAGCAGCAGTGAGCCTCGGTTTAATCTGCAGCGCTGCTCTCTGTAACCCTGAGCCTTGCTCTTGCTGGAGGGAGGGTCGGTTGTTGTACCCCCACCTACTGCCAAAGTGAAGCTTTTATTTTTCTTTTTTTACAATTAGCTTTTTCATTTTAGATTTGACTGTAAAATACTTTTATGGTAAAGAAAATGAAATGACAAAATGCCTTTTTGATTTAAATGTTATTTTTGTCACATATGACCCGTGCTTAAGTTAAAAATTAAATTGCAAATGAAGTAATTTAATTTTGTTTTTATTTTTGTCATAATATTTTTACACGTTTGGAAAAAGAACATTTAAAATGGTATTTGCTTTTTCATTTTATTGTTTTCATTTCAGTTTTATTTTGGAAGGATTTACCTCCCATATACTACTAGTTCACACCTTTTTTAACCTTTTAAACTCCTTAAAACCCTGTCAGTGTTTCATGGCTTTTTCACACCATTGTTAGAAGTTAGGAAGCAGTTTGCTTTGCATGTATTTAGTGATTAGTAGGGAAATTTACTCTGCAGTGCTGTCGAGCTTTAGAGCTTGAGGTCTCCAGCTAAAGAGCAGGCTGCTAACTTTACCAACATAACCAGTGCATCAAGTACTGTACAACAGCTATTTCTGTTTGAATAAAATATATTCTTAATGAAGCCTTTACCATTGGGAAAAAATACATAAAAGCTGTGTATATTGGTGAGTGTATTGTGGTCTGTAGTAAAATAATAAGGGTTAAAAGGAAGAATTGTTGCCCTCACTTCAACGGGCTTGATGTGGGTGAGTGCAGATGGAGAAAATGATGCAACATGTTTCACCCTGCACTGCAGACAGCATGTAGCAGCAACAGTTACTCTTGCTCTATTTGGCTTGTATCTAGTCAGTTGCACTAAGCATGCTGCTACTGGTACCGGTAAAATCCTAGTTTGCTATTAATTAAAATTCTGTTTCTGGTGCAGTGTTCAGTATGAACACTAAACTGTGAACAGTTGAGAAACGTTAAAGTGCGTCCATGTTCATTACAGAGAGACACATTTAAAGTGAAATTTACACTGAGAACGGCAGCCAGTATTTTGTTAAACAGACTAATGCCAATTACAGCAGCTTGCAAAAGTATTCATACCCCTTTTCACATCAATCAATCAATCAATCAATCAACCTTTATTTTAAACTCGGAAATACATTGAGGGTGACCCTCATTTTCAATGTAGCCGAGCAAATACAATAGTGATTGAAAAAGCAAAATTAAAAGCAAATATTTAATATTTATGAAACAGAAGAATAAAACTGAAACTAAAAATTAAAACTATTTAGTAATAAGAATAAAATTTAAAAAATTAAAAAATTTAAAATATATAATAACAGTATTACTGATAAAACATAATTAAAAAAAAAATAAAATAAAATAATTATAAGAAAGTAAATACAAAAACAAAAATAATAAAATAAATAAAAATAAATAAATATATAAATAAATAAATTATATAAAATAAATAAAAGGAATATAAATATATATATATATAATAAAATAAAATAAGAGAACTAAAACATGAAGTAAAATAAATAATTAAGATTGAGTAAAACAGGTACAGGCTGTCTGAAGGTGGTTAGATATTAAAAGTTTAAAATGATTGAGTGACAACAGTGAGCTGAGTTTTAGTGTTTCCTGTAGTGAGTTCCAGCTTGCCGGTGCACTGTAGCTAAAAGCAGATTTTCCCAGTTTTTCCACGTCACCTTACAACCACAAATTTAAAATGTTTTTAATAAAATTTTACGTGATAGACCAATTCAAAGTTCCACTTAATTGTGAAGTGGAATTAAATTGATACATGTTTTTTGAAATTTTAATAAAATAAAAATCTGAAAAGTGTGACATGAAAAATTGTTCAGCCCAAACCCCTAAATAAAATCCCCTAATTAGTTAATAGAGTCCAGCTGTGTGTAATTTAGTCTATCCTGAATGTAAAGCGCTGTGTGTGGGTGGAAAGTAACACTGGTTATCACCAGTCTATAGATGTGCAAAGCTGGTAGAGACATATCCCAAAAGAACTACAGTTGTAATTGCAGCAAATGGTGGCTCTACTAAGTATTGATATAGGGGTGCTGAAGACTTTTGCATGTCACACTTTTAAGATTTTTATTTAATTACAATTTTTTAAACTATGTATCATTTTTATTCCACTTTACAATTATGTTCTCCTTTGTGTTGGCCTATCAATTAAAATATTGAATAAGTTTGTGGTTGTAAGGTGACAAAATGTGAAAAAGCTATGGATACTTTGTATGAATCCTTTTGCAAGCCATTGTATGCACAAAATCTTTTAGCTCAGAAAAACATATCAAGGAGGGGACTATATCTGTTTACTTTCTTCAGAGTTTGCAGCTAAACCCACAGTGATAAAAAAAAGAACTGAATAAGTAGTATAATATACTCAGTTAGTCACAGGGCGCGCCAGAAGAACAGTAGAATTTAGCTTGAACAGTAGTGCTTTAAACACAACACATAAAAAGCAACACAGTGATGAGTTCCATTTAATGTACACTGAATGCCTTTCAAAGAAGAGGAGCCACATCTGTGGAGCTAAATTTAAAAAAATCCACCCAAATGTCCATTTACCTGTTCATTCTGTGGAGGAAAACAACACCAAAACATCTTGAGTAATAGCTTGTTTCTAACGCTCCGATAAAGAGACGTTAGCTTTAGCGCTGAACTATGAGCGAGGGAGCACAGATATGTGCAGAGGGTAAACTTTACAAGCACACCCATGCTCCCGTTCTTGTAGTTCATCTCCTCAGCTAACGTGTCTTCTGATAGCCTCACAGCACTCACTGTGTCTGTTCACTGGAGAATCGTTAAAGCAGGCTTATGGATGTTTGGGTGAATGTTTTATATTTAGCTCCTCCAGCGGCAGACACAGCTCTTCTTCTTTAGTAGGTGGTAGATAAGTTAGCTAGCTAGCCATGTGGTGTCCCCACCATCGCTGTAAATAGTCGTAAATAATGTTAAACAGTAGGTTGAAATCAGGGCTCTCAAGTGACACATATTACAAGCAGTTCACAATCTTACACCTTGTATCTCTCACGCACAGAATTTACTTGTCATAACGCAGCGTCGCTTCTCACGCAATGCTTTTCACACATCAGCCTCCCTAATCACTCCCTGCACTTCACCCCAAGTCTTCTCTTTGTTGATGTCAATAACATACATTACTATGTGCTTTCAAACAGGTGAGGTTTTTGGCCCATTTACAGCTGGTCACACATGGTTGCACATTGCCTTTAGGCTTTTAAATTTTCATACAGTCTGCTGTACAAAAATAACACTTCTAATTGTATTTCTCAAAAAACAAATACAATGCTTTTTAATTCTGTGCGGTAAATTATTCTACAATAATCAAAAAGTCACCAAATGTAATGCTCCTGTAGTAATGCTTAGAACTGAATTTATTGCACTTGCATTATTGCATTAAGTTGTTTAATTTCCTCACTTCTTAAAGTGTATTAATCGTGTTGTCCTCTTTGGACTAACAATAGTTTATACTCCTTTCTATCAAAGGACAGAATAACTGGGGAATAACTCTGGCCCAAGTTTATACAACACCAATTATACCCACACACACACCTCCCCCGTTCTGACCAAATCTCACTCTGGTCTGACTTGAGAACCCTGGTTGGAATGTGGTGTTAGCGTCCTAGCTGCTCTATGATCAGCTATTTTTGATTGCATTTGCTTTAAAAATGATACAACTGTAAACGATGTAAAATTAACCAGAAATTCTGGAAGAAACGAACTAAAAACTACCTAACTATTGAAAGTGGGTGTGGCAGAATAAGGTGAATAGGCTTTAACTTCTGGCCAATTGTATTATTGGTAAGGTGGGGGAGGGGGGTGGTAGTAGTTAACTCCATGGTCTAATCAAAGTTTTTAATGATCAGTAATGGCCAGCTGCAGTCCTGCAAACCCAGTGACAACTCTACTATTAGACTACATTAACACAGCAAGTAAAAGTGGCCCAAATCCCATTTTCTCAGCAAATCTTGATGTTCATTTCAGGCTGTTCACAATATCTCTATATTCTACCTGTTTTTACTAGACCTATGTCATGGGTCTCTGTCTGTCTTTAACGGGAAATTGGTCTGGGCTAAGTGAGTCTAAGTCTAAGAAAAAAAAATTCCAAGCCCAAAACCAGAACCTAACTACTGCCCTGTATTAGACCCTAGCAATATTAAATCAATCAAGAACAAATTTATTCAATCTAAATGAAGCTTTAACAAAAATTCTGAATAATGAGAGGTGTTCTTCAATTAACGTTTGTCCTTCATGGGAGCCAAAAACTATTTAGCAGTCAATGTTTTAGCATAGAAAAGTCTCACTGTATTACCTGTCTAGCATCCTGAATATGTTTCCTCACCACCTCCTTGATGGTGGGGCTGTTCAGCCTGGGCGGATGGTACAGCAAATCAATGTTGGTCTGGAGCCTGCTGTGAATGACCTCTGGCCATCCCAGGTCTAGGTCAGGGGGAGGAGCATCAGAATGCGTGGGCCAGTATGTCCCTGTTGACACTTCATCGTTTGCTGGGAGATCCGGTTCCTCCAGCTGGATGCTAACAGGCAGCTGCTCAGCGTTTTGTGTGATAAAGTGGATTTCGTCCTCAGAAAGGAAGCTCACGATTTTCTCTGCTTTGATGAACTCTTGATAAACAGGTTTGCCTCCACTAACCAGAGAGTCAATGGCTAGCCGGTAGGACTCTTTGTAATGGGGCTGGACATAATCCTCAGGCTTGAACTCCTCTTTCAAGGAGGAGAGCAAAGAAAGATTGGATTCCATCATGGCCGGAGCTGGGATAACGGGAGCTTTAGCGCATGTCACCTAATAAACAAAGCAAACAGTTTTAGTGAGATTTGTATTCAGTTGAAGTCACTATTCTGTGGCATCATTTCACTTGTCTAGGCAACAGTGAAAGTGTGTTAGAGTGTATTCTGTGAAACGGACTGGAGCAGTTAATGTATGGGCCTCCTGCTTACATTACTGCTGAGAGACAATAAAGAAAGAAAAGAAGAAAGACTCGCAGACAGGTGTGTTTTCAATAGAGCACTTAGAACTCCTTTATCCCTCCTGATGCATAAAGGCTTAGGTATAGCTCCATTGACAAAACGGCAAACTTGCCTGTTTTGCCCTCATGTGATTCATACTCCAATAGAAAATAACTGAGAAAAGTATAAGATTCTATTCACAAGAAATTTAACTATTGGGGGGAGAATATCTACTATAATGTAAAAAACCTATTTTTATAAACAGTGGAAATTTCTGCCTCATCAACAGCTCTACAATTTAGTGTTTGTCTTTGATTAATGAGGAAGTGTTCATGAATAACCTGTGTTTGTTAATTGCTACTCAATGCAGTACTGCACAAACATCACCTAAGAACCAGACAAACAGCCCTGAATAAAGACATGCACCTTTTTTTATTTAACTGTTTTCTTGTAGAGAAACGTATTGATATGAAAATCAAGAACCAAAAGCACAAATAAATGTATTAAAGTGTACCTACTAGTGTTTTCTAAGTTTAGAATTTAATGATAATAATACTGTTAAAATGGCAATGAATCTAAATACTCATTTTCCTACATGTACTGCACTGCCTGTGAAGTTTAGGGACTAAACAAAAGAAAGAAAACATATTTAAAATAAAATTACATGAAAACCTCACCAAATAAATATGATCAGTATTTAATGTGTCCTTCCTTTATCTTTAGTACAGCTTGCTTTCTTTTTGGGCAACTCACATTTATTCTGCCTAAGAGCCTAAGTCTAAGTCAAATTGAAATTATTTTTTTAAACATGCTAGCACTTACATCAGAATACAAAGCGTATTGTTTTCTAACAAATCATGTTTTGCATTAGAATGAAAAAAGATAAGCACCGCAGATGTCACTTGAGATGAAAGGTGATGTTCATTGTATCTCCACTGTAGTATAAATATAGACCAATAGCATTTTATGCTGTTAGTGGTGTTTGCTAGATCTGTACTTGGCTGAAAGACATACTGTCAGTGTATTTCTGGTTAGTAGGTTAGAATATAGGTTGGAATATAAGCTACAAACATTTGTGTATCGCTTAAACGAACAGTGTAAAAGACAACATCAGCAGTAACACTATCACACACTATCATGATCAAACTTAAGCAGGTAATCTCTGATCTCTGATTTGTACCTGTCACAGTCTGCTCTATGTGTACTGAGGCAGCATTATTGATGAGCTGGTCATTGCACACAGCGCAATTCTTTTCAACACAATTCGTGTCACTGTCTGCTCATAAAAATGTGCTCGCCTCATACAAAGTATATGACAAACAGTGCAATTAGCATTGAGCACACAGTGGGTAATACGTGAAATTGGCTAAAGTATAGGAGAAAGTATAGAAACACTTGAAGTGAGAGTGGAGCTTGTTTTCCCTTTCTCAAGAATGAAAGCTTTGTGTTTTTTTTATCTTATCTAATCTCTAACACACATGTAACGCATGACAATGTCCTCTGGTAACCAATATATTTTTTTATATAAAGCAAAGGCTAGAAAGACATTTGCTTGTGAATCAGGTTTGGGTTGATCTGCTTGTAAATAAAAACAGTTTTCCAGTTTTAAGGCTTACATGAATTAAATAGCAACGCATTTTAATCCGAGAAATAGGATATGTGCCTTTCTAGATTTGCTCATCTCTGGAACTCTGTCCCTTCATACGTCCAGCAGTCCAATCTCTCTCTGCATTTAAAACAAACCTCAAAACTCTTTTCTATTTAGTTGACAGCCTGTCTCAACACTAACCCTTCTTCCTATCGCCACTGTCTCCTCAGCTGTTGACTGTCTCTGTACCTTTGCGTCTTTGGGTTTAGAGTGCTGTCATACCTGTCTCTCTGTGTGTTCTGTGTTCCATTATAACAGTCAGCCTCTACATTATTAATAAAGCACTTTAGGCACACTATTCTTCTGCTTCTTCTTATTATTATTACATATCAAGAGCAGTCAAATAAATAAGTTGCTGTATTGTGACAGTTTATACATATCAATACAGTAAATGCAAATGCACATTGATGCTCCATTCCATAAAAAGGCAAATACAAATCAAAAGCTAACATGCTGTAGTTAGGTAATGAAACAGAATGTGCACATTGTTTACCACTTAAATTGACTAACCCTTTTAATAACAAAAAGACCCAGACAATTCTTGGCTGTTTGTATATCTAAGCTTAGCTAAATTTATGCACTTAATGTTTTGTTTTTAGACTTACTTGAACTGTCAGTTATGGGGAAATCTTCTGGCGCATTGGCGATGCATTCTTATCCCAGCTAGACAGATTAAAAAGTGTGCTTAAAAAAATGAAGTGAAGTTTCTCTACTGGCGAGGGAAGGCAAGTAAAAAACAGAGAACTGAAGACATCACAACTTGAGAAGAGCTGAGAGGCAGAGCTGGTGGGGATTCAAGTTTTCACATGCAAATGTGAAGAAAAAAACTGAAATGCTCTCCCTGGCCACAGGCTACAAACCTGTTTGAGCTACTCTTAGTCACACCCCTCCCTCCCACTTCCTCTCTCGCTCTCTCTCTCTCTCTCTCTCTCTCTCTCTCTCTCTCTCTCTTCCTTGTTTGAGTTCAGAGTTCACTTTTTTACAGTTGACCGTTCTCCCTCTCTCTCTTTCTCTCTATCTGTGTTCTCTGCCTTTCAATTCAATTCAAAGTTGCTTTATTAGCACAACAAATATTCACAATATTTGTATTGTAAAAATAAGCTGTGATTAACATTTTCCTTTCTTTCTCTCTCTTTCTCTCTCTCTCTATCTGTGTTCTCTGCCTTTCTCCTCCAACACCCCCCCCCCCCCTCTCTTTGTCTTGGTTTTCTCTCTCTCCCTTTTTTGTCTTGGCTCTCTCTTTCTCTCTCTCTCTCTCTCTCTCTCTCTCTCTCTCTCTTCTGTTAATTTACATCTTCTTTTGGACTTTGTAGTTTGAGGCTGATAATGGAATGTATTTTAGGACTTGCGGTTTCTTATCTTTGCACTGGGTTAAGTGAGAATGTGCAGAGAGTCAGACTACATAATAACAAGTGGCAGTCCCGGGGTCCAAGCAGGAATTAGCCCAGGGAGGCTCAGAAATCAGTCCAAGACCTTTCCTGAGACAGAAGCCACATTATGGGCAGTTTGTGCAGAGTTCTACATTTTGGGCCCTAATATTCTATTAATCAGTATGGAGATGGAGGGGAGGATGGGGTATCTGATGATCTGATGAGTTTTTTTGTAGGAGGAATGTTGAGCTGGTTGATGGGTGGAGCTATAAATTATGACTCAGATGTATGTCCCAATGGTTGTGTAGACCTTATGGAAGAAACTAATTCAGTCATTCCTGACAGTATTATAATAGTTAGTTTACATATTTAAATTACTTACATGTATAAAAATAGTGAATAACCTGCATTTACATATTGGTCAGACTGTACTGTATAAGACTGTTTTACTTTATGTGTGTCATCTTAATAGTATGAAACATTTGTTGATTTTAGTTTAAAAAGTGAACAGGGCCCACAGTGGCCGACACCTGTCATACTTGGAAGATTATTAGAGAGCCCATTTGTGTACACGTCAAGTGTCAAGTTTTGGGTTGATTGGGCAATTCTAAGACAGTCAAATACAATGCTGATAATCGAATTGCTGATGGCAGCCATGTTTTTTTTTTTATATGACAACATACTCATAGATGCTGATCCAGGACAGTATTTTGTATCACCATGTCAATTGTTATGTGAATTGGACGATGTTTATGCAATTTGTTGCTTGACAAATTTGAGTGCTAAAATCCTTTTTTTTTGTTACTTACTTTAAAAATTAAAGTAGAAAATCTTAGCTTTCATTTGATACCATAATGTGTATGTGCTGTGAAATTCCTGAGACTAGTTTGCGCCCAAATATTTGTGTTAATTTGCATATTATAAGTAAAGGAGAAAAAATAATTTTGTCTGTATGTCATACGGGGTGGGAGATATGGACCTTAAAGTTTGACAGGGATTAGTACAGCAATTAAGCCCAATCCACACATGAACAGAACCAAAAGACAAAAATGAAGAATCAGAAACAAGGAATCCAAACTAGAATAATACAATGACATTTGTGTAAATGTTGACGTTTATGTGTTGGAAGGGGGGGAAATGCTCAAGCCTCAGGATATGTCTGAGGGCTAGATGACAAGGACAGAGTTCATGTAAAATAGCAGGTCTTGTGGGTTTTTTTTTAATTCTACTAAAAGTGGACAAGGGACTACCAGTTAACCAGAAACTAGAAACTAGAAAACAGAAAACAAAGATCTGTTCATTAGGTTTAACAGAAGAGCTACTACTATCATTACTATTATTACCACTGTAATGGAAAATAAACCATATGTTAAATTCAGTAAAATAAATATAGATATGGTGTAGTTGTTGAGGTAAAGCAGGGGTATACTAAAAAATATTTCTCCAGGTTCAACAAAAAAATCCTAAAAGCAAGTTTTAGTTTAACAATCATCACTCCCCAATATTATTATCCCTTATATATTTTTACAAAAAAAAAAGATAATTTTTATATTTAATAATAAGCTAGGTTAAATGTATATTTATTGTATATTTTATAATTTTTTCAGTTGGAAAACTTGGATTGCCAAGGGTCCAATGTCACTGCAACTACTGTTTAAAATCACTGTATAAACTTAAAATGCTGCATAAAAATAAAGATCAACAAACCTCTTTTTAATTAACCCTCATTAATTAAGGGTACTAAATAATTTTACAGTAGAGTTTTTTTTTAAGTCTTTATTTTAAAATGTTCTATTATTATACATTTAAATTCCTAGATTCCTACATTATAAAGTACTGAACAGAGACATTGTAGAATAGTCACAAAGCAAATGTTAAAATCATTAAACACATCGGGTTGTTGAGTAATCTCTTTTGTGGTTTCTGACTCCTTATAACATACTGTTACATTATGCACTGCCTAGCCAAAAAAAAAAATGCACCAAAAAAAAAAAAAAAGGTCACACTCTAATATTTCTTTAGACCGCCTTTAGCTTTGATTGCTGCACACTCACATTCACTGTGACATTTCTTCAATAAGCTTCTGCAATATCACACGATAAATTTCAATCCAGTGTTGCATCAATTTCACAAAGATCTTGCAGCATTGATGATGGTAGAGTCTGACCACTGCACAAAAATTGATGTATTATATGTGACAGAGATAAAGAAAGCACATTCAGCAAGTTATAGCATAGCTTTGACAGGTTGCTGGAAATGCATCAAATCATTTCTCACTGTGAAACTCAGGCAGGACGCCAGGGTCACACACCTCCAGCCCTGCCAGAAAATAATGGAACAGCATGGCTCTACTCAAACCACTTAATTCCCATGTGTTTGTGTATGACTGACCTTTATGGTGACCTTAAGTCCATCCACGTGTTTATGACAGCAGATATGCAAACATTTATCAGTGTACTGAGAGACTATACAACACATCTGTATTTTACATTTAAATTATGTCAGTTTAAAGTGCCATTTTTTTCAGTATCTGTTTCCTTGTACAAAGAAAAGATTAACACTGTTAGAGTTACTACATTATTCATCAGTCAATTAGGTTATCCCAAGAAATGTAGGTTTTGCAAGATACAAGCATTATATAACTTATTGTAATTTGAAAATAATTCATTTAAATTTTTATATTACAGGTTTATTTGACACATTTTGTGATGTTTTAGGACATATCAACTATCATAATCTATACCTGTTATTCAGGTTGTGTTTTTCTAGAAAGAGACAATCCCCCCTAAAGATATTTGTACACAATAATACTGAATACTACTGTTTTTAAAATGATGTTTTTGGCAGATGGACGATTAGAAATCAAACAGTGTCTTCAATAAAAAAAACAGAGGCAGCTCCAGTTTCTCAGTTCTCCTAACTTACCTTTTTAGAACTGTATTTCAGTAAGGTAAAGCATAGATATATATAAAAGTTAAATATATTTCTTACAGCAACACTTATTATATGGTAAGAACACATTTTTACACATTTGGTGTTTTGCTTGTTTCCACCCGCAGGATTAAACCCCACCTACAGCATGATGCCCCCCAGGCTGGGTGGGTGATTCACTCGCAGCTACAAAGCACTGTGACATCACTCAGATTAAAATGCAAGACCAGCTGAGCCAAAAAATTAAATGATATTCTTCTCTATATAAAATAAATGAAATGCTGCATTTCCTCAAAGCAATGTTAGCTGTGTTCTGGTCATATGTCATGCTCACAGGAAACACATAAAAATGTTCTTCAAGTTTTAAATAGGTCTTAGAACTAATATGGTTCTGTTTAAACCCTTGCCATTACAGTAGAACCCTTTAAAAACTGATCATGAATTTTAAGGATGTACATTTTGCTGATGAAGTAGATGTCTAATAAATGTATAGAACTTTGACCAGTAATGTATTATCTATGTATTATTAATATTAATAACTTAAATCAAATTTTAAATCTAGTGATTCAATCACAAATTTCAGACACGTAAATGATTACAGGTTGGTCTGACTGGACACAGTCTTACACCCTGCCTACCTTATGCCAACAGTCTATTTTTTCATGCCTTGCACTGCGCCATTTAGGTAGCAACAGTGCTTCTGAATATATCTATGTCTGGAGTCTGGAGTTGACATGTGTTCAGGTACATTTCTGTCATATTGTTATTATGGCAACAGACAACGTAGGTGCGCCACTAACTGACAACAAACAAGATGGATGTAAACAGTCAGACGTACACCCCAGCTCCTTACATGAATCAAGCTGCAGAGTGCACGGTATATGGCTCCTCTATAGATTATAAGAATTGGGCCTGGGTATTGCCAATAAACTCGCAATAAACCTGCTTTCCCTGCTGCCCTATAAAACAACAGTTAAAGGCTATTGTGGGTAGTGTATATCTTGGTGGATGGTCTTACTTATCCTTTAACTCTTATATTGTAATCACTGTGCTCACTGAGTAACCAGGGTATCAGAAAATGACTCACCTGATTATCCCGTCAATAAAATCACCATTATCCTAGCCACTTTCCACTCTCACGATTTGCTGATCATCTGGTCATCAGCCGTGGGTTTTAGAGGATTTGCATAAGTAGAGTCTCCCCTGCTGCGCACAGAAATTAGTAAAAATAGAATAAGTAATCTCTCCAGTAATGAATGGGTAAGTGAGGTCATGGCAAAAGCAAATTGAGAAATAAGAAACAAAACATATCCACTGAAAAAAACTGTTTAGTTGCAGCAACAAAATAAAGTGTTATAAAAGTGTTACATCAAAACATTTCCTTTAGTCAAGAAGTATATTATTTTAATCACAACTAAAACAGAGGGGTCCCTGGCTTTTTCATGTCATGCCGGTGCGTCTGGCGCCAGGATAGGTGAACAGTCCATCCAACCATTCTCTCACACTAGAATCCAGAAACCCCCAAAGTTACTGTCGGGGCAGTGCAGGGGTGTAGGTCTGTTAATGCTAATATATGGCTTAGTAAAAATATTATTTAGCTGCAAATAAATCGAGTCAAGCATGTTCATAATAATCACAATACAGCAAAAGTAACAAATCAAACTGTAATCTCTGTGATTTTGTACAGGTTATATAATCAATAAAATGGTATTATAACTATGCAGTGCTGTCCGGCACAGTGCACACACATGAGTTCCTCCACTCGTCTGCAGCCCCTCCTTGGCACAGCTAAAATGAAAGTTCCACAAGGCTAAAATTAAAGCTTTGCATGGCTAAAACTAAAAGCTCAGTGTGGCTAAAAATTAGGCTAAGCGCAGCTTAAATTAAAAGCTCTGCTGGGCTAAAATTAAACCTCAGCATGGCTAAAATTAAAGCGCCACACGGCTAAAATTAAAGCTCTGCGTGGCTACAATTAAAAGCTTCATAGTGCTAAAATGAAAGCTTTGCCCAGCTAAATTAAATGCTTTGTGGGGCTAAAATTAAACCACAGCACGGCTAAAATTAAAAGCTCCATGGTGGTAAAATAAAAGCTTTGCGAGGCTAAAATTAAACCTCAGCAAGGCTTAAATTAAAGCTCTGCAAGGCTTATGTTTATGTTTATTGGGCGGCTGGGTCGGGCTCTGGCAGTAAAAGGAAATGAAGGGTGTGATAAAAAGCGAGTAGGATATAAATATTTCACAATATATTCTAAAGGTCTATTCAATGTTATAAAAAATAACTAATTATATCATCAAGGGTAAAAGAGTACAGTAACTGTAATCTATCATAGTCAAAGTGAAAAATATGGCAAATTAGATTAAGGTTTGATTAAATTTAAAGAAAGATAACATTACAGCTTGAAAAGAGCAACGGATATTACAGTCTTTATCTTTAATGGAGTGAGCAGGTAAGTTAGGATATGTTGCTGTTTTTATTGTGTGATGTGACTTTTTAATAAGTCGCACAGAACTTGAATAAGTCACGCAGTGTAAATCTGCACCCCCCGGTGGAGAAAATGAGCCTGGTTTTCTGCATTTTGTGCTGTAAAACCCTGAAATCTCATTAATAAGCATTTTACAAGAGCCTCATTTAAAGGGTTTTAAAAGAATGCCCATAAATGTAAATCAAAGCTTGTAAGCAGTAAATGTTCTCTCAGCTTCAAAACACTCCAGTTTAATAAACACTCCAGTTTACCGAAACACCTGGAACTTAGGAAATTCTATCCGTGTAGAGTTAGCACTGCAAGTTGTGTGAAAAGCCTGCTAATTTAAAAAAGGGGATTTTCTTTAAACTGTTGTACATGAGAAAAAACAGGCCAGCTCTGAAACAGCAGTTTAGATGTTTTTAGAAGAAAAAAGAATACATGCTGGTGTAAGCTGTCAGACAAATCTAAATGATTCATTGTGCGATTAACTGTAAATGTGATTAATGCAGTGCAAATTAGCCAAAGTACTAATAAAATAAATATTATACTTTTTACTATACATTTTATCTTGATTTAATTTTCCTTTGGGAGTGAGGTTTTGTTTCAGCTGTGATGGTAAAGTGCAGTAGACAAGGGACTTGAGGCTCTCTGGTATTTGATGAACACAAAATGGTTTTGTTTAAATGTATGTATTATTTATATAAAAATATTGGTTTTCTTTGTCTATATTTAAAACAAATATCCAAAGTAATCTTAATAATAATAAAAATGAGAAGAAGAAGAAGAAGAAGAATCCTTGAAATGATGTTACTATTACATTTTGGAATAGGAAGTGAGTAATATGTACTTATTCCATTAATTTGCTGACAGTGTCATCAGAATTTCTAAGCTATTGCTGAAAAATGAATAACACACCCTCCCTACCCCCTTTCTATTGGTTAATACAGGGAACGTACTTTGCATTCTTGATAAAATAAAAAATACATGATTCTTTCAGTTGCTCAAATAAAAAAAAAAAGGAAAACAAATGTTAACTGAAAGCATCTCTATGATTAAGAACACTGTTGTAGAATTAATACTTTTGGGATTTCACACATGATAGGCATGCGTGCTCTACACTGCAGAAAGGGAAATGCCTCATAGGCAGTGTTGAGTTACAGACAGGGGATTTACAGGAAGAGGTGTCAGATTTCAAGCTCTTCTGGGAGTATATTTTGACATTTAGGCTCAATAACAAGTTTCTGTCCCTTAAGCGAGTTGCATCACTGGTGAGTCATGTTTACAAAGTGAGCCTCATTGTCTGCATTCTCGTGGCTTGCTGGGATATTGCATGGGTAGTCTTTTACCTCAAGCTTGTTCAGACAGGTCATATTTATCTTTATCTTTGGTCATTCACAAAATTAACTATGCGTGAGAAACTCGAGGGAAACAAATTTCTTAAAACACACATATTTTTTGGTTGAACCACAACACAGTTACAGAGCTGGCATTCTATGGAAATTTAGCAGAGGGTAAGCTATATTACCAATTTCCTCAGTGATGAGACGCCTTATTTCTGAAATAAGAAAGCAATGGATAGTTTCATGTCTACTGAAAGGCTTGATGATTGCTTGCTAGGAGTGTGACGAGATCTCGTGGCACGAGATCTCGCGAGATTAAACGTGAAGACATTTCTCATCAAGCTTAAACCTGTCTCGCGGGAAGAAAAAAAATAGTTCAGTGTGGAGTTTTTAAGAGGGATCTGGCAACGCAGTGAGAGCAGCGCTCAGCAGAAGAGGAAAATTCGGGTATTTGCATAGAGCAGAGGTCACTAATGGGCGGACCACCCTCAGGCTACTCTGTCCCCTGTCTGGCCAGACTGATGAAAGTTTCTGGAAGTCAGGCTTCCCCATCCATCACCCACCACAGATCAGCTGCCTGTCATCCAGTGCCTCGAACTAGAAGTTTGTATGAACTCTGAATGTTCTGTTTCCACTGCTGATGTGGCTATCTACCTGAAAATATTACACATACTGTATGTAGAAGTATAATGACTGTTTGTCTGACCAGAGGAGGAGGGGCCCCTTTTACATATTAGCATTGACAGTACATGTTATAGCACATATTTACATATTACATAGTTTACATAGTTTGTGCTGAGTTTTGTTCTCCATGGCAGCGCAGCTGAACTTTTTCCAGCAGTGTTTATTACGGTTAGTGGGAGAGACTCTGATTCACACAGCGTCTCTCCCACTAACCGTAATAAACACTGCTGGAAAAAGTTCAGCTGCGCTGCCATGGAGAACAAAACTCAGCACAAACTATGCGTTATAAAATCAGCAGAACATAAACAGCAAACATTATGAGGCATTTCTCTCACCACCAAAAAGATAAATTCTATTTGTGGACACAGGTTATGCATGTAACGTAGAGCAGCTTTGATTTGTCTCCAGTTTAGTTCAGCGTTGTTTAATGTCTAAAAGAGATCTATGTAATCCATGATCGTTAGATGAGGTATTTAGGTTATATTCGCCTCAATCACCTGTTAACATCACGCCGACATACCCATTTCATACAGCTTTCAGTGAATTTAATATACTATTAATTTAAGCGTTAATACACGTTAGTAGCAAGGGTGTCAAAAGTGTTCACATTCATAGATAGAGAAGAATAGATACCTGTCCCTACTGTAGACTGTAGCTTTGCACAGTGAACTTACAAATATTGCATATAGCAATAATATAAAGTACCAGTCAAAAGTTTGGACACATTCTATTCTCATTTTTTCTACACTTGTTGCAGATTAATATTGAAGCTATCAAATCTATGGCATATTAATTTACAGAGTTATGCAGTAAACAAAACATAAAAATAGTAAACAAAATCTTTTTTTTTTATAACTTCTTAAGCTCCAAGCCTGAAAATACATACCCACATTTTAAAGCTTTTTACACTACTATTAAATTATTCAGAGAATTTTAATTTTATCAATTAATATTACAAAATTAACTGAAAACACTTAAAAATATACAATTAACCATGTAATATTCAAAATATGGTAAAAACAAGATTTCCAGTGCTTTTCAGATTTTCTCATTTTTAATTTTAAAATGAAATATAATATACCTGTGTTTATTATATAGTGTTTTTACAGTTCTTTATTTAGCTACAAGGTGTTTACATTCACCATGTAAAATTATAAACTGCTCTCTTTCACTGGTTAGATATTATAGTGATCTGCTCCTGAGATATTTTTCTTTCTTTCTCCAAAGGACTGGAAACATTATAAGAACAAAAACTACTAATTGTATAACTTATTTTACAGTAAAGAATGTGTTTCTGTATTTTATATATCTGCTCAGTGACAGTGTCGGGTTACAGACCCCGCCCCAGCTCTGTCTGGCCGACAGAGCTGATTCACATGTCTTTCTTCAGAGAAGACTCTGTTGATTCTGCGCATGTGCACTAGTAAGCTGTAAAGCCAACCTTTAAATAAAGCGTTAAATTTGATATTATACGCACTACTTTGACGAAAATGAGGATTACTGTAAAATGGACTGATGGATTTACTGATTTGGAGCGATTTTGGAGCAGCAGGGAGAGGTAAGCGCTGGTGGGACTGTGTGTGTGTCTGTTTGCCTCTAGTAACGCAAGGGGATTAATTACACAAGCTGCTGTAAAACTGTATAAAACAGTCTAACGCACTCTTCAGGAACGTAATCCTGAGAGTTAGACAGTTGAAATGATGTATAAAATGTATTGGATCAAATATGGACGTACGTAAAACGCAAATATGTAAATTACAAGTAATATTTTAATAAATAAGCATATTTCGCCGTAAATGTTTATTTTCTAAAAGGATATACAGCTAAATAGGCTAGACAACTGAAAACCAGATATATGGCATATTGTGTGTGTATATTGAGCCTATAATTATTCATAAACACAGCCAGATATTAATTATGACATTGTTCTGGCCCATGGGCGGGCCAGGGTGCGTTAAGACGATGAAGTAGAAGCGTTGCCAGTGTTGCCTACTCTCAACGCTCTCTTAGCTCGGCTTGAAACTCACACGTCGCTAAAAGTGGGTAATCCAGGTCTAGAAATTAAAAATCCACCCCAGGGATTAGGTTGAACTAGCTCCAGAGCCAGCCAGGCAATAGGAGCGAAATCCTGGGATGGATTTTTACTTTTTGAACCTAGATTACCCCCCTCTACACCTAAACTCATAAAAATTAAAAGCTCACACACACTCTCCAAACGAACTTACAACACGGAATCATAGCCTAGACTTAGCAAGCAAGCCTTGGCCTGTACCAAGCCTTAGCAAACACCCCAATTAGTGCATCACTCAGTTCCTACAATATTTTATCAACATTAGTGATGCTACCCTTGAACCTGAAGCTTCGAGGCGTGTGTTGAAAAAACGACACGCATTGGTTCGAATCACTGAGCCGATGCTTGATTCGTTCTACAAAGATCACGTGACCAATGACGTCCGAAGCTTTATTTCGGCACACAACCACGTGACTGCTTCAGGGAAAGATTCAAAAGCGGCAAATCCTGGCGCGCAGTTCGAGGGTTGTTAGCGGAGATACAGAGACAGAGAGCGAGAGAGAGAGAGAGAGAGAGAGAGAGCGAGAGAGAGAGAGAGAGAGAGAGAGAGAGAGATAGATAGATAGATAGATAGATAGATAGATAGATAGATAGATAGATAGATAAGATATAGATAGTAGATAATAAAATATTAGAATGGAACTAGTAAGAAAAAGAGGCCGTTCTGAAGTTTGGGAACACTTTGAACTTTTGCCATCAAATAAGGTACAAAATTATTATTTAGAAAATATAAACTTTGAAAGAAAACTATGCCTTTTAGACATATGGCATTTTATTAGTTCTGTAAGAGTGTACAATAATTATATATATATATATATATATATATCCTCATAGTTCAATGTGTGTACTGTCATGGCATACATCCAGTAAAAGTGTTGCCTTATGACAACATATTTTGAAATAACCAACTGAACCCCAGCACTGTGGAAAATTTTTTATTCCTAAATAAAAACTAAATTACACATGTACATAACCACGTCCATTAAATATGTGCCCCCTGCCCCTTACACAAGCACCTTCACCTTTATGAGCATACATTTCTTTAATCAAATTCTTCCATATCCCCCATGCAGCATATCTACATGAGCCTTGCCTATGGAAAAATAGGCAATGGACTAGTGATACATGTAAACATGTTACAAACCCTGCTTGGAAAGATGTGAATAATAGTGAATAATATAATTTTAAAATTTGTTATATTAACAGATTAATAACATGGTGAAGGGAAAAAAGCAACAATGTGAATGCAATTAGAATTACAAGTGTAGTTTCTCCAGTGTGCCTTATCAAGGTACATTCTAAGTGTATTATATATTAATTAAAAATATATTACAGTTATGTCTTTTAATATAATGCATTCAATTATCCAGACATCAAAGTATTCTTCCATTTCCTTTTTTCAGTTTTTATTTAAACCTCAAATGTCATGTAAATGCACTGGAACAGGTTTAAAAACTGTAAAAAGACAAAAAAAACGCCCCTCGTCCTTTAAATACACAAAGCACTTTCAGGTTTTGCCCACCAGGTGCCGCTGATGTCCACTGTGTTATGAAGCTCCGAGTAATGAACCTTTTTTCGATACAATTAGGAAAAAGGCTTCAGTGCTTCAGAAAGCCTCGGTTTGCCATCACTAATCAACATATAACTGTAGGAAACATTCAGTTTACCTCAATATGCTTTTTCAAATTAGATGGTGAATTTCTGAAATTTCGTGCTGCTGAGCTGCATCGCATCCGAAAACAGTTGTTTTTGCATCCAACCATTCCGAAGCCCCTCGCTGCAGCTGGAGATAATTGGGGTCTTCCTACCAACTTTCTCACTGGCGCACTTCTGGATTTTGACGTGACGTGCAGGTCACGCATCAAATACAGACCAATAGAGGGTCTGAATGGAATATGTTTATACTTGTTATCCAACCACAAGGTTTCGAAAAGGGTAATGCTGCAGGCCGGAGCCCCAGTGGGCGTGGCTAAAGGACGAGCATGTGTCAATCATTTTCGACTGCAGCCAATCAGATACTACACTTTGGTTGTCAATCACTTTTTATTAAGCCAATCCTCAGACAGACCAAGCTGTCCATCATTTTTTACTGCAGCCAAATCACCTTAACAGATCTGTCAAAAGAAGGCGGAAACTGCGTTGCTACCGGTTAAACGTAGCGCGATTTAAACTTCTGAACAGCGGTGAAGCTGAATGTGTATAAGTATTTTACAAAATACTATATTAACAGTTTAAAACATGTATGTGCTACTGTAGTTAGTCCTGCCTATATGCCGCTCTTAAACAGAAGTAACTGTATGAAAACGTTAGAAAAGCTCTGACTTTAGATATTTTTAAAACAAAGATTAAAATACTCGTTTTTCTGGAATGGCACAATTCCTTTATTGCAGTAATTGCATTAAATTGTGTACATATATATATATATATATATATATATATATATATATATATATATATATATATATATATATATGATTTAAAAATATCTAAAGTCAGGGCTTTTCTAACGTTTTAAATCAGTTCAGACAGTTTTTTCCCAGCATTTTTTTTACTCAGTAACGAGGAGTTTTTCAATGTAGCGAAGTAGATTACAAATTACTCATGAAATCTACTTAATTACAGTAACGTGACTAAATGAAATTCGTTACTTTGCACCTCTGATAAATACTGCTATGGATCTGAAATGACAGACCTGAAACAGCACTGTGTTTGACCCTGAGACCATGGACTGTTCCCTTCTTTTTCCATATTTCTCATGTTGTCTATACTGACAGCATGCAGCAGGCAGGGAATTGTAGGTGGAGAAGTGGGCTGTGTACCAAAACTCGCACCTTTTTAAAACCACGCCCTTGTAAAGTATGGCCTGTGTATTTAGTTGTGGGTCAGGCACTAGAGTAGCTGGTAACCATTGTGTTTATGATGGGGGTCAAGCAAGGAGCTAGGTAAGCAGTGAATGCTAACAGGCCAACGGTGAAATCAGGACAGGAGGACAGAGGGATTAGATACTTTTAAAAAAAGAAATAGTCTCATTGTTATTAAGAGGCGCTTTCTGTTCCTGATTTAAATGGAAAAAGAAACTTTAATTTGCAGGTCATTTTTGGGTGAACTTGGTGTAGAATTGGGTTGTGATCGGCGTATATTTTAGACATCGGGTAAGGATGTCTCTGGCCTGTTGAATGGGCAGTCCAGGCACAGTCTCTCCTATTGGACTTCTTGTGTTTGCTGGTTTTTGGCCATGGCTGTGGGCACCAAATCTGTACCCTGCCAGGGTGGACCTCAGTTTGGGGTCAGTCGGAGTGGTCAGGTAGTCTGCTGCTCTGTACCATTGGCTAGAAACCGAGGGGAATGGGTTTTAGAAACAGGTTGATTTGCCCCCCCACCCCCAAAAAAATTACAATCGTTTCACTAGTACTATTAATTAGGAGACGGGCCACTAAGTGCTGTGTGAATAGGAAATCTTTTAACGCCAATCACGGAGCCGAATCAGGGAGAAAGTTACGCCTTTCAGGAGAAACAGCCAATCAGCTTGCTGGTTTGCGGCGCGGAGGAGAGTTAGTGTGCTGGTGGGGGGGAAGCCCCTTCTCGCTCACTGTGAATGTCAGTAGCTGCAGCAGATGTTAAAACTAATCTTGATATACAGCGATTTTTCTAAAAGAAAGATAACGAAGCTAACCATGTAAACTGTGATGAGATAGCTTCTGATGAGAGTTTCTGATAGCTGGTTAAAAAGACACAAATCAAAACACACAGATCAAACCCACTGTGCTTAATGAAATGCAGCTTGTGAGTCAGTTAGCTTAACTTTGGAATTAGCTAGATAGGGAGTCAAGGATAAAAAAATAATCTATATATGTAATGTTCAGCTTGCCCTGTACCTGATTAGCTAATAACTATTTCATTTTCAAATTGTGTTTATTAATTTAGGATTACAGGACTTACTGTGAGCTATAATGAACAAAACTTAATTTAGCTAACTAACTTAGTTAGCTAGAAGCTGTATGTAGAGGATGGACAGAATTTAGTACAATACTTTATGTCGGCAGTTTAAAGCAGTTTTTTTAACACTGATCTCTGCATTAAAATTGTGTGTTTTCCACCAGATCCAGCTAATAAACAATCCTTTACTGAGTTTACCTGTTAATATCCCTTAACCCCCTATGGACCATAAATCAATCTTGTATATCCAGCAGTGTTTTTAGACACATCATACCCCCACTTACTTTATGAAGTGCCTTTAAAGCACAGAAATGGAGAACAGTATGCAGTAGAATTTTCAGAAACACGGTTGAGACACACTGCTCTAACCTGACTTCTGTTCATTTGTAGTTTACAGTAAGAGCACAGTAACCCTGCGTTCACACTGGAAAGCGACAAAGCGACAGGCGACCATTCATTTCCTATGGCAGGGCGCGATTTGTCGCCGCGACACGCGAGAGGCGACAAGCGACAAAGCGACAAGCGACACGGAGATGAATTTTTCTCAACTTTATGCAAATGAGTTATGACGCGGTGAAGCGACATTCTAACCCGATTGGCTCCTAGCTTTTCTTTGGACCAATCACAAACAAGGCGGTTCGACGTCCTCAAGCTCCTGCTCTCTGAATTTCTAGTTTCTTTCCCGGTTCATTCTGTTGAACGGGGTGGACCCACATCAGTCTGTGGGAACGGCTGCGTTTCCAGCGCAGTTAAATCACAGAAACGCACAAGAGTCCAGCAAGTTTGGGAGTTATAGCTGGAGAATAAAGTGGCCAAGTGATTCCTTTTTTGTGCCTTTTTTCTTGTCGGAGGCTGGACCATGATAAACGCGGGCGTTGAGCTTGACACGCCCACAAGCGACAAACGCTGGGCGACACAAGCGACTCGTCGCGTTCCAGTGTGAACGCAGGGTAAGACCAGATGTAAATAGAGGGATTCCAGACAAATCCTAATGTTTTTTTCTGACATCTAATGTTTATATTAACTTCTGCCAAAAATCTTTAGGATGAAATTAATAATAAACAGAATACAGAAATCAGGGATTATTTGTGATAAACAATAATTCTACAAATGTTGTTCTAAGACACTATAGGGTAGACTTTGGCTCATATTAGCAAAGGTCCCCCCCCCCACCCAATATCAAACCCGCTCCTACGCCCTTGCTCTGTACTGATGGTTTAGATCCGAATAGCAATGTCATTTACTCTGAGATTTAGTTTGAGTTTGGGCTGGTAAGACAAGGCAAGTTTAATTATATAGCCTCTTTCATACACAATGATCATTCAAAGTGCTTTACAAAATAGAAAGTACAAAGACAGTCACATAAGCATGTAAGAAAATAATAATAAAAATAAGGATAAAATAAGAGTAAACCATGCATTAAACATGATTTAAACATAATTAAAACAATACATTTAAAGTATATATTTAGTTGTTTAAAGCAGCAGAATCTAGATTATTGTTATTTAGTAGCTTAATAACTGCAGATTTCTGTAAGGCTGGAAAAATACCTGAGGATAATTAGCATTTACTATTTGCAAAAGATCTTTTTTTAGACATGTCAACAAATCTTAAAGAAATTTTGCTGGTAGGGGGCAATACGTTAAGACGAGGATTTTAGGCCTAGCACTGTTTTCTTAAAAGTTCAGGTTATTCAGGGTCAGTAATTTTGAGAGGTTTTATTAGTCGATCAATTGTGGTAAATAAAGTGTGTGAGTCGTCCATGTTTTTATTATTGATGTCAAAAAATAGAAGGTCTCCCTGGCTTTTTTGATCTCTTGGTTATAGACTTGGAGGTTTTGTCTGTATATATTATAGTGAATCTGGAATTCCTCCATGTGCGTTCTGATTTTGTCTTTTTTCTCTACTCAACTCAACTTTATTTATAAAGCACTTTAAAAACAGCACTTTAAAACAGATGAAACAAAGTGCTGTACATAGATAATTATAAAACAAAAACAAACCCTAAAATAATAGGACAAACTAAAATATAACAATAAGAACTTTGCCATTGCCGGACCCAAGCCCGGATGAGAAAGGAGGAGGGTTGGGCGTCGGGCTAGCAACCCGTCCCTGTAAAAACCCCACCGCTACGGAAACGGAAAACAAACAGACAAGAACGTTTGGACAAATGCACTGGAATTCTGCTTCAAACAGGATCCAACGCCCGATGGAAGCATCATTTTCTGCCAAGACAGTTACAAAGATTGGATCGTAGAGCGTACGGCTGGCGCAACTCATGAAGGAATTTGACGATTATCAGATCGATATCCTCGGAATCAGCGAAGCCAGGTGGATAGAAAACGGTCGAATTAACAGCGATGGCAAGACAATCGCCCCCCATCCGTGGGCAACCTGTCAACGACCCAATCATCACAGCTTGCTTCGGATTCGGACACGCCAATACGACCGTTGTTCAAGTGTATGCGCCGACAGACAGTGCCGAAGATGCCTCCAAGGACCAGCTACAAGATGTCTTTAATGACATCCCAAACTACGATCTGAAGATCCCCATTGGGGATTTTAATGCCCAGCTGGGTGGCGATCGAGTAGGGTGAGAGACCGTGATGGGAGCACACACATCCTCGACACGCCTCAGTGACAACGGCGAGTGATTGGTGTCTTTCTGCGAGCACAATGGGCTGTGTATTGAAAATATGTACTTCTAACACCGCAAGATCCACAAGAAGACGTGGCGATCACCCAGCGGGAGGACTTTCAACAAAATTGACTTTGCCTCAAACTCAAGCTTCGAAACCAAAAGGCAGCCCCCACCAAAGAGATTGTTTGCACTCGAGAAGCTCAAGGACCCAATCGTCGTTAACGCCTTCAATTTAGAGCTGCAAAATCGGTTCGCCCTCCTTGGAGAAACAGAGAATTTGGAAGACCACTGGACTGGCCTCATGAATGCCACCACGGAGTCCGCTCAAAACATCAGAAGACATTGAGGAAAGAGACGCGAACAGTCGATCCAAGAAAGATCATGGGAACTGATTGACGAGAGGATTTATGTTGGGACCCAGCAGCTGGAAAAAGTGGAGAAATTCACCTACCTCGGTAGCATGATTTCCCATGAAAGTGACGAGGGGGTGGATGTCAAGTGCCAAATCAGTAAGGCGGCCGCTGTGTTCTGGAGAATGAACAAAATCTGGTCCTCCCCAACCATCTCTCTTAAGATCAAGTTCAGCTTGCTGAGTTCAATAGTGATCCCAACTGCCTTCTACGCCAGCAAGACCTGCAAGGCATCAGCCAGCATCAAGTTCTTCTTCCAGCAGCGATGCCTCCGCCATATTTTGAGGATCCATTACACCGACCACATCACCAACGAGGAAGTCCTACGGAGAAGTAGTAGCTTGGTCAAACTCCTCAATATCGTCGCGTGCCGAAGACTTCGACTGGCCGGCCATTCCCTTCGCATGGATAACTCAAGGATCCCGAAGATGGCATTGAGATGGCAACCACCAGGCGCTAAAAGACGTCAACATTTGGCAAAGGTCATTCCATCAGGATCTCAAGGCATCAAAATGATGTTATGTAATAACAAAAGTTTGGGAGAAGGACCACGCCCGAACTCTACGTTCTAACTCCACCCCGTATCAATCAACCGTACTATAAATACCTCCTCTAACTAACTACCTCTCGTGACGAAAACTTCGCAACCCACCTCCTCCCCTACAACCCCCTTTTTCTACTCTTCCACTTCTCATTAAATAAAAAAGGGGGGGATATAACTGCACGCTTCTTCAGCGCGCAGTTCAGAACTCCAGCCCAAATTTCCCAGAGTTCCCTCCCCTTTTTCTTCCTCCTTTTCTACTTCTATAAGGCGTGGTCCGCACTTAGCAAACATCATGTTAGAAGAAGCTGAAGCCCGGGCACAAGATCGAGCCCAATGGCAATTGTTTTCCGCCCAATATGCCACATAGGCATAAAAGGTTCTACTAGTACTACATAAGATATCATTAATAAAACAAAAAACTATCAATTCTCAGTTTGGGTCAAAAGCCAAAGAATAAAAATGAGTTTTAAGACGGTTTTAAAAACAGACAGTGGCTTGCCTAATGTGCAAGGGTGGGTTGTTCCATAACTTGTTGGCAGCAATCGAAAAAGCTCTGTCCCCTCTAAGCTTACGCTTTGCCACAGCACCTCCAGGAGCAGCTGATCAGCTGACCTGAGGCACCGAGCAGGGACGTGGGGATGAAGCAGCTCAGCGAGGTAGGGTGGGGCAAGTCCATTTAAATATTTAAAAACAAATAAAAGAATCTTAAAATGAACTCTAAAATGTATAGGCAGCCAGTGGAGGGAGGCCTGAATGGCAGTTATTTTTTTTTTTATTTAAGGCCATTCAGGTTTTGATATCATTAAGACATAACAGAAGCCATGTTTACTTAAAATGGAGCCTAATGGAAGTAGATACAGTAAGAAAAGGAGGGGTCCTAAAATTGACCCCAGTGGAACCCCATAGTGCAGGGGGGCTGAGAAGGATTCTGCGCCAACAAAACTCACACATAAACTTCTGTCTGTAAGATAGGACCTGCACCACTCCAAAGCACTACCACGGATGCCCACTAGATGCTCCAGTTGGGAAACTAAAATGTGATCCACTGTGTCAAATGCTGCAGTTATTCCAGCCCAACAATCTCCAGTGTCATTGGCCAGGAGGATGTCAATAAAACTCTAAGCAATGCTGATTCTGTACTAGGGTTGCAGCGGTAACCGGTTTCACGGTATACCGTGGTATTAAAATGCACGGTTATCATACCGTGTGTGTTTGCTTATTACCGGTAAAACGCAAGCCAGCGGAGAAAGTCACCCGCGCATGCGCAACTCTGCTCCGCTTCAGCTACTCAGCACACAGCGGTGAGAATGGCAGAAAGTGCATCAGACTAGAGCTTAGATTCTCTGCCCGAACCAAACCTGACCCGAGGACCGACCCGAAATCGGTCCGTTCGGGCCGAGATTTCCCACCACATTCCTCGGGCCGGGTCGGGTTGGGCTCCAGAAAATAGTCTGTAGTCAGATGTAGGCATCTGTTTTTTAATTATATATTTTATGTTTAAATAAAGCTCTGGTGTGATAATCACAATGTTAATGCTAAGTAACCAATTATTATTGTTAATGAAAACGAACCAAATAACGAAAACTGAAAGTGAAACTTAACTAACCTATTTATAAGCGCTGTTTTCACTCCCGCAGTTCTACAGCGGGAGGTGTTGTGCCGATTCTGTCCGCGAAGCGGGAGTCGGATTGAGCAGGGAGTCGGATTCGGCATAACAGCGGCAGCGCGGCTGCACCTCGCGGTCCGCGGTGTTAGTTGTAAGCGCTCGCGCTAGCCGCAAAATACGACAGAAAACACTGAGAAACTGCAGAATTATGAATTGGACTAAAATGAGCACGAGGAGATAAAAGAGAACCTTTACCTGTGAGTAGCTCACATCAGAACACGCAAATCTCTCTCTCTCTCTGTGTCTCTCTCTCTCGCACGTGAACTTCTCCGCACTGTGTTTAGCTGTTCTTAAAAATCATTTTTATTAAATAATAGTTCTATGCTTCTATGTTAGTGTTAATTAACATAATTCTGATCATATTTCGCTCATTCAAACAGCCTGAAAACAGACTTGTAATCTTGTAATCAACAAGCTTGTAATCAATGTGGCCGTAGTCACAGCTAAAGGAGGAAATACATCAAACCTGTTCTCCCATCTCCGAGAACACCACCCCGCTGTGCAGCGCAAAGTATGTGTTCAGTTTATAATTTTACCTAAATAACCTAAATAAAACTTCTTTGTAGTCGTGCACAACCCATGCGGTAAGCGCCCGCAAAAGTGCTGAGTTATCCGAAATTTGGGCACGCAGGTACAGGCGTGAAGTGCGTGCTACGATGGATTCACGTGTCCGTGTAAAGGTCCTGGCCGGACTGGATGTGAAAGACGCCATTCATTTACATGCGTTAATTTTCAAATTCTGACGTGCCTGTTTTTCATATGTTGAAGGTTTTAAGGTGTGAAAGCCTTAAAATAGAAATCTCTATTGTGAGGATCATGTCAGAAATAAATCCCCTCTTTCTGCAGTATCTGGTTATATACCAACTTTTTTTATAAATATATACACTCTTAATGCCCTTAAGAGTAGTGGAAAAACATGGTTTCCTTCACCTGATGGTGTAGTTTCTACAATAAATAGTTAATTGAACAAAAAACCTTTGTTGTAATTTCTTTAAGGGTCAGTTTAATAATATATGTAACAAACTGTGATACCGTGATAACCGTGATACCGCGGTATTTTCCGAGACGGTTATCATACCGTGAAAATCTCATACCGTTGCAACCCTATTCTGTACTATACATGGTTTTAAACCCAGACTGAAAAACCTTGAGGATATTATGCTCATTTAAAAAAACATTTCAGCTGAGCATAAACAACTTTTCCCAAGATTTTACAAATAAAAGGCAGCTTGGAAATAGGCCTATAATTAGCCAATACTGTGTGGTCAAGAACAGTATTGCACCACAAAATGTTTAAAACTTACAGGAACAACACTGGAGTGTGCCAGAGCAGTGTCAGCGTGTGCTAGAGCAGTGTCAGCGTGTGCTAGAGCAGTGTCAGCGTGTGCTAGAGCAGCGTCAGCGTGTGTTAGGTAGTAAATCTCTAGTAAATCTTTACACTTTTTGCCAGTAATTTTAACAGTTAGAGTTACGTCCTTGCTACCTTCCTGAAGTTTAAAACGTCCTTTCTCCCTGGGAATGTAACAGAGCTGATTGGTGCTCTTACCAAGTTTTGGGCATATGTTGACTTTATGACCTCTCTGATTACATTGTGAGTGAATTATCAGGGCTAGGTATACTGCTGTTGCTTTTAGTTTTAGGGTCACCTGCACTATTCCAGCGACTTTGGGTGGAAGTTTAACAACTAGGCCTAGGACCACAACCATATCCATCCCCAGACTTACCAGGTTTAGCAGGGAGTAGTTGCTTGCAATGGTCCCCAAGCCTGAAGTCTCCCTCAGTCCATGTGACTGAGATGAACACCTCTGTCAGGGTCACTGCTTGCTCTGATGAAGCTGGGCTGCGTTTGATAATCCAGTTTTGTAGCTCGTTGAGACACTGCTTCATGACGATGGCACTGCCAATTTGTTCTTTGGTCTTTTCACATGATGTCATCCATTTTTTATACAGCACCATTAATCTGGTGTACAACTCTCCTGGAGTCTTGTCAGGTTAAACGTTCTCAAGTCTCTGAAGCGCTGTTTCCGTTTTGATTTAAAATTTCATCAATACTGCACTTTTGATTTTGTGGTAATCAATCCATTGCAACATAGGCTGCTCTAGCCTTACCATCTAGAAAAAGGAATAAGATGGAATGCCTGGCTACAATGCTGGTGATGAGCAGTGCTACTGACCTCATCACATCGCTGCTTACTACACAAGCTCAATGTGTCCCAGAATGCATTGCGAGTTTCTCTACAAAGCAACAGACAGCCGAACAAAGAGAGTGGACAGCACAGTGGGAAGCAGTTAAAACCAAGTCACTGGCTAAAACGTGTTTAAAATCCAGATGAATGCAGAGAAAACCACCCAAACAGCTGATGTTGAGCATATCAACAGTATTACAGGGTTTATTCCAACAAGATGATTTTATTTAAAAAAAATAATAAAATACCTTAAATATCTTAAATAAAATACCTTAAAAATCTTAAATATCACCAATTACAATAAAAAAATATTTAAATGATTTTATCTATGTTTGTATTGTGCGTATTGTGCATTGTATGATAGGATACACAAACCAAAGAAAGGAATTACAGTACATAATAATAAACTCGCAAAAAATAACAAGTAAATACTCATACACAGCAACCAACACAAATAAGTGTTTCCTCCAGTTAATTTCAGCACAGCGTTTCCTCCAGTTAATTTCACTTAACTTGACATTTGGCATGAAACCATGCAATCTGGCAACATTGCGAGCTGTCAGACGCTGTTAATTTCAGATGCTTTTCCATTTAGTTTATTAATGTGAGGATTATGTTTGTAAACAGTGTAAATATAACAGAGCGATTCCTCCATTATCAGCTCAGAGCTTCACTAACTTTAATTCAGAGCTCAGTTCGTGTGTTTATGTAGTTTTAAACACAGTTCAGTTGTTCTGGTGTCTGCATTTAAGAGACCAGAGAGGGCGCATGTTAATGATGAGGGCGTGTCCGATTTCACTACTGTTTTCACCGCTACTTAGTGGACTACATAGTGTTTCCCTATATAGCGCAAAACTAATGAAGGAGTAGGGAATACAGCCTCTGTCTTCAATCAAACTAACAACCAGCCAATCAAATCACACCAGGAGATCATGTGACAGGCAGTGCTTCGCAGACTTGCCAGCCAATCATAGAACAGCTGAACGCAACAGCTTTCTAACTAGCCTCTTTTCCCCGCAGCAGTGGAGCCTAAAACTTGATTTATTTTCAACCCTTTAGCTGAAAACAGTGGGTTTTTGTCACCAGCATGATAATATAATATTGCTAAAATGGTGTAGAAATCATAACTGTAATCATATTGTAACAAATCTCTTTCTAGAAAACAGGTCAATCACATTCTCTGAGGGGACTCTAACCATCAGCCCATGATGCACGAATGAAACATCCCAAATTATGCCTTATGCACAAAATGTGTATTTTCACACAGTTATTTAGTCCTCAACATACAATTAATTTTCAGGCGGAGATGATATGATTTTTAGGTTTAGTCTCTGAACCAGATGAGCCTCTGTTTGAACAAAAACTACAAAAAAAGAAAAAAAAAATGACTGATCTCACTGGGCGAATAATCAAAGTTCATGGAAGGGTTGATTCCCAGGGATTTAGTAGCAATAGTCCAATCCGAAGCCAAGTAGTGAGCCATGATCATCATCATCATCATCAGCAGCAGCAGCAGCACCCATGAAAGTCCAATAAATTTGGAGATTGAAGTCCAAGACCCTCAATTTTACTGTTCATAATCCATTCAAATCCCAGAACAACAGAGCAGTACACACAAATAGATAAACATCATCAATGCCATTTCAAATCCATTTGAGAAAAACAGTTAATCTGTACAACACATTCATTCTGATTTACTTACACTTGGCTTAAAACACTCAGGTTTTCCAAGAGAAAGACTTAAAATGTTCAAACAGTATGTGAGCATCAAACAAACTGTTTGTAACACCTGTATATACACAATAACTCCGTAGGCTGCCTTTAAAATAAAAGTCCCATTTTCACAACCTACATAACATGCCTTGAGGTTCTTAGAAAATGCATACTAACTCAGAAACAATACATTTTAACAAGAATAAACCTATTTATAAACTCAATAGATGTTCTTAATACACTTTCAGGAGTATTTTTATTTTTTAACCTCATATTTTGGGCTGTGAATTTGACATGTCGTATTTGAGAAACCTGAATGTTTGCTTTTGAATTTGTTTACATTAAAAAAAGAAAGAGTTTACTTCAGAGGGAAAAACGCACATGCAACAGTTCAATGCAAAATAATTCAATTCTAGAAATTCAAATGCTTTTAAATTTTAAAATCGGGTGAGACTGTTTAACTTCCATACTGAGAGAGAAATGATTTAAATCTGTTATCATATAATCTACTATAATATTGCGAAGAGATGAGAAAATCTTTTTAAAGAATGCCCTCTTAACCTACCGCTGACAATGTACAGATCCAGGCTTTGACAGCGCTGCAGAAGATCTTTTCTATTTCTGCTTACTACGCTTTCATGGTTGTTTCTGTGGGGGCCAAGAAAAGTGTTCTTAATAAGAGATTTTTTTTTATTTGTAATAAAAGCATCGTTTGTGTTGGTATAAAGTTGGTATGTATCCCTAATCGGGCATTCAGGTCACCACACACGAGCACATTTCCCTGGGCCTGAAAATGGCATACCTCCTTCTAAGGTAAAAAAAAAAAAAACAGGTTGTCAGAGTGGAATGGGGAGTAGTATGAAGAATTGATGATTTAATTTGTATTGTTTGTTTGGTTGTAGTTTCTTCAAAACTCCTTCATCACCCATCTCCTCCCTTCATCATCCACCAGAGTCCAACGTCTCCTTTCATCACCCACCAGAGCCCAACGTTAGGCTCTGTTGGGTGATGCAGGGAGACGTTGGGCTCTGGCGGGGGATGAAGGGAGACATTGGGCTCTGGTTGGGGATAAAGGGAGTAGAGACCGACCGATATGGGTTTTTCTAAGGCCGATGCCGATACCGATCATTAGTGGTCAGAGTCAGCCGATGGCCGATGTGACCTGCCGATTTTTAGGGCCGATATGCTATCGTATCATATTTATTTGGCATGCTTAAAATCATAGTAAGAGGAGGCACAACAGTTGTAAACTTCACACAATTTATTGAAAATAAGGTTAGCATTTTATAGTGACTTTAATGTTACTATATCACTATATGTTAATAAAAAAAATATTAATTTTATTTAGATTGTATTATCCATAACATTTTATTTTATTCATTATATAACATATGTTCTATATACACTATATATTCATGTTTATAGTAGAAATATTATGTTGGCTATTATATAAAATTTACTGTAGGGGCCTACTAATTAACAAATGTATGACTTGTTGCAGTCTGTTAGTCTATTAATTATTCATTTTAATATGTTTAACAGAGTGCAAGAAGACTTCCATAATGTGACAACTTTAGATAGTTACTCCAAAACGGCAAAGCTCATTTCTTCTTCAACTCCATGCAGTTGAAAACGAATGGACATGGGAGGACAATGTTATAAAATGTTCACATTAGGGCTGCAGCTATTATTTTACAAAAATGGGTGACGTTTAAATTAAGAATAAAATTATAAATAATGCAAAAACAGACAGGTGCTGTAATTTAAATATAGCTTTATCTGTTTTTTTTTCTTCTTCAAATGAGCTCCTTAGCCAGAGAAACGCGTCTCATCAGCTGTACTGGAGGTTCGGTGCGTGAGCGGAAAATGAGTTGAGAAAGCTGAAGAGCGCGGACTTTATAGGTTCAGGATAAAATGAGCTTTTATCAGAAAAGTCTGGAGGGGGTTCTAAAGTAGAACCCGACAAAACAGAAAATTCTGCTCATCGTTTCATTTAATATCTAACAGCGCAAACCGCTTTAAACGGGTGAGTTTTACAGCAGAACAGCAGGAGGCGGCATGATTTAATGTCTGTTTGTAGTGAAGGAAAAAGAGATGTTTTATTTTAACTCCATTATTTTAGAAAATATTTGTTTTATTAATTCGTTTACAATAAAGCTTATTTATATATAAGGAGAAGTACAGTCCTCTAATAATCCTGACTAACCAGTAATTATTATTTCAGCGCAGCTGATGCTGCGAATATCCTTAAACAGTTTTAGTCCTGCCCTTTTTCATTTCGTCTAAAAATAATTTAAATACTGAAAATATCAAGTGTTAATTTGATTTTATTTACTTAGATTTTCGTTTCTGAAGAAGAGACGTCAGTTATTTTATACTAGAGCTTATAGATAGGGCTTGCCTTGCATAGTCAGGGCCATTCCAAATGCACTCCTGCCATCAACGCTAAGCATAGTTTCGTTTGGAGAGAAATGCTACATTCAGTTGAAATTCTATTCTTTTTCAGTAAATGAAGCAACATCACAGATTACTAATCATGAGAGAAAATATAGACTTTGGGACACTGGATTGTAAAAATGGATGCCTTACCCGTTGAAAGTCTTGCTCACTCTTGAAACCTTGTGCTGCGTTCCAAGTAGCTGCCCGCAGATGTGCCGGATTAAAATCGGCGCGGCCAAATAAGAAAATCGGCCGATGCCGATTGATAAAAAATAACAAAAATCGGCCGATTAAATCGGCTGGCCGATCGATCGGTCGGCCTCTATGTACCAGTACTACTCAGTGACAAAATGGGTGATAGGAAATTACTCATCCTCAAACATTCATACAACTGACTTTTGTACAAATTGCTTTTATTTTATTAATTAATCTGTTATTTAAATAATCAATTTAATCAAAGCAAAAATTAAAGCTTTAAACTTTGTGCCATTTATGCTGCTTTCACCTACCCTGCACCACCCTAGATGCTGCCCAGTGCTAGCTCATATCACACTACTGCTATACTTTAAACTGAACTGAAGGTATCTGTGTAATAGTATACCCTGGGGGTGGGCAACTGGACAGAAGCACCAAAAGCTGTATGTTTATGGGTGGAGCTGAGGCTTAGCCTAAATGTCCAGGATCATGCTTTCCTTGAAAGATTTATTTTGTCATTTACAGCAGCTATATAAACTGTTTTTATGCCACCTGAGAAAAGTAAATTTCTATCATATTAGTAGCTTGTTTTGAAGAGCCAAATTATTCTATGGAGTTTACATCCTATTTTATATCTGTCTGTCATTCCCAACAACCCCCTTCCACCTATTTTGTGCCTCTGAAAAATGCCAATTCCGAAAATCAAAGTTACACAAGAAAATACAAATAAGCAGACAGGTATACAGTGGCTTGCAAAAGTATTCATACCCCTTGAACTTCTTCACATTTTGACACAGCCAGGAAGTCCTGAATACTGATTACCTGTCTATTTAAGGTCTGCTCACACACACACACACGCCGCGTTTTGCCTGCTTTCTGCCACATTACAAAGCGTTTATCTCTGTTATAGTTTTCTAGTGTATGACCTTGCTTTTGTTTTCTCGACTCTGATTTTTTGCCTTGCCTACTCTGTGGATTATTGTGTATTACCTGGACTGCTTATCATTTACGTTTTTGGATCACCTCTGATACTGCCTGCTTCGTGTATGAACTCTGGACTGTGTATTGTTTCTGATTGTGGATCACCTCTGACACTGCCTGCCTCGTGTACGACCATTGGACTGCCTCACTATCCGGTAATGGTCTTTTCCTCCTGGAATCTGCTTAACAGTATTTGCTACCTTCTACTACTGTTTTGTTTTATACCCTGTGGGTTTTCAATAAAATCCTTAACTGGTTCCGCGAGTGTCTGTATTCTGTACCCCATCATGACAGAATATGCGGCCTCTCGTGAACAGACAGCGATCTCAGACCAGTTAAAAACAGGGTTGATTAACCAGGGACAACTTCTCGGTCAGCACCAACAAACCCTCGTTGGTGTGACCCACGCCATTTCAGAGCTAGCTAGCCAGCAAGCTAACCAACAACAACAGCTGACTAGCATTCTCGAACACCTTCAGGGCTTAGCATTAGCCAACGCTAGCTCGACTGCTAACCCTCCATGGCTAACACCAGTCTGCCTAGCCCCAGCACTTCATCCTCCGTTTTTTTTCGTGTGTAAATCGGAGTTATATGATGGTGATCCGGAGAAGTGCAGCGGCTTTATATGACAGTGCTCTGTGTTTTTCAGTAACTCTCCGCCCACTACTGATAAAGCCAAGATAGGCTTTGTTATCTCTCGTCTCTCAGGCAAAGCACTCGAGTGGGCTACTGCTGTTTGGGATAGCATTTCGGTGGCTAGCTACACTGACTTTTTGGATGTTTTTCGCTCTGTTTTTGATCACTCACGCTATGGTCAGTCTAATGGGAAGATACTGCTGGCGTTAAAGCAAGGTCACAAGTCTGCTGCCTCATATGCTCTTGAGTTTCAGACACTAGCTGCTGGTAGCGGATGGAACAACGCAGCGCTGCTCTCCGTGTTCAAGAACGGACATAACCCGGACATTTTGAGAGAGTTAGCATGTAAAGATGATTCACTCACCCTTGATCAGCTCATCTCTCTCTCAATGCGTTTGGATCAGCTGCTGTCTCGCCGTCCCAAAGCCAACTCCGACTTTACTCCGGAGTCCCACCTTCACGTCTCTACCAGCCTCCACCATCTGCTCCTGTGTCCGTCTCCGAACCTATGGACATCCAGAGGTCCAGGTTGTCTGCAGCAGAGCGCCAACGCTGCCTTCGTTTGCATCTGTGCCTCTATTGTGGAGAGGCTAACCACCGCAAAGCTGACTGTGGTTTCCTGACCCGATCCGGGAGGTCTTCTGCTCCGGGAAAGTGCTAACGTGGTACGTAATCTGACTCCTTGATTCAAAGAATTTTTCACTGCCTATGATCATTACCTCACACACTGGTTCTTTTCCCGTCTTTTCGGATCGGAGGGGAACTTAATAAGTTTGGAGCTGGTGAAGGAACATGGCATCCCCACGAGAGAGCTTCGCCGTCCTCTATCCATCCATGCTGTCGATGGGAAATCGGTGCGCTCCAGACCGGTGACTCTTCAGACTGTGCCGATCTCTCTTCAAGCCAGCGCACTCCACCATGAGGAACTGTCTCTCTTTGTGCTTCCCAGCACCGAACACCTAGTGATTTTGGGCATGCCATGGCTCAAGACTCACAACCCAGTGATTTCCTGGCCTGAAGGGGACATTACGGTCTTGTCTGTCTGATGTAGCTTTAAACTCTACTACTATTGAGAGCCCCGAAGCTGTAGATTCTCCTGTTATTCCTCCCGAGTATTCAGATTCAGTGTTTAGCAAAGCTAGTGCCACTAAACTGCCACCTCATCGGTCTTATGACTGTGCCATAGACCTCATTGAAGGTGCTACTCTTCCTAAAGCTAGAGTTTACCCACTTAACTCTTGACAAAGAGAAGGCTATGGCTACTTAGGTTGAGGAGGCTCTTGCGCAGGGGTCAGGTTTCTTTTTCGTTAAAAAGAAAGATGGGGTCTACGACCCTGCATTGATTATCGTGGTCTAAACGTTATAACAAAGAAGTTTGCGTATCCGCTTCCTCTGATCCCTAGCGCACTTGAACAACTTAGTGAAGCCAAGTTTTTCACTAAATTGGATTTACGCAATGCGTATAACCTTATTCGCATCCGTGAGGGCGATGAATGGAAGACTGCCTTCACTACCACTAATGGGCACTACGAATACTTGGTCATGAGTTTTGGTCTTGCTAACGCCCCGGCAGTCTTCCAGTCATTTATGAATGATGTGTTTCGTGACATGATCAATAAATTCGTTGTCTTATTTATAGATGATATTTTGATCTTCTCCCCAGACCTAGACTCTCACGTGCAGCATGTCCGCTCTGTCCTCCAACGTCTCTTAGACCACAATCTCTATGCTAAAGCTGAGAAATGTGAGTTCCACCTCCAACGGGTCACATTTCTCGGCTATGTCATTAGTCCTCAGGGTGTCCTCATGGACGATACTAAAGTCTCTGCCGTGACCAATTGGCCCGTTCCCCAGTCAGTGAAAGATTTACAACGTTTTTTGGGTTTCCCTACTTTTACAGGCGCTTTATTAGAAATTTTAGCAGTATTGCCGCCCCGCTCACTGCGTTAACCAAAGGCGCCACCAAGGTACTCAGGTGGTCCCCTGCAGCTGATGCTGCTTTTGTTAGACTCAAGTCCGCTTTCGTCTCTGCTCCCATTCTCGCTCATCCTAAGCCTGATCTTCCGTTTGTGGTCGAGGTCGACGCATCTGACTCTGGGGTGGGGGCCGTCTTGTCTCAGCGTAGTGGTACTTCTCCTAAACTTCATCCCATAGCCTTCTTTTCGAGAAAAATGACTCCTGCTGAACGCAACTATGGCATAGGGGATAGGGAGCTTCTGGCTGTAAAACTTGCTCTCGAGGAATGGCGTCACTGGTTGGAGGAGTCCGCTCATCCATTCACTGTTTATACTGACACTAAAAACCTCGAGTATTTGCGTAGTGCCAAACGTCTCAACCCACGTCAAGCACGTTGGTCTCTGTTTTTCTCGCGCTTTGATTTCTCGATTTCGTTTCGCCCTGGTAGCCATAACACTAAGGCGGATGCGCTATCACGAATCTTCTGCACTTCTGATAGCGCATCTCAGTCCTCTAAGTGTGAGCGCATTTTACCTCCCAACGTTAAAATCGCAACCATCCGTTGGGAGTTAGACGATCTTATTCGACAGAGTGCGGAACACTCGCCCCCTCTTGAGGGTTGTCCACCTCAGAAAACGTTCGTCCCAGTACAATTCCGTGATCATCTCATTAGTTGGGCTCATTCGTCTCTTACGTCAGGCCACCCGGGTGTCACGCGCACTTTACAGTTGATCTCAGCTTGTTACTGGTGGGAAACCATGCGAGCTGACATACACGCTGTTCTTACTGTTGTAGACAGGTTTTCTAGGTGTGTTTTCCAAGTTTATTCCATTCCCTGCATTACCTACAGCTTTACAAACTGCTCAGGCCATTTACATTCACATTTTTAGACACTATGGCATCCCTGAGGATATCCTTTCTGACTGAGGTCCTCAGTTTACTTCTAGAGTATGGAAAGCATTCTTTGAACATTTAGGGGTGCATGTTAGCCTTACTTCTGGTTTCCATCCCACTAGCAATCGGCAGTGTGAGCGTGTCAATCAGGAATTAGGTAAATTCCTTAGACTGTACTGTCATAAACACCCTACTGACTGGTCCCAGTTTCTCATATGGGCTGAAATCGCACAGAATTCCCTCACTAACTCCACTTCTGGTCTCACTCCCTTTCAGTGCATTCTAGGGTACCAACCTCCGTTAGCTCCGTGGACAGCCTTGTCTTCTGAGGTTCCAGCAGTTGACGACTGGATGAAACGGAGTGAGCAGGTGTGGGAGGAGACTCACCAGCAGGTTTCGGATGCATTGCGCCAGTATAAGGAGAGGTCTGACAGACACAGAGGCAGTACCCCCCAGTACCAACCCGGGGATCGGGTCTGGTTGTCTACACGGGACTTGAGGTTTGAGGGAGAGTGCAGGAAGCTGGTACCCAAGTACATTGGTCCGTTTAAGGTTATCTCGCAGGTGAATTGAGCTGCCAGCTCAATATCGGGTACATAATTCTTTCCATGTGTCTCTTTTTAAGCCTCTTGTTCCAGGTCTGCTCGCTGAGGGGACTCCCGATGATGATCCGCCCGTGGCAGTGGAGGGGGTGGCTTCATCCACGCATGCGGTGAGAGAGGTACTGGATTCTTGCAGGCGCGGTGGTGTGCTCCAGTATCTGATTGACTGGGAGGGCTACGGCCCCGAGGAGCGTTGCTGGGTTGCTGCAGGGGATGTGCTGGACCCTGCTCTATTGGCCGAGTTTCATGCTCGTCACCCGGGCAAGCCTGCTCCCAGGTTCTCAGTCTATCAACTACAACACCCAGAATGCACCACACACCGACATCACACACTCTGCCGATCACGTGACACCTCACCTGCCCCGGCCAGGAAGTCCTGAATACTGATTACCTGTGCTATTTAAGGTCTGCTTACACACACACACACACACACGCCGCGTTTTGCCTTGTTTCGCCCACATTACAAACCGTTTATCTCTGTTATAGTTTTCTAGTGTATGACCTTGCTTTTGTTTTCTCGACTCTGATTTTTGCCTTGCCTACTCTGTGGATTATTGTGTATTACCTGGACTGCTTATCGTTTACGTTTTTGGATCACCTCTGATACTGCCTGCTTCGTGTATGAACTCTGGACTGTGTATTGTTTCTGATTGTGGATCACCTCTGACACTGCCTGCCTCGTGTACGACCATTGGACTGCCTCACTATTCGGTAATGGTCTCTCCCTCCTGGTTTCTGTTTAACAGTGTTCACTACCTGCTGCTACTGTTTTGTTTTGTACCCTGTGGGTTTTTAATAAAATCCTTAACTGGTTCCGCAAGTGTCTGTATTCTGTACCCCATCATGACATTTGTTCACTAGTGTTCTCTAATAAACCACTAAGGCCTTCACTGTATTTATACTGAGAAAAAATTACACACAGCTGGACTTTGACTTATTCAGTGACTTTTAAAGGCACCTGACTGCACTGGACTTTATTTAGGGGGTTCAGAGGAAAGTAGGCTGAATATTTTTGCACATCACACTTTTCAGATTTTAATTTATAAACATTTTGAAAACAATGCATCATCTTCATTTCATTTTACAATTATGTGGTACTTTGTGTTGGTTTATCACTTAAAAATCTCTTAAAAATACAGTTTAGTTTGTGGTTGTGTGTTGACAAAATGTGATAAAGTGGTATGAATATGGGCTGTGAATACTTTTGCAAGCCACTGTATATACTTCTTCTGACACATGAAAGAGCAATGGACAGACATCAGTTACCAACAGCTGAAGACAGTCTGTCCAGAGCAAGATGAAAAAATGCATTCTAGGGATCGTAGTGCTGGGGTGTCGTTTGTCGTTGGACTGGAAGCGTAAAGTACGGGTTTTGGACTACAGAAGTCTGTATAGTTGTAAAAAATATTTCTTTACATGACCTGTGCAGGGTAATTAGCAAGTTTCATTATTAAAATTTCATTGAAAAATCTTAGAGAGAGAAAGAGAGAGAGAGAGAGTAATTTGGAGGATGAGAGCACTCATGTGTGTCTCCCTTTCCCTTAATGACCACAGACTTGGTCAAAGCAATTATAACTTCAGGAAAATAATATGAGAATTAAATACATGATGTATCATTTAATATCCATACAGATAATTAATATCTTGTTCAGCTCAGATGACCATGAAGAACTCCACCACTCCTACAGTTTAAAGATGAGCTTCAGTGTGTCCGTGTCTCATGATACTGTGTCCTTTGCCAGGAAGCATCAATCAGTGTCTTCAGCGCCTGTGAGAGGGAGACACAGGTTGATGGAAAAAGATATTCTGACCTCTATGTAACATTTTACACTGCTCAAAAAAATAAAGGGAACACTCAAATAACACAATATAACTCCAAGTAAATCAAACTTCTGTGAAATTAAACTGTCCACTTAGGAAGCAACACTGATTGACAATCAATTTCACCTGCTGTTGTGCAAATGGAATAGACAACAGGTGGAAATTATTGGCAATTAGCAAGACACACTCAATAAAGGAGTGGCTCTGCAGGTGGGGACCACAGACCACTTCTCAGAACCTATGCTGTCTGGCTGATGTTTTGGTCAGTTTTGAATGTTGGTGGTGCTTTCACACTCGTGGTAGCATGAGACGGACTCTACAACCCACACAAGTGGCTCAGGTAGTGCAGCTCATCCAGGATGGCACATCAATGCGAGCTGTGGCAAGAAGGTTTGCTGTGTCTGTCAGCGTAGTGTCCAGAGGCTGGAGGCGCTACCAGGGGACAGGCCAGTACACCAGGAGACGTGGAGGAGGCCGTAGGAGGGCAACAACCCAGCAGCAGGACCGCTACCTCCGCCTTTGTGCAAGAAGGAACAGGAGGAGCACTGCCAGAGCCCTGCAAAATGACCTCCAGCAGGCCACAAATGTGCATGTGTCTGCACAAACGGTTAGAAACCGACTCCATGAGGATGGTATGAGGGCCCGACATCCACAGATGGGGGTTGTGCTCACAGCCCAACACCGTGCAGGACGCTTGGCATTTGCCAGAGAACACCAGGATTGGCAAATTCGCCACTGGCGCCTTGTGCTCTTCACAGATGAAAGCAGGTTCACACTGAGCACATGACAGACGTGACAGAGTCTGGAGACGCCGTGGAGAGCGGTCTGCTGCCTGCAACATCCTTCAGCATGACCGGTTTGGCAGTGGGTCAGTAATGGTGTGGGGTGGCATTTCTTTGGAGGGCCGCACAGCCCTCCATGTGCTCACCAGAGGTAGCCTGACTGCCATTAGGTACCGAGATGAGATCCTCAGACCCCTTGTGAGACCATATGCTGGTGCGGTTGGCCCTGGGTTCCTCCTAATGCAGGACAATGCTAGACCTCATGTGGCTGGAGTGTGTCAGCAGTTCCTGCAAGATGAAGGCATTGAAGCTATGAACTGGCCCGCCCGTTCCCCAGACCTGAATCCGATTGAGCACATCTGGGACATCATGTCTCGCTCCATGCACCACAGACTGTCCAGGAGTTGGCGGATGCTTTAGTCCAGGTCTGGGAGGAGATCCCTCAGGAGACCATCCGCCACCTCATCAGGAGCATGCCCAGGCGTTGTAGGGAGGTCATACAGGCACGTGGAGGCCACACACAATACTGAGCCTCATTTTGACTTGTTTTAAGGACATTACATTAAAGTTGGATCAGCCTGTAGTGTGTTTTTTCACTTAAATTTTGTGTGTGGCTCCAAATCCAGGCCTCCATTGGTTAATAAATTTGATTTCCATTGATGATTTTTGTGTGATTTTGTTGTCAGCACATTCAACTTTGTACAGAACAAAGTATTCAATGAGAATATTTCATTCATTCAGATCTAGGATGTGTTATTTGAGTGTTCCCTTTATTTTTTTGAGCAGTGTATATTGCATAGGCACCTCATTAATGCCTAAACCGACTTCACAAACATTAACTACAACCAACAGCTCCATCTCTAAATCCTGAACCAACAAAGACACATTTAAGATCACACAAGATCTCTAGATCACACGTTCGTCAATAACAATATGCTGATTTATCTTTTTTAAACAATCAGTAATAAAAGTGTAATGTGATGTATTCCACAAAGTGATCTAACTCAGCTGGGTCAAAGTAGGTTTCACAAATGAGGGTAAACTAAAGCCCTGCTCAGTTCCTTCAGTTACTAACATGGGGTGGGTTTCCCAAAAGCTTCATAACACTGAGATCTTCATTACCTCATATTTAAGATTAATTGTTAATTAAAGATTGTTTTCCAAACCCTTAACTAACTAAAGTACTATACAAACGTGTTTAAAAAATGAACAAGTAATCCAACCCCGTCATTATTTTGAAAGTACTTCTTTAAGTGAATTTTGCAGTTCAGCACACTAAACACCAGAGACCGCCAATTCTGATGGAGAAAACTGCATTTATTTTTTCTGTGGTTAATTCTCTATTATATTATATTATATTATAGTATAGTATAGTATAGTATAGTATAGTATATTATACACTAGTGGCATCATTTGTTTAATTGGGCTCTTTTGAATTAATCAGTCTAACCCATGCATAAATCATTTAAATACAGATTGGCGATGGTACAGCTCTTTACATCAAGGCTGCAATGAATGTAATCACTAAATTCTTACAAAAAAAATTTCAAAACATATAATTTTTAATTATAAAGACAAATTATGTTTGCCTATCACTGGTAATACTCACAGTCATTTTGCTTTTCTGTTAACGTCCAGTGGGGTTACCTATAGTGCCGTGGGCTGTAAACATCTTGGTGATGTCGCTCAATCAATTACAGGATCACTATGGTGACTGCTTTTTAATTTGGCAGTGACAGGGTTGGGTAGTAATGGAATACAGAATTAGGTCATTAGAATACAGTGTTTGTTGTAGTGAGTCTTGAGTAAGTGAGCATGTGTTGCTGCTGCTATTGCTGTTTGTCAAGCAAAGCTCTTTCTCTGTGAAACAGTGAGTGTGTGTGTATATATATATATATATATATATATATGTGTGTGTGGTGTAGACACAGGATAGTTCTGTGTACATTTATACTTCAGCTTTTTCTTTTGTCAGAGAACTCAACACAGCTTCAATGTGTTCTGTTATTTCCATTTTGTGTATGACCTTATTTTGTTTTTCGACCCTGACTCTTGCCTGCCCTCTGATACCACCTTGCCTGTGTATGACCCTCAGACTGTTACTAGTTTAGGTTCTGTCTGTCTTGCTGTTTTTCTCTGGTTTTGACAGGTGGAAAAAGTACTGAAAAATGAATTAGGACTTCCGTTGCCTCAAGACACAAGATGGCAGCGTAGTTTAGAGCTCCAGGTATCTGCCTAGTAAATTCCCCAAATCCAAGGATTCCTCTTTATATGTTGGACCTAAATTGAAAGGACAATGAGTGGGGATAAATCCAGGAAAACGAGATCGGTGTTAAAAAGCGGCACAGACACGGAGAAACAAGTCGACACCTCCACGAGGGAGACAGGGCCGGGAGATAATGGCGACAGGGATACCGAGCATGGAGGTAACGCTCGGCTCCATCTGCCAAGTTTTGAGCGAAGCCATGAGTGAATTGAAAGTGGACATGAGAAACGAGCTCACAGAGTTTCGAGCCAGCTTTAGACTCGACATGAATGTACAGTTGGACGAAATGTCTACTGAACTTAACCAGAAGATATTGGACGCCATGGGGCAAATTGGGGAGGCCATGCAGAGCTTAGGGGAAGTGGAGAGAAGGATGGAGGAGGCAGAGAGATGAGATATCAGCGTTAAAGATTCCCTAACCCAATTAATAAAAAAACAGCGAGCGCTGCAGGCTGAACTGACAGACCTGGAAGGTCGTTCACAAAGAAATAATGTCCGAATATACGGTGTACCTGAAAACGCAGAGGGCTCCTCGGTGCGCCGTTTTGTGGAGGATTTAATTAAAGCTGAATTAGACGGTTCAGATTCAGAGCTTGGAATTGAAAGGGCTCCCCCCACCGGTGCTCCACCATGGTCGATAGTGGTCCGGTTTCTGCAGTTTACAATCAAAGAAAAAGTCCTACAAGCTGCTTTTGAAAAAGAGAATCTCTGTACAAGACCGGAGGGTGTTTTTTGACCATGATTATGCGGAGGAGGTCCAGAGGAGGAGAATGGAGTACACTCCAATCAAGAAAGTTCTCAAGGAAAACAAAATCTGCTTCCAAACTCCGCTGTCCAAGCTGCGGGTGCATCTTGATCTGGGTACGGTCACCTACAACCAGTGTTAGGAAGGTTACTTTTAAAATGTAATCCCTTACAGATTACTGATTACATCACTCAAGATGTAATTTGTAACGTAATTAGTTACATTACTTCAAGTGAGTAACGTAATCTGATTACTTTGGATTACTTACAATATTGTCGTTTTTTTAAGCCTGAATGAATGTAGCAACCACATATTGCATATTATTCTTTTATTTTTCTTTCCAGTTAACAAATAGATAAACAAATAAAACAGCCTTTTCAATCACTCTATCAAAATACTTATGAAACCATTTCATCAAACAATTTTATGAAACAGTTCTATCAATTGATGATAAAACCATTAAAAACCACTAAAAACCAAACAATGTAACAACAAATGTAAGCTATCTTTTCGCAGGTTTGCCATATTCTGCAAGTGGATTTTTTGGCAGGATTATCTAGGGGTGTAAATCACAAGATTCATTATGATACGATACGATTATTTTAGTCAGCGGTACGATAATGTACGATGCCTCAAATTATGTCACGATACGATGCGATTCAGTTCAATAGGATTTAATGAGATTACAAACTTTTCCTTTTCTAAGAACTCACAAATGCAAACAAAATATAATTTGAATGTTTTAATATTAAATGTCAAATGCAGTGAAATCATAAACAGTAAACAATAATTCACTTCAACACTTTAATTTCCATTATTTAGGTCCATTTGAGAACATCAAATGCAGAAGAAAATGTAAAAGAATTATATATAAATATAAATATATTTAGAGTTTACAATGTGTGTATGGATGTTGGTGATGAATAGTCAATCATTCTCTACATTTCCTGATTCAGTAGGGTCTTGACAAACAAATTACAAAATTTGTAATTTATATCACAAAGCATAGAAGAGTTACACTGCATTATATTAAGTGTCCACCAGGCGTCTCCAAAGTGTTCAAAACCTCTTCAGAGCGCACCTAATCTAATACAAAGATACACAAGTAAATCTGTCACTATACAACAACAGTTTGTAATATTTTTGTTTGTTTGTGATAAAATAAATTAATGTAAGTCTATTTCAGAGTAATATTAATATTTTTGGATGAAATGACACACAAAATCACAACTTTGTTTAGCAGAGGGATTTTGCTGACAGCGGTTAGGCATGCTTCACTCCCAGCCATTAGGAGACCAATCAGGGCAAATTACGTATCAGTATTTTCGTCTAAGGGTGGACTATTGGTTGAAATAGGTGGCAATCACTTTTGTGACCCTGGAGAAAGGCTATGACCTGATTTGATTGGATTGGATTGATCCAGCGCTCACGTTATTGGTTCAAAAGACGATCACTCAAGAAAAATGGTGGTTTGTGGACCAATAAAAAACACAGAATCTAGAAGAGGACATCCTTAGCTTTGTATTCACGTACAACTTTAAGTAAAAACATTACATTTTGTGGTCGCTAGGAGCTTGAGAATATTACGTTGCGGTTGCGCTGAAACTAAACCCATGTTTGTGAGGAGAAGTGAGCAGGCGAATAAAGGACTTTTTGGATATTTTATCTGCGGTTCAGTGCTGTACTGTGGATGCTGAGATAGTAAGTGAATTTTCTATAATCTAATATGATGTTATTTTACATATTAATAATAATTTATTAGGCTATTTTGTTGGGGAGGCGTGTTCACCATGTCATGACATATAATGTAGCCTTTCATTTAGTGCATAATTGCGGCACCTAGTGGTGTTTTTTTTGTATAACAGTTAAGCTGAAGGTATTTTCCTATTGGTTAATTCAGAACATGTGATTCTGAGGGTAAAGCTTAGCTAGCCGGAAGTAGTCAGAAAATCTCCATGCGGCCAGACAAAGAGCTTCTCCTCTTTTTTCCTTCTTGTTGTGCCTGGGAAAGCCTTTGCTTGTAAGTTCACTTTTATTTCATAGTTTATGTTATAAGCAGATACATATGTTGTAGATCAGGGGTCTCAAACTCAAATTACCTGGGGGCCACTAACCAGGCTGTGTTTTCGATGAGGGGCCAGATTAAAGCATCGCAACAAAAAGCAGTGGGAAAAGGGGAAAATCAACTATTTATGTAATAACTATGTACACATATAGTAATTCAAATACATTTTGTACATTGTATATTCAAATACATTCAGTGTTTGCTCAGTGCTTCCTTTGTCCTTGCTCAGTGCTTGCTACCAGAAACTTGACAGTGCTTCTTCTGACACAAATGAGCCACATTTGCTTTAAGTGAGTTTGCAGTGGACACTCTAATGATGGACTGGAGATGGGCATCGGTCAGTCTGGATCTGTGCTTGGATTTATTCAATTTTACAGTTGAGAACAGCTTTTCACACACATATGTACTCCCAAAGAGACACAAGACTCGGGTGAACAACTTCAACAGCTTTGGGAAGGATGGGGGTAGCTCTCTTAGAAACTGTCCAAAAATATCCTGTTTTCCTTGTGCTTCCCTAAATTTAGTTTTGAGATCAGTGCTGCACTGCAGATCTATAAGCTCCATCTGAAGCATTACTGGGGCACTGTCCACATTATAGGTGAAGGGGTCTGCAAATATCTGAAAAATGTCACTGTAAGTCTTGAAGTCAGCAAATCGCTGGTTGAACTCCTGCTGTAGGTTCTCAAGAGCAGCAACATATTCATCAGTACTGAATGTGGAACCCTCTTTTATAACAGACTTGCATGTTGGGAAGTGAGTGAGTTTTTTCTCAGTAACCTGTGCAATCCACAGTCTTAGCTTTATGGAGAAAGCTTTCACACTGTCATAAACCTCTGTAACAAGCTGGTTTGGTCCCTGCAGCTTTAGATTGAGTGAATTCAGTTCCTGGGTGATGTCAACAAGAAATGCAAGATCCATCACCCATTTAGGATCATCAAGCTCAGGAACATGCAGCCTGCCTTAATTCATAAACGCCTTGATTTCCTCTCTCAGCTCAAAGAACCTTTTTAGGACACTTCCTCTGCTCAGCCAGCGCACTTCTGTGAAGTACAAGACATCACCATATTCTGCGTCAGTATCCTCCAAAAAAGCACGAAACTGACGGTGCTGTAATCCTCTCAATCTGATGAAGTTAATACATTTCACCACAACTGACATAACACTGTCAAATTTTAAGCACTTACTGCAAAGTGCCTGCTGATGAATAATACAATGCAACGCAATCACAGGATCTACTACGTGCTCTTCCTCCAGCTTTCTCTGAATCAGCGACACAAGACCATTTTTTCTCCCTATCATTGAAGGGGCACCGTCCGTCGTTATTCCTACCAGTTTATCCCAGGGCAATCCAGCGCGATCGATGACGTTACACAGCTGCTGGAATATATCATTAGCGGTGGTCTTCCCGCGCATTGGACATAAAGATAGCAGTTCTTCGGACAAATATAGCCAGGTGAGCAGTATCATTCACGTCTGTACTCTCATCAAGCGCTAGTGAATATGCACAGAATCCTCGCACTTTGGTGCACAGCTGATCAAAAATATCAGCCGACAACTCACTGATCCGCTCAGCTACAGTATTCGCAGTGAGACTTACGTTTCTGAACAAACTCGCCTTTTCTGGGCAAAGGATCTGAGCAGCCTGAAGCATGCAGTCCTTCAGAAACTGTCCCTCTGGAGCACGGCGTACCCACCCGAGAACTTCTGCGTCCTTTATCCATTCATGCTGTGGACAGGAAGACGGTTCGCTCCAAGCCAGTTACTCTGCAGACGCTACCCATCACCCTACAAGCCAGCACTCTTCATTTTGAGGAACTGCCACTTTTCGTGCTTCCCTGCACCGAGCATCCTGTTATCCTGGGCATCCCATGGCTCAAGACCCACGATCCCACTGTCTCCTGGCGCGATGGGGATATCACGGTTTGGTCTTCTCACTGTCATAAGAACTGTTTGGCTTTGGATAGTCTTCTCATTCAGTCCACTTCTGTGGAGAGTCCTGAAGTTTCTGATTCCCCTGTTATTCCCACTGAGTATTCAGATTTTTTAGAAGTGTTTAGCAAAGATAACGCTACTAAATTACCTCCTCATCGCTCTTGTGACTGTGCTATCGACCTAGTGGAGGGTGCCACTCTACCCAAAGCTAGAGTTTACCCCCTCACTCTCGATGAGGAAAAGGCTATGAATGATTACATTACTGAAGCTTTAGCTCAGGGTTTCATTCGCCCGTCAAAGTCACCAGTCGGTTCAGGTTTTTTCTTTGTTAAGAAAAATGACGGGGGACTGAGACCCTGTATTGATTACAGAGGGTTAAATGCGATTACTAAGAAGTTTGCGTACCCATTGCCCCTCATTCCTTGCGCTCTTGAGCAGTTGCGTAATGCCACCTATTTCACCAAGCTTGATTTACGTAGTGCTTATAACTTAATCCGCATTAGGGAGGGGGATGAGTGGAAGACTGCGTTTACTACTATTAATGGCCACTACGAATATTTAGTAATGAGTTATGGTCTCGCTAACGCCCCCGCAGTGTTTCAGTCGTTTATGAACGACATTTTCCGAGACATGATTGGCAAATATGTCACCCTTTTTATAGATGACATATTAATTTATTCATCTGACCTTGAATCCCACGTGAAACACGTTCGCTCGGTTCTCCAAAGACTTCTGGAGAACGATCTCTATGCTAAAGCCGAGAAATGCGAGTTCCATCTTCAGAGAGTCGCATTTCTCGGCTATGTCATCAGCTCCCAGGGAGTTCTCATGGATGACTCTAAAGTAGACCCCGTAACTAGTTGGCCCGTTCCCCAATCCATCAAAGACCTCCAACGTTTCTTAGGGTTTGCCAATTTTTACAGACGTTTCATACGTAACTTCAGCAGTATAGCTGCCCCACTCACTGCGCTCACTAAGAATGCCACCAAGGTTCTTAAGTGGTCCCCTGAAGCCGACCAAGAGTTCCACAAGTTAAAAGCCGCTTTCGTCTCTGCCCCCGTTCTCATGCACCCGAAACCCGAACTACCATTTGTAGTCGAGGTCGACGCTTCTGATACTGGCATAGGAGCAGTTCTCTCCTGACGCAGCAGTTCACCGCCTAAACTACATCCCATAGCCTTTTTCTCACGAAAAATGTCACCTGCAGAGCGTAACTATGGGATAGGGGATAGAGAGCTGTTGGCTGTCAAACTTGCTCTAGAGGAGTGGCGTCACTGGCTGGAAGGGGTTGCACATCCATTCACCGTTCTAACTGATCACAAAAACTTGGAATATCTCCGTACTGTGTGGGGCCTAAATTAGGAGATTGAAGATCGATATTAGAAGCTTCATATACTAAAGCAACACCTGGCCTTATATGAGCAGGTTCACTAAGTTCGCTCAGTCTCTGCCTGGGCCTGCGTCAGGCATGTCTCGGGGGAGACAGCTTCATAAGATAAACAGGCCATACTTTGGCTGGGTTCCCAGAAAACCTATAGGACGGTTGGGGAGCGTATCTCTAAATTCGTTGGACGGAAACCAGGTGTCCACTTAGACCTTAGCTCTCATGGGAAAGAATGTGCTCGTGAAGGTCAGTATTTAAAAAAAAAAACATACCATGTTGATTTGGCTACGATTAGACCCAATTAAGGAAATGTTGGCATAATGCCATAGCCTTGACTGGAAAAAACCTCCCTAAAGGTGATCATATTTGGGAACGATTATGTTCAACTGGAAAATGGTTATATAACAGTAAAAGGTGGAGCCTAAAGCCCCCACCTTCTGTTCACCCAAACACTGTATAAAAATACGTGTGTTCCTTTGTGTTATCAGAAGACTGGAACCCTCTGACTGAACCTGGCTGATCTCAAGACAATAAAAGAACATCTTAGAACAGGGGTGTCAAACTCATTTTGGCCGAGGGCCACATTGGCATATTGGCTGTCCTCCGAGGGCCAGATGTAACTTATAAATGTAATAAAATGTAACCAAATGTAATATATGTAAATGAATGTAATTACTCCTTAATGTTAAATAACTCTCAATATATTATTTATTCAATCAAATATTACAGTTGCATGGAAAAAATGTTTGCTTGTTGCTCTATTAACATAAATCCTTTTAATTTGTCATGTCATGAAATCCAAAAACTCCATCAATCAAGAACCAAACTATTCAAGTGAATAGAAATGACATCAAGTTATATTAACTTTGAAATTATTAACTGAAATAAGGCTTAATAAATATAAAATCAAAAATTGTGAGCTGTTAAGAACATAGCATTTCCTCAGATTTAGCAGTTCCTCATCCAACCACTAGTGGGAGCTGCAGCAGCAGCACCACAAGTCCGCAGTCTTTACTGAGTCAGAGCTACAGCCCAGCCACGGGCTACAGGGCTCAGCTCAGCCAGTCTGGAGCGTTTTTACAATTTTTAAGTTCTTCTGTGTATGAAATAAAGATTTTTGTAACCGAATAATACAGCTCTCTACAGTTCATCTTTCAGCCCAATCAGCTAACAGCAGCCGTTTAGAGCATGAGTCACTGCTGGGATTACATTATAAACAGGTCAGTTATCGCGCTGCTAACCTCAGGATGTTTATAACTACGGAGTTTAGTGGACACACCACGGCTGCAAGGTTAGACTGTTGAAGGCTACTGAAGACTACTAAAGGCTATTGGAGGTTATTGAAAGGGTTATTGAGGGCAGAAATCAGTAAAGGCTGGTTAGATAAGTGATTCACGTCCTCGTACTTTGCTGCGGTGAAACTGCGACTAGCGCTGTCACAGTGATGTTTATTAACGTCATTAAAACAGATTTTGTCAGCTATTGTCTTATAAATATTTACACAGAACTTATATCTCTCCTAAAAAGCGTTTATTTTGGTCAGTAACACTCTTCGTAACACAAAAGGCATACCGGTCTTTCGCCTTGAAGCACAGCCGTCCGTCTGCATCAACTTCTCTTTTTCTGGACATTATGGGATAAACATTTATATGTCTCAATTCCACCCGCGAAGTTACACCTTCCCTCCGGCAGGGTTTCCACATCAATGACTACACTGCCGTGTAGTGGCAGTAAGCCGTAACTTTGCGGGTAATACAATCGACAAGCATTGTGGGAAATGTATTTTTTGGTCAAAGAACGCTTCTGACTTATTTATTATAGACACTAAGATCTTACAAGCTCTCGCGGGCCACATAAAAAGACGTGGCGGGCCACATTTGGCCCGCGGGCCTTGTGTTTGACACATGTGTCTTAGAACTTCGAAGAACTCCGTCTTCTCCTTTTTTTTAACTCAAGGCACTCGTCTGTTTTTTCTCTTCTTTCTTTTGAATTTAAAGCTTTGTAGTGATGCGTGACTAGATAATTTTTAAAGAGTCTATTTTAAGCTAGCCCAAGGCTTCCCTTTACGGGAGGCCTAAGAGTCGTCAGTTTTTGAACGACATTCTGGCGCCCAACTTGTGGGGCCCGAAACGAACCCATACGCAGTAACGATTAGAGAAAAGCAGCCGTGACATCGTGTGGCGAAGAAGACAATCCTCTTCAAGGAACGGTGAGCATTACACCTTTTTCAATTTAATTACTGAAAAAGAAATAGTGTGTTTTCTTGCTCACAAAAGATGTCATTGCTTTAGAAGTTAAAAAGAAAAATTACAACTTCATAAAAGATAAAGTAACATTTAATTGAATAACAAGCAGACGAGCGCTATGATCTAAAGAAAGATATATACATATTTAGAAATATGTATATAACATTGTAAATTGAAGCCAATTGTCCAAATTTAATACTTGATGAGTATTTTTAGCGTCTTAATTCAAGCAAATTAACCAAAATTTAAGTAAATTACAATAAGTAAATTACAATAAGTAATTATATGTTAATGTCTGTCTAAGTGTATGTTGTACGTCTTTCTCCCGGACGTTAAAGACGGGACACGTCATAAGGTGCGATCTAGAAAGCACGACGTTAGACTTGATGAAAGAACATGAGAAAAAGAGAATAAATATAAGAGCGACGCCAGAGAGTGAAGCGTGCGCAAAAGAGATAAATAAGAGCGACGCCTGAGAGAAAGCGTGCGCCAAAGGCCTAAAAGAGTAAGAGATAAATGGGGAAAAACTTGGACACCCGTCTGTTTAACAGAGGGTCGTAAGAAAACCAAGTACGTCTCTTTGTTCCATGAGCGTAAGTTGAGACACTCTATCCTGACTGTTTTTACAGCGGAGATTGATTCTCACTCGGAGAAAAAACGCTTAGTGCAGAACGCCACTGTAACTGACAGAGAGACGAGGGATGACTATTCAAATCTGACTAGTGGGGTATATGTTTTTTGTTGTCTGTTTAAAACCTGTGTTTGGTATTGTCTGAGATCTCTAGTTTATTTTAATAACTGCTTAGATTGTGTTAGAGCTTAAGTAAACTGTTTAATATGGCTGTGACTTTGTAGATAACCTGTTTAAATGTTATTGGTGTTATTTGAAGTTGTTTAGTGATGAGCCCACCCAGAAAAGTATTGAGAGTTTGTAACAGAGTAATAATCACCTGCTTAGTGACTGTAACCGTACACCATAGGCGTGGCATTTTTCGTAGAGTGGACTTTCGTGTTGTCCTTGTAAGGAGAGTTGGTCGTGAGGTGGTTAAGGGCGTAAAACGGCTGCAGACGTTTTTAGAACCAGAAACCTATAGAAGAGTGTTAAAATGCATCCGCCAACTACAAGGTTGGAGTCGGTGAAGCAATATGCTAAATTACAGTACAAAAATTTGATAATAACCATAACCACAGTAACAGTGGTTTATCAAAAGTTCCCGATCGATTTAGATGCCAGCGAAAGAGCTGACAGAACCATGAGGTACTGCAAACAGTACCGACCAAGCAATTGGAAACTGTTCGAAACATGGATTGGTGAAATCATGGTTTTCACATCCAAATCATGGCTCTCCTCGCTATTGAGCGGCCAAAGTAGATTCAAGGGTATGACTCACTTACAGATGCGCCTGCAGGGCTTAACAGCCCCAGGGCCATCAATTGCAATTGACATCGCACAGACACGCAGAATTCGGAGAAGAGTAAACAGAGCCCGACTTATGGCTCGCCGAAAACAGCGCAGACAAGAAGACGCTAGAAAAATGAAATTGATTAAGAAATGGAATGCGTCGCGAGCACCAGAGCAAAGAGAGGAGTTTCTAGTGTAAATATTTGTCTAAGATGTACAGGCTGTATATGTGCTGGCTGTAAAATACGCACACACATACATAAGCTTGTGCAGTCACACACACATAATGACCCACCCATATATGGGCATGCGCACACATGCATGGACACACAGGCACACATACACTTATACACTAGAAACATGTAGATGTTTTATTAACTATTAAGCTAAACCAACGACATTACCATTCCTAAATAGCAAGAAGGGTGCAATATGTTTATTTTACTCTCGAAATCTATTTTGAAATGTAAATATATTCTCTCAGTTTCTTTTTAGAAAGCCTCAAATCGACTGGACAGTCCCACTTGAGGAGAAAACGAGAGACTAACGTGGTGACACCCCTCACGCAGCAAACAGATAAGAGTACATTTTACTCATTCTTAATTCATTTATCATGGGTAATAGAAGCAACAAGACTTGTAAAAATGAGGTAGACCCAGTACAGCTCCTTATTGAAAAAGGGGTTGGCACTTATGCTGAACTGACCCAGTGTATGACTAGATGGCATAAGCTGACAGCTAAAGCTGACAAGCAATGGCCCCTTGCAGGGACCTTTGACCCAGAGCTGTGCAACATGATTCGTGCCTTAGAGCAGGAATCTTATGTATGGAATAGCCGTCAGAGGATTAAACAGCAGCGCAGGCTGATTTTGCTGAAGGCATTTATGGACCATGGCCCTAAGCCAACTAGTGTCCTGTCAAACCCTACCAGCCCAATTCCAATCCCAGAAAGGCCTCCGCCCTATGCTTCTGAGAGAACCCCAACGACAGGGCTTTACCCTGTCACAACATGTTGGCCGGATGCTTCAATTGAATTAAAAGGCACATTAAGCTTTGATAAAGCATCAGATGACACACCTGACTCACCAATTGTTAGACCTGACCCATCAATTGGCAGACGTGTGACCACACCGATAGAAGATCAAGAAGCTGCAGAGGGACGCAATAAACACACACCAAAAACATTTCCGTCTGGTGAACCCCTGCAGCTGGCACCCACTTGGACAGTGCCAAAAACTGCATTGATGACCCCAGAGATGTTCACAGCAAATGGCTCCTCCACAGGACCTGCTAAGGAACAGGAGAGAGGTGACACGACACCAAAAAGAAATTATGATAACAGCGTGCAAAAGCTACCCGATGAGGATGGAGGATCAAGATCATGCACCCCAGCAGCTGAAGAAACCTTCCCAAATGCTGCAGAAAACTATCCACAAGTGCGATTCCTCGCAGCGCCACTACAGCGGAGAGTTACTGGCGTGTTGGAGATAGAACCTGAAGCAAGCGCTAGGCAGAGGCGAGACGACTTCCAGAACACTTACAACGAAACAGAAAGGGCTATTGAGGAAGAATTAAAGAAACTGAATAATAAAAATGCAGAGAACTTGACAACCCCACGCTTTGTTCATGGCTTGCGTAGAAGCCGATCTGTTGAGCTGCAGACACCATTAATGCAGAGAATACCTGATTTGGGGCCAGATTTCCCTCTTACCGATACTGATGAGGATGAAGACCCTACAGACTGGAGAGCACCTCAAGGCCGGAAATCACCTTCAGGACCGAGGCGTTCTAAACGCATAGAATTGAGGCAAAAATCCAAGGACCTTCTCAGACCAATTAAGCAATCCAAGTCATCACTATTCTTCCCCATCATTGCCCAGGCCCAGGGTAGCTCATATGTGCCCTGGTCCTTCATGGACTGCAGGAGGGCAGAAGTGGATCACTGCTTTTGAAGACAAGACATCAGGCTACACTATAGCCATTGGAGACATAAAGGCTATCCTGTCACACTCCGTTGAAAAAACAAAAATGGAAGACATATTTTCACTGGCCAATTACAGGTGCCTGGCAACAAAACAATAGTTTGAAGACACACCTTTCAACTACTACAGAAACAAAATCTGGGATGCCATTCGTGAGGAATTCCCAACTGACATGGATCCAAGTCAACTGGATTCACTTGAACTGAAACCTGACACCCCTGCCACTGAATACATCACCAATTTTCAAAAGAAATGGCTAGAAGAAACAGGTACTGCTTGGAACTCCTCCAACCCGTGTCTGTTTAAGATGATGCTGAGAAAGAGCTTGCCCAAAGAAGTGCAAGATGCACTTGATGAGGTCGTGGGCTTAAATAACATGGATTGGAACATGTTTAAAGATCACATCGTCCATCATGCAGAGCGATACAAGAAGAAGAAGGCCCAGAACAAAGAAGAGTTGGAGAAAATAGCTTTGCAGCTACAGAGAGCACAACTAACAGAGTTGAAGAAAAAAGATAAAAAATCAGCTGACCTCATGGCAGTGATGGCCTCTGATAAACCCAAGGCACCAAGTGCGACTGATCAGATTTTGCCTGTCCTGACCACACAAGCACCTGTACAACAACCAATGCAAGGCCAACAGGGGATGCAACCACAACAAGTTGTTCCTGGAACTCAGACGTTTCCTGCACCTGCAACACCAATGATGCCGATCAATCCCATGCCACAGAACCAAAGCATGCAGCCCAACACTATTCAGATGACCAACCCCAATCTCAACCAGCTCCAACGACCTATGCCACCTGTCAATGTTTATGTTAACACAGGATCAGGCAACAGGGGAGGACTCAGAGGAAGAGGAAGAGGTAGAGGCCGTGGGATGCCAAGACCTAATAACAACCCATTCGGAATGCCTAATGCGCAGACCCTGGATCAATTAGACACATTTAACGTTCCAGGCCAAAATTACCAACAAGGTCAAGGATACCAGCAAGGTCAAACCTACCAACAAGGCCAAAGCTATCAACAAGCTGGAACCTCTCAAGTTTGCTACACATGTCACCAACCTGGCCACTATTCAAGAAACTGTCCAAATGCTGGATGGTACTGAAGATGCCCGGAAAGCCTTGAGGGGGAGAATATCCAATTGTCAGTATCAAATTCATCTATTAGTGACCCAAAAGTACAGGTTAAAATTAATGGTGAGAAAAACATATTGTTCCTAATTGATACAGGAGCCACCCACTTTGTAATTGGTCCAGAGGGAGTAAATCTTCCCCTGTCCTCTCATCAACTAAGGGCACAAGGCTTTTCAGGGAAAACGCAAACACTAAGATTTACAGAACCTGTACACCTAGCTATAAACGAGCAAACTGTAGTAGCTCCTTTATTATATTCGGAAGCATGTCCAGCTAATCTCCTAGGTAGGGATATATTATGTAAATTAAATGCAGACATTAAATGCTCGCCCACTGGGTTGTATATAGACTTCCCTACCCCAGTTTATCAGATGTACATAAAAGCTAAAGAGGGAAGGCCAACCAAAGACTTGCCAACAGTCTACTGGCTGAGGCTAGTAGACAGCCTACTTGACAGGTTATACCACAAGTGGGAACCCTGGATTGAGAGCCATAGGCCAGATATGAAGCATGTGTCTGATGATCTACACTGTACACTTTTGTATGATCATGATAATTCACAAACTGAGTATGACGCATGTTGGCAACAGTGTCTACAAGGTAAAGCAATCACACTAAGAACAGGAGATATGATCATAGGTCCCCAAGGAGTCGCTGTAGAAGCCATCCTTGATGACAACTTGTTACAATGGTACAAGGTTGAGAATTCTGTACCACATGTATCTCTTATGGTTGCTAAATACAATCAACCAATGGACTTTGGCCCAATGGTGTTGGCTAGCAAAAAGATGACATGGATTGAAACAGATGATCAGTGTGTTTTCGAATCAGTTGATCGAACATACTACAAAATTACCACCAAATCTGTTAACCGAACAATAGCTGAAAAGGTTGCTGTAGATAGACTAGCGCCTTATATTCAAGCTAAACTGACCAAGGATCAGGAAGAACTGTTAAAAGCAGTACCCGAGCAACTATGGACCAAAAACCACACTGATGTAGGCTTTATTAGATCTGTTGAGCCAGTTCAAGTGACTCTTAAGCCAAATGCCAGATTACCTTACCAAAGACAGTATCCGCTCAGTAAAGCTGCGTTTGAGGGAATTAAGCCAACAATTGAGGGCTTATTACAGGCAGGAGTTCTAGTACAAACTGCCAGCCGATGCAATACTCCGATTTACCCTGTGAAAAAACCCAACTCTGATAAATGGCGCTTAGTGCATGACTTGAGAGCTGTAAATGCTGTTGTGGAAGGCGAAACTCCTGTAGTGCCTGACCCACACACACTGCTATCAAACATACCTTTTGATGCTACCTTTTACAATGTTATTGACCTTTGCTCTGCATTCTTTAGCATTCCACTTGATGAACAATCCAGATTTTTATTCGCATTCACATATGGAGGCAAACAATACACCTACACCCGCATGCCACAAGGCTTTAGTGAAAGCCCTAGCATATTTAACAAAACAGTAGCACAAGACCTAGGCGATATTGAAATCAGCAGTACATTGATTATGTATTTTGATGATCTGCTAATTGCTTCCAAAACCAAGCAGGAATGTGAACAAGACACAATAACAGTCTTAACCAAATTGGCAGAGAAAGGCCACAAAGTTAGCAAGGCTAAGTTGCAGTTTTGTGCCGAGGAAGTAGACTACCTTGGCAGACGCCTAAAGGGTAATAAACGTACAATTATGCCAGCACACATTAAAACCATTCAGTCTGTTCCTAAGCCAATTACAGTAGGCCAAATGCTCACATTTTTAGGAATGGCTGGCTATAGTCGACAATGGATTTGTGATTTCGCACTTAAAACCGCTCCCCTGAGGAGGTTGGTAAAAGCAGCGGGACAGAGAGACCTTAAAGGAATCTTGGTTTGGGATGAGGAAGCTGAACAAGTTTTCATGCAAATCAAGCGTGACCTGTGCAATGCTCCTGCATTAGCTAACCCAGACTACTCAAAACCTTTTGAATTGTTTGTATCTGTAAAGAAGGGTTTTGTTAATGCAATTCTGAGACAATTGTCAAACCCAATACAGGGCTACACTCAAGCAAACACCATAGCCTACTTTAGTACACAACTTGACAAAATTGAACAAGGTATGCCACCTTGCTACCAAGGTTTGGCAGCAGCGGCCTATGCCTTTGAGAAAGCTACTACAATTACCATGGGGTACCCGGTTACCATGTATACCAACCATTGTCTACATACTTTGCTAACATCTAATTCTTTTGTGCTGACAAATGCCAGACGCACAGGCTATGACGTTATTCTATCTGCACCTGAACTAACCATTAAACGATGCAACAAAATCAACCCAGCTGACAAGATACCACTCCCAACGGAGGGTACTCCACATGACTGTGAGCAACTTACCTCAGATTTTCTGAAACCTAGACATGACCTAGCAAGTGAGCCTCTGACGTATAATGACTTGATTCTTTTTGTTGATGGTTCCTGTTTTAGAGGACCAGATGGCAACCTGGCTGGTTTTGCCGTGGTGAATTACGATCAGATCACAAACCAATTTGTGACTCTCTTTAAAGCTAATATACCACAGCCATGCTCAGCCCAATTGGCAGAGCTCAAAGCTTTGACAACTGCTTGTCAATTAGCTAAAGGTAAACAAGCGACTGTGATGACTGATTCCGCGTACGCCCATGGGGTGGCGCAAGTGTACGGATCCATCTGGGCCCAGCGCGGGTTCGTAAGAGCTGATGGTACCGAAATTGCACACGGACAGGCCATTTCAGACCTCTTAGAAGCTATTTTGCTACCTGACAGACTTGCCATTGTTAAATGTGCTGCTCATAGACATGACGATTCTCTGATTACCCAGGGCAACAATATGGCTGACCAGGAGGCTAAAGATGCTGCTACCGCAACATTACAGTGCCCTGACCAATCCACAGACAGACTCCAATTGGCTGAGGAACAACTGACTGAGCTTACACCAGACTTAACTAGCTTAAGTGAGTGCCAAGAAAATGCAAGTGTCTATGAAAGAAACGTTTGGATTAAAAGAAGAGCTAAACCAGAAAATGGTGTCTGGTACGGCCCAAATGGCCTGCCAGTAGCTCCCATATCCTTATTAAATATCCTGATTGCTGATGCACATGGCGTATCTCATGTCCACCGGAAAGAAATTATTAAACAAATCAAGGCTGAGTGGTGGACTCCATATCTAGTTCTTACTGTAGACCAATTCCTTAACCATTGTGCTGTCTGTATACAGTACAACTTCAGGAAATCTTTGACTGCTCCATTAGGACACATCCCTGTTCCTGATGGCCCATTTAGACACCTGGTAATGGATTACCTAGACATGGGAAAACCCATTAGAGCATTTCGCTACATTATAGTAGTCACTGACAGATTCAGTAGATGGACAGAAGCGCAAGCAACTCAAAAAGAAACAGCCACTGCAGCTGCTAGATTCCTGATTCGAGAGGTGATTCCTAGATTCGGAGTACCGGATACGATTAGTTCAGATAACGGTTCGCATTTTGCTAACAAAGTTATCGCAGCCATAGCCAGATCACTTGGCATCAAACGTAGGCTTGGCTGTGTCTACAGACCACAGAGCCAAGGCATTGTTGAAAGACAGAATGGAGTCTTAAAAGCAAAAATTGCTAAGATCATTGCGCACAGTGAAGGAAAAATCAATTGGCTAGATGCCCTACCGCTAGCTTTGATGAGCATGAGAATGACCACAAATAGAGTGACCAACCTAACACCACATGAGATGGTGACAGGCAGACCAATGCCAGTCACATATCTTAGGGCACCATACCAAGGCCCTAGTCTTGAACAGCTCCAAGCTGGATACCAGATCCTGACTAGACAACGTGCACGTCTAACTTCTCCCGAACCTGGTTCAGACTCTGATTCCAGCTAAATCACTGCCGACCGTAAAAATCGGGTACATTGCAACTGACATCCTTCGGGGAAGAAATGCCTCCATGGCATCCTTTTAGACATCCTGGTTTTTGCGGACTAAAAGGTACCACCCTTATTTTGATCATCATCTCTTGCATTATTGTTTTTCCTATACTTTTCACGGAACAATCTGCACGGTCACCTCACACGGAACTTGAACCTAGTGCAAACTGTTCTTTTGAATCGAATACTACTGGACAGTACTAATTAAGTACTTGGACCTTTTTCTTGTTTTTCTGTTTGCATTATTGTGTATATTAACTTTGATTGTGTGATTTGTGTATGTTTTTAACCAAATTCCACCTGATGAACCCCTGCCAAGCCTTTCATATTCCAACTCTCCCCTATCCATTACCTGTTTTTTCCTTTTTCAAAGACCTACCTTTATATTTGATCAAAGCAGACCTTTATCCCTTTTCTAGAATCAACCCTATTGATTAACCCTGAACACCTTCTAGTTGCTGAAATAATTAGACCAAACTTTACTACCGCCATTGTATGGTATTTTGCCACCCCAGGTGATAACACATCCCTAAGTCGCAGACAATACTTTCGTTCATTTGTAACAAGCAAGTCCACACTAACAGAATATTGCTGCCATTGGATTGCGTCCTAACCATGCAACTCGTACAAATCAAGGCTAAGAGTCTTGACCTTTGGAGGTCCCATAAGGACCATCTCTTACTCGGTTTGACAGTTATCATGACAGCCTTTATTACCTCTGCATTAGGTGCCTTAGCCATATCTATGCTTTGTAACATTTACCAAACCGCCTCTCAGGACAAGATTACCAGCCCCAAGGTTGACAACCTTTCACTAACTATCTTTAAACGCTCGCTAGACACGAACAAGTACAGACGGTCCATTGTCCATCAGACTTGGTATGAATCGGGAAATCGCACGTGTGAACGATACTGTCCTTATGGCGACCCAACAGTTTGTATGTCAAATTCCGACCTGTTCTCATCATTTTCCTACGCGAATATTTACTTTGAGTGGACCCAATATCGCCAATCTGATTACTAGACAACTAAAAAACGCTGTTTGGCATCACCTGCCAATATCTGTGACCAACCTGCTAACTGTTTCAATTCTGCACGCCTTAAGAGACGACCATCCAAGACTTTGCATTGCAGCCTCGCTTTGTTAATGTCATACTTCCTGACCATTACACCCTCGACACGCGACAGATACACCTACTTCCAAGTTGAATATCGTTCAATGAACTCAGTAGCGTTCCTAATTGACACCAAAGGTAAATTTTCTCTTAAGGCTTACCCAATTGGTTCTAACTGCTCTCATCAGGCTCAATATACTTTAAATGCCTTCTGTGAGCCTTTAATCTGCTACGAACAAGCCCGTCTTAACAGAACTCCAAGAGCTGTGGTGCATTCCTGGGAAGCACAGAGACTATTCACATTTGATTCCTTAGACCCTAATGACTTACCCGACACAGATAATGACCCTGGTGTAGTAATTTCCCAATATGCTGACCAGAACATGTTCTATCAATACTTGACCTACACCGCCCAATCAGTTGCATCAACTGACTGTTTAGCTTGTCACAATGGTAACAGCGTCCCAACTATCACCCCCATAGACGGTTTAGATATTGTTACTAACAGAACTGTTCCGTCCCCTCTGCAATGCTTGATGTCTTCATTAACCATTCCCAGCCAACACTCAACTGTTGATCCAAGATGTACTGATATCGATGGCCCAATTGTTCCACCACCTCCAGTCATACGTGATACTGGAGCTCAGTATCCTTTTTGTTTTTGCAGAACCAATACACGACACACTCTTCCCGAACTTGACAATAGGTGTCGTATTAGACTTAACCCTTTTGGCACTGATGTACTCACAGGATACAGATATCTTAAGGTTAACTTAGCTAACGGTACCCTTCCCCTAGCTGATCTCTTCTGGATATGTCACTCCGACACTAAACTGTTCCAGTCCCTTACTAACACATGGACTGGCTGTTGTGCACCTGTCACTTTAACCGGTTCTGTTTCAGTCATGACCTTTGATGAGGCTTTACCCCGACACAAACGGGATCTCTATTCTGACATTTCAGACATACAGAATGTTCCTGAGCTCAATTACCTGGGCATCCCTGTAAAAATTCCTAAGGAACATTTAGTTATGAGTGATGGTAGCATTGGAGCCACAGGTATATTGTTTGCTGGAATGCAAGCCTATAGAAATGGCCACTGGATTAATTACATTTGGTACAACCAACAGAGATTTCTTAACCACACCATTACTGCTTTAGAGGCACTTGGTGAGCAATTGGACGCTACTTCAAAAATGACCCTTCAAAACAGATTCGCGATTGACCAAATGAGAGCCCCTGATGATGGTGTCTGTGTTTTGATTGGCGAGGAATGTTGTTCCTATATTCCCTTACATACTGGCTCTGATGGTAACTTTACTAAGGTAATGTCCAAACTTAGAAACCTGCGTGATGAACATGTTAGAAACACACAGGCTTCACAAGATTCTTGGTTTAACTGGTTGTTTTCTGGTCAATGGAAGGCTCTTTTGATGAGATTGGCTATGATGCTTTTGTATGTCATTTTGATTTTGATGTTTGTGGCATGTTGTGTTGTACCTTGCCTGAGATTGTTGATTGAACGAACTATTTCATCTATCTCTGGACAATATGCTGTTTTCCATGCGTCTGTTGACTCATCAGCGGGACTTGAAGTAACTTGTCAAATGGGCCAGGGCGTGGCCCCGGACAAATGATGCGACTGCGTACTTCGGGTCAAGGTGAAGTGCTAGTAACCTCTCCCTTGACCTACACCGTGCCTTTCTACGTGGCGCAAAGTCACAAAAGGCAGAAGACGTCTTCAGCTACCTATTGACTTTGTGTTTTTATCCTTTTGCCTTTGGATATTTCTCGGGGTTCCCAGTCTCGCAACCCCCGCCTGTCCGGTACCTCTGTGGCGACTCCTGTTCCTCCCACCGGTACTCCCTGCCCGTCGGGTGGACGTCGTCGTGGTCGTCCCCGTTCCGTCTCCGTTCCGACTCCCTCAGGGGGAGGTACTGTCACGTCTGGTGCTGTTAGCTCCTCTGTCCCTTCCACACCCAGCTCTAATGGAGGTTCTCAGGTCAACAACTACACTACCCAGAATGCACCACCCGCTGACATCACGCACACACCTGATCACGTGACACATCACCTGCTTCCTCCAGGAAGTCCCGAATACTGATTACTGGCACTATTTAAGAGCACACCACACACACACACCCACGCCGCGTATTGTAGGTTCTCCTCATTAACAAGGCGTTTCTATATCTCTTGTCTCAGTGTATCTCGTGTATGACCTTGCCTTTGTTTTCTCTATGCCGATTATTGCCTTTGCCTCTGATATTGGATTACCTGTGTATTACCTGGACTGTGTTTTCACTACTGCCTCTTGGATTACCTCTGATACTGGATATCTCGTGTATGAACTCTGGACTGTTTCTCGTTTATGGTATGGTTTTGTCTACGTTGCTCCTGTTATTGGTGATCACCTATTTTTCTGTACCGACTACGTTTTACATCTGTTTATTTTTTAATAAACAATCTTTTATCAGTATCTGTACGTGTCTGCATTCTGTACTACCATGACAATAATAGAACAATTTTTTAAATTATTGGACCTGCCCTCATTGGGTAACGCACACAATAATGATTTAACCTCTGAAATATCAGATGAAGAAATCAATGCAGCAATATTAGCCCTTAAATCAGGAAAATCACCCGGTACAGATGGATACCCACCAGAGTGGTACAAATTAATGAAGGAACCTTTATTTCCTTTACTTCATACCTGCTTTAATTATATCATGAAGGGTGGATCACTCCCCCCTTTGTGGAACGAGGCCTATATATCAGTCATACTGAAGGAGGGAAAAGACAGGACAGACTGTAGATCCTATAGACCAATAAGTGTTCTATCTGTTGATTACAAACTGTTTGCGTCAATTTTAACTAAAAGGATGGAGAAGGTGATGCCCTTCCTGATAAATGAGGACCAAACAGGGTTTATTAAAAATAGACAAACTCATGATAACATACGGAGAGTCCTTCATACTATCGATTTCATTAATGAGCGGGGATATAGTGCAATAATTCTTAGTTTAGATGCAGAACAGTCCTTCGATTCAGTTGGTTGGGAATTTTTATATAAAGTAATGGATAGATTTCGATTTAGTAAAAAATCTTAAAATGCATAAGGACATTATACTCATCCCCATCTGCTATGATTAAAATAAATAGGTCTCTTTCTTATTCAATAGACTTGCAGAGAGGATGTCAACAAGGATGCCCACTAAGCCAGACTCTCTTTAATTTGTACATTGAGCCGTTAGTCCAAGTTATCAGACAGGAAAGAGGTTTATAGGGTATAGATATTTGGGGAGAAGAATATAAAATCTCTTCATATGAGGATGATGTCTTGGTGACATTACGAAATCCAGGAATAGGAGTACCATTACTAATGAATATTTAAAAAAAATATGGGAGTTACTCTGGACACACGTACAGTATTTAGGGGTCTATTTGCCAAAAGATGTGTCAATTTTATGGGCCATAAATTTTAATAGATTAAATAAAACAATTTATAAGGATATGGAAAGATGGTTCCTGCTCCCTCTCGACATGGGCAGCAGAGTACGGGCAGTTAAAATGAATATTCTCCCTAAGTTATTATATTTATTTTCAGCTCTCCCCATAGAGAATTCCCCCCATCAGTTTAGAGACTGGGACATTCATATTTCTAGGTTTGTTGGAAATAAAAAGAGGCCTTGTGTGAAATATTCTACCTTTGCAAAGAGAGATGGGAGGTCTTGCACTCCCATGTTTAAAGGACAACTATGTGGCTTCCCAATTAAGGCGCCTCATTCTTTGGTGTAATCCAATGTATGAGGCCAAATGGAAGAATATAGAATTTCAATACAAGGAATCAATACAAATACAGAATCAATGGGTTGGGTTTTTTTTTTATTTGGCATGAGCAGATTAAACTTTTTTAACTTCATAGAGAAATCAAGGTACTGAGTTGGCCAGCATATGATCCACATTTCATCCCACAGCTCTGCATGATCATATGTATAGACAATGGTCTTTAAGGGGCATAACAGACATTTGTAAAATGTTGTCGAACGATGAATTTAAAAGCTTCCAGAGACTCAGCCTTTCTTTTGGACTTGGTAATCGGGACTTTTTTAAAGATATTTACAGTTACGTCACTTCTTTACTAAAGAGGTTAGGGGTCCTAATCCTGCTCCTTTTTCAGATTTGATTCAAATCAGTGGCGGATGCTGGTCTTTCAAGGAGGGGAGGCTCAATTTCGGCCTACATCTTAACATATGTCGTTTTATTTATATGTTGGTAAAGGAACAAAATACAGGACAGCTGAAAATACCTGTTACTTTTCCCCACCTTTTACACCAAATTAATCTGAGCAGTTGATCTGCCCTGCTGTTTAACTCTTACCTTTTTCTTCATAAGGAAGACTATCAAATGGCTTCTCCAAAATCCGTCCACAACATTAAAACTGTCTGACATTATGTGCAGCTTGCACTGACGCGAGGCTAGTGTGAAGTGTGTCCGTCTGTGAGTGCTTTGTGACGTGCTCGTCTCGTTTCGCTGCGCGCTTTGCTCCGCTATTGAAGTCTGTGCACTGTTTAAAGCAGCGCTGTGAAGCTGCAGGAATGAGTGAGAGGAAAGCCGCGGTGTTACCAGTGATAAGAAGCTGATTCTGAACTAAGTTCAGCGCGGTGTAGCACATATTTAATCAGTGACATGTACACACAACAGTATATATTTAATCACTTACTTTTTTACATTTTAGGGGAAGCTGAGCTTCCCTTGCAGTCTTAGAGCAATCGCCACTGATTCAAATCTTCATGAATGCTTATGAGGGGGGAAATAAAAAAGGAGTTATTGGCAAATTGTATAAAGCAATAAGTCAAATAAACAAAAAACTCTTCCGATTATGTGAGACTTCGCTGGGAACAAGATATACAGAGTGGGATTTCAGAGGAAGTTTGGTTAACTGTATGGAAAACTCAGTTCACTTCTACTAACTCTTTGACTTGGAGAGATTTTTGTTGGAAGAGTCTGATTAGATATTTTGTAACACCTAGATTGTTTAATTGTTTAATGATAAAAATACATACACCACATGCTTTCACAGGTTTGATGTGGAAGTTTGAAATGCTAAGAGCTCTGTCCGGCGGGACAGGCACATTTTGTATTGCATGAGGACATTATTGCCTCATTATTCTACTCACGAGCATCTGTGCGCCGTCGCATCCACGCCAATTTTATTTTTTTCTCCCAGCAATTTATTGATTACTCAGTAACAGGGAGTTTTTCAATGTAGCGAAATAAATTACTTGTGTCAAAATGTAGTTGAGTAAATGTAAAATGACCTATTTTAAAAACTACTTTAAAAATTACAAATTCCTCATAAAATCTACTTAATTACAGTAATGTGAGTAAATGTAATTCATTACTTTCCACCTCTGGGTTTTGAATACCCCTTGTTTTGCCCTTTTGTCAATAAACATGTTTTATTGTGTCGGTGTGTGTCTAAGACCTGCCTTGTCATGACAATGTTCAAATTATTACATTATTCTTCATTTTATTTTTCAATCAATAATGTAATAATTAATGTAATGTAATGTAAAATACAATTACAAATACTGCACAATGTACAATAAACATAACTAAGTTTTATTATATTAACAGCAATTTATTACATTTTTTATTATGTTTTTATTATTATAACATTTGCAGTTATTAAAGTACTTGTTACATATAGTACAACCATTGACTGTGACCTGGTATTTCTTTCTCGTTTTTCTCTCTTCCTCTGTTTGCTGCCGATATGGACCGAGATTCTTTGAAGACCACTCTCATGGGCTCTCCTGGCAAAAACTGTCTCTTTTTTCTTTATAATAGACATCTAGTTACACAACCCATACCTTGTGAAATGACTAATTAAGTAAAAAAGGGCTATGTGAACAATGAAGCTCTGAATGAAAGAACTTCAAACATGTTAAAAGAATCTGCAGAACAGTGTCAGATCACGGGCATTTCTAATGAAAAGGATGAGATGAAAGAATGAGGTTGAAGGCTGCTAATTGACACCCAGACTAATAAATGCTTCTGTTAAGCTGGCCTGGGTTAAACACACTGACCAACCTTTAATGACTGTAATTTAGATATGCACTGAAAGCTTTGAACTGTTCTTGTTGTTCTTAAATGAATGTAGAAAGCAGCAGGTCAAACACAAATGCAAATGAATATCTTCACAGAACATCTGTTCATCCCTCTATAGAAAAGATCCTGTGGTTCACATTCATACAGGTTACAACCTTCTTTTGATATGAAATCAGACCTGATTACCCATGACAGCAAACACCAGTGACGTCTTTACCTTCCTCTTTTGTTTTGTCGTTCTGCCTTTCTTCTCGTTTATAGCCTTAGTGTATTGCTCCTTGTTTATCTCTGTTTATTTCTAGTTTATTCCTTTATTTTCTTTGCCCTGTTTAGTTTATTCTGTTTTGTTTTAGTTCCTCATTTGTTTCTTTTGTTAGCCTCCCTGTTTGTTTGTTATGTTTATCTTGTTTGTTTTGGTTTATTTCTTTGTTTCTTTGCTTGTTTGTTTATTTGTTTAATAAATATCCTCTTTACCTGCACCGCCTCCATTGTCTCCCTGCCTGCATATCCCTGACAGAAAGACAGACCAACACAGACTATATATATGAACAACACTACAAAACTAGGACAATATATACACAGAAAACACACACGAAACTACAAACACCTGGGGAAACAGGTAACGAGGGGGTGGAGCTACAAATGAGACACGGAAAAGAAAAAGTATTGGGGAACAGACAGAGAGACGGGAGCATGTGGGAGCTGAAACAAAAACACAAACAAAACACAGAGCAGGCTAGAAAGAAAACAAACCAGGGCGAGAGCATAACAGAACCCACCACTCCCCCCCCCCCCCCTTAACACGCAACTACTGGGGTGCGAAAAAACAAATCCCCTCTACATCAACCCGCCTGTCGCTGCCTCCAGGGGCTGTCCTGCCTCTGGCTTTCATGTGTCTGCCTTGGTTCTTTGATGAACACGCCGTTTACGCCCCGGAGAGAGCTACAGCAGCGACAGCTCTCCAGACGCTGTCTCCCGTCCGGCCAGCTTCTAAGACTGCAGTGCCAGCTTACCCAGCTCCAGAGCTCGCTTCCCCCGCGGCGGAACCTGCATACGCTGCATTTTCTGCTGCTGACTGCTCCAGCAGCCCAAGTTGCCGTACCTACTCCTGTGCCCACTCCCATGACAGGGTTTGGCCCAGATGCCGTGTACCCAGGCCTGCTCCCAGGCCTCCTGACTTTAACCCCAAAACTGTGCCCAGGCTGGTCCCACGAACTGCCGCACAGACATTTTGTACCCTTGTCTCTTCCTGTCCTGGTCCCTGTGTCTGTCTGTGTTCCAGTTTCTGTCCTGACTGGTCTCTCTGTTCCTGTCCCAGTCCGTGTGTATACATGTAGCGCCTCTACTAAGTATTAATATAGGGGCGCTGAATACATTTGCACACTTTTTCCCCCAACTTTTTACCCAACAGTGGCAGCAGCCAACAGCAGGACCCCATTAATATATTACTAATGTTTTGTAAAAATCACTTTTATGTGTGTAATATAATTTCATTAGTATTATTCAATGTCATGATATCTTGGTGCTTTTGGGGGCTCTGAACAGCCATGTAATTTGAGTATGTCTTGGGTCATCTCTGGCTTCTGGACTCGACAGTAGCTTTCACATTTAGTAAAACATACTGAGCTTTTTCAGTAAAAAAAAAGATAATAAGAAAACACCACCAAACATGGGAAACTAGACAACTGTGAAAACATCTCCAGATTGGTTCTGTTGAAAATGAGCTCAAAATCGGGGGCTCTCTGGCACATAGTAATTTTCCCCAGTGTGTCTGTTGGAGTGGTCAGTCTTACTTAATGTGAGTGTTTTCAGCAGAATCTTCTTGTTGGGCATTTCAACAGATCTCCATACTCCATACCAGAGCTGCCGTTACTGATGCATGTTGCTCGAGGTAGAATTTTAGCCTTTCCAAGGAGCCATTTCATTGCATGATTTGCAGAATCAGTTTATTTGATGGAATCTGTAGCAGTTTCCACAAGCACAGTGGTGTTGAAAAAGCAGTACATATCTCCTGACACAACAATCTACTGACTTGGGATATGTTTAAACCTGCTTGCAATAAACACATCAGTGCAATTTCTTGAATTTTTGTGATCAACTGGGGAAAGTGAATAGATGTGTTTTGTTCTCTGAGCTCTTGCTTCCTTGCAGGCAGTGGCAAATGATATTGACAGTATTAGCCATTGTGCATGCTACAGTGCTTAGGTAATGTTTGTAAGTGGTCTTTGTTTTTGTGAAGTATATTTTAAAGATTGTATCTTAGTTGATTTCACTTAAATAATGTAGCACTATATTAACTATCCATCTGCTGTTACTTCCTGGCATCTATTTACATAATGGGTGTGTCTCCCCTCCCCACCACCAGTGTGCAATATTGTCAACAAGGGCTACACTGTCTTTATAATCTTGAGAGAATAAATCATTTTTTTTAACAAAATCAGCTAAATGTAAAATGTGTCATTAGTCATTTTCATGTACTTTGTGAAGTCCTAATAATGGCTCTTTTATTTTAACACAGTACTTTAAATGATTAAGAAAGTAAACATTTTTCAATTAGAAGTTAAATAATAATGTATTTAATTGCAAGAATCAAAGAGCTGTTTAAATATCGAGCAAGAATATGTGGTAATAAATGATTTTTGTGGTGTCTTGAGATTCTGAGTCTTGTTTCAGAATTAAGCAAAAGACAAATAGAAAGAGGCATTTTTAGTCACTTCCTCTTCACAAAATACAGGTTTATTTTTGAGGTTGTAATACATTTACATGGAAAATACATTATATTGGAAAGTTCTAGGAAAAACATTGTGTTGTGTAAAACCTGTGACATTTCTTTAAACTCTAAAATGGTTGATCAATCTCACATGAGATTTATATGAAAGTTCTATGGAATCAATTAGACAATTTATTGAAATTAATTGGTTCAGAATCTACAATCAGTGTATTCTTAAACACGTCTGTTATGATATTTTTTAGTACTTTAAACACACTTTTAGTCTATTAACAAATTAACAGTTTGTTAATGTAGTGTGTCTTTAAAAACATTTCTCTTCATGTGTAGTCATGTGACACCGCCACGTCCGCTCTGCGGCATTGAAGCAACATGGAGGAAAACTCAAACTCAAAGCCAACTGGGCAACTTGACTTATACAGAACTTATTTAATAACTCATAAGCACTAAATGAAACCTGTGAAAGTTGCATTAGGGAGGTCCTTTTTATTTGTTCTAGCCCTCTTAATGCCTTTCCAGCAGTCTAAATAGATTAAAACCGCTTTATAACTAAGGTTCAGCCATGGCATGTCTCCAAAGAAGCCTTTTGTGGCACCTGCATTGGCAACCGGCACACGCACCTTATTTTCCTGTAAAATATGGTTTGCCTTGCTATTGCTGTGCAATTAGAAAGATTGCTTTACTGAACCATAGATCTCCTAATCTACAGGTGCTTTAAATATCAGGGCTTTCTGGTTCGTTTTGCTCTCCGCTGTGAAGCATAGGTTCTTAATTCGAGTGAGCAGGTGCACAGCGGCTAAACCTCTCAAGACTTTTTCAGCATAGCAATGCTAGGGGAGTCTATTAGCTACAAACTGCTCAAAAACTAAGCAGCTTATATATTCTGTCAGCTTTACTCCCACAGAACACACAACGGGCCCAGTAATTCAGCTTCAAAGAACAAAACTTAGTCTGCTTAATAGGCTTGAGATCTGCCAGTCATCTTTGTTAAGCTGGGATACACAGAAACAATTCACACTAACATAAAACAAAATTACTTTAACGCTTCTGTAGCTCAAGTAGAAATACCTATTGCTCACAGAAGGCTGATCATTTCTTTTTCATTAGTAAGTTGTCGATTGAGCTTTCCTTAAACGCCCACAACATTTCTACTCAGATCATTATCAATTCACTACTCAAATTTCACTTTCAGTGTTACAGATTCTAATTAGTCATAAAGGAACCCTACGCTCATTTATTACTTATTTATTAATGTTTTTTTGGTGTTTTTCTATTACTCTATTTACATCATTTTTGTAAGTCACTTTGGACAATAGCATCTGCCAAATGTAATGTAATATTACAAGAATTGAAAAGTTCCCTGAAAAATAACCGTTCACATAAATCAGAACTTTACAATCCAAGCCTCTAATGTAATTTAAACTTTCCTAAAAAGCACAATACAAATAAATCATAAATTGAATAATTTTCTGAACTTGGCAAGCGAAAAAAAGAATGTCTCACATTTCAAAATGCAGAAAAGTTGGTTGGCCCTATCTTACACCCTGCACATGGCGTGCTGTGAGGCTCATTGCTTACACCCAGCCAACAGTTTATTTTTTTAAAATACAATAGGTCACACCGAGTTGCATATGGAAACTGCACGAGAAACTGTTCTTTCACCCCGATTACCTGCACCTTGGCTTGCAACATCCCACTGCAGAGCTGTTACTGACTGACTGATGCCAATTAGAGGTGAGGCGTTTGCATGCGATGAATAAAAGCTGGAATCCTATCATTCTTCCCTGCCCACTCCCGCACCAAACTAATAAAGCACTTTTTTCACAAAAATTGTCTCACAGGGCATTACTTCATACTAGAGAGCACATGAAGCAATTAGGACCAGGGCTTAATGGAGTGCCATATAGACTGTATAAAAGTGCACCAGTATGAGTATAGTGTAAAAGAAGGGGGCTGTTCCAAACGGATGGCAAAGGGCAGGGGGTGTCCTTATATAAAAGTAGAAAGGTTTGTGTGGGCATTGATCAGTTCTGTACTTGCTGCTGAATGTGGATGTTAAGATTTTCTTTAGTGTGGTCACATGGTAATTTGCAGTATACTTACTCAGCATGCAAATAAACTGATTGATACATCATTGCAAAAGGTGGGGATTTCAGGTTTTGCAGGTTGGTTAGAATGTAGTAGTATGATTTGGCATCAGATTCAGGGGACAAAGTAAAAAATGGAGACATCCATGTGGAATTCTTAGACTTAGCTAATGCTTTTGGTTCTGTACCACATGCATTGTTATGGAAAGCATTTACTTTTTTTTAGGATTTTTTAGGAAGGCTAGTTAAAGCTTATTTCTGAGAATATTCAGTTCTGTTTTAATGCAGGGAGGTATGTCATGGCCTGGCAAAGGCTGGAAATGGGCATAATGTCAGGGTGTACAATTCCACCGCTAGCATTTACAATGGTGATGGAGGTGATGTATTAGGGCTTCTAAGTAGGTTGTAAGCAGGGAGAGGTTGCATGACGGCACTCAGCTCCCACCAATTAGGCCATAGATGGATAATATGACAACACTGACAACTAGACTTCAGTGTTCCTGGTGGCTACTGGAAAAGATCAATGATAATCTAAATTTTGCAACTCTGCAGAAACTTGGAGGGAAGTGAGTCTGGTACGCCAGAATTTACTGCTGAGCCTTCTGGAGGTGTTGTAGGCCTTGTGAAGTGATTGGGGTGTAGTGGATAATTAGTGTATTTGTAATGGAAAGTTATGTGTTTTGTGTTTGTGTCAAATGTTGCAGATCAGATCATAAACTGCCACATCAACCTAGCAGTTAGGTGGAGGAGGTTACTAGCATTATGTAATTAATAGTGAGTGAGTAGGATAGTAGAGTAAAGGGGAAGGGTATGCTATGTGTAACCCCAGATGTTCAGGATTTATCATATCTTTGTATTATGTTACTGGATCAAAAAAAAGGTTACATTTAAAAAGACAGTTTAAAACAATCTCAGGGAAAAAAACATATTTGTTATGATCTGTAGGAATTGGGAAAATTAAATATATTTTGTATTGTATTTTCACTGATGCTGAATGTTTCTGCCCTGTGAACATTTCTATATACTCACTTTATGAATGTTAGAGGTCACCTTGTTAGATTCCTGCCACAGCAGCCCCCCGCACCCACTACCGTCTCTTCTGCTCGGTGTGAACACTTAAATAGGAGTCTCTGGGGTTTCCATTTTCACCTGGACCGGCTTTAAAGAGGATGGAACACCTTGTAGAGAGACACCTATCAGTGCTGGAGCTCCTTCTGCAGTGAGAGGCTGAGCAGTCGGCCGCGCTGGGCTCGGTACAGAACGCCTCTGTTCTTCAGAGGAGAGCATCTCTCTTTCCCACGTTCCTCTTCTGTCCTCTTCATCCACAGCGGACAACACACCGCTGGCAAACTGCAAAACAAGGTTAATATTCTTGATACAATAGCGGTGACTGATCTTCTGTAATGCTTATTTAGTCTCTTTAAGAATTTGGAAAGCAGAAAGGTGGATCAGCAAGCCTATTTTGAGCTCAGGAACTGAAAGCTGTTCTGTCTGCATGAGATGCCGAAAAATAATTGGATAATTTATTATGTTATGTTTTCTGTGATATATTTCACTACAGTAAAAAGCAGCATTCAAAGTTAATGCAGCAATGTTCACACAGCATCATGACATTTTTAGAGCATGATAAGAAAAGACTTCTTGTTTAGCTTCTTTTGAAGAAAGAAAACCCCACATAAAATGAATGTATGTGTTAGCTCACAATGGGTTTACAAATAAGCAAAACAAACAGGACTGTGTACCAATCAGACCAAGTTAACAAGCCTATGTACACATGTATTGGAACTCTTACACATTACACCTACAGGAGCATGTATGGCTTTTTCTGTTTTTAACCCATAAAGTGCCTTGAAATTGAATATAATTTTGTGGGTGTAACAAAAATTTGGAATACAGTAAATTCAGTAAATGAGAATTTTTAATGAATGAGAATTTAAAGTGAAATGGCAGAGTGGACCTATGTGGTCATGTATTTAATAACTCATCACACTGCCTGGGAGAAAACCATAAGTATTAACAAGCAAACAAGTTAAGAAGTGAGCCTCCTGCCTCTCCGACTCCGTGTTCTTTGCTGTGTCAGTTGATATAATATTAGGGGCAACCACAAACTGGGGACGAGGATAATGGAACTGTGTTTCATGTGTTTCAAGGACTGGAAATCTCTGCTGTGTGGTCGGTGGAAAAGGGAAAAACAAAACAAAAAAGCGGCACAGACCTGAAACACTGGCCATGAGTAGAATAAAACCCCAGACTGAAAATATTAAAACGCAGCCACTAAAGAGTATGCTAGTGCTTGAGATAAGGGGAGGTGAGAAGAGTAAATTCACTGAAGCCTCCAGCCAGTGCTGAGTACTTTCGATTCCACAAAAGGAGCCAGGAGGAGGGAGAGTCGATAGCAAACTTTACGGCTGCATCACCTAGGAAATTACAGCACTGTGATTTTGACACTGGGATGAATGACACCATATAAGATTGTGTGTGGACTGAGAAGTGCAGCTATCCAAAAGCGCCTGCTATCAGAACATGCACTAGTGTTAGAAAAAGCCATTGAAATAAGCATAAGTCTATCAAATTAGCAGCCAAAGAAGCACATCAGCTCAGTACTAATTTAAAAGTGCATTAGGTGGCTGCAGAAAAGAACAAAGCAGTGAGTAAATGCTACAGATGTGATAAACCTGGACATCTAGCAGTCTTTCCAGTCTCCTGTGCAATCAGACAATGTTGAAGCACATTTAGAATCCTCAGTACAGAGCGGGATTCAACGTAATCAATTGTGCTATTGTGTCAGTAATAAAGAAAGATGGTAGAAGTCACGCTTAACCCCGTGTTGGAGGCCGAACAGTACCCACTGCGCCACACTGATGACTTAAAGGACAAAAAATCAGCAAAATTGATTTAAGTCGAGCTTATTGTAAAATGTATATGCACAAAAGCTCAATGGAGCTGCTCACTATAGTCACACACGTATGGTGTCACTTTGGCCCCATCTCTTTTTCAAAGAGCGCTGGTTTAAATGGTCTACCTGAAGTTCAGTGTTATATAGATGATATTTTGATCACAGAGAAGACTGAAGAAGAGCACTTCAAAAACTTGGATGCTACCTTTCAGAGGCTAAAAGATACGAAGAGGAATTAACATTGAAAAGCAAACACTACTATGGAAAAATTTTAATGAAATCCACAAAATGCACTGAGAATATGTGATAAAAAATGCCAAATCATTATTACATTACATTTCACAGCAGATGATCTCTTGAAAAACGATACAAAATAATTAACGTTTTTTAAAACCAAACGCTAAATTTGTGTCAGAATTGCACGTAAAACAGCTCAACTGCATTGTGTTCCACTGTGTAGCGCTTCAAATGTTCAAAAGCAAATCACAATACACAGGATTGCATTCAGTCTACAAGCAGAAATTGGGGCAGGGCTGACATGTCTTTTTGGAATATTCATCATTTTAACTGGCAGAGCCTTCACTAGCAATTTAAGAATATCAGGCTATTCTAAGGTTTTCAAGTACATGCTGAAACATAAATTGGCCAATGGAGGCCATGTATTTTGAATATGACATCAGATCCATAGATTCTGATCTAGAAAAGAAGATTGTATCACCCTGCATGACATTTTTTTTCTTGTTATAGCACCACCTGGTTAGAGGTGTATAAGCATGCTTTTTGCAGTATGAGTTCCACTCATATTTTTGGGTGGAGCCTGATAGCTACAGAGTGTTGTAAAACCATTTTTTTTATAATTATTACATTTCAGGTTCTTATTTTTCTTTTGTTACCATACTTTATGTGTATGTAGCATAAAATTCCAGAGACTAGTTCTGCACCCAAAAAGTTGTTTATTCGAATATTATGAAAATATATTATATTTAAATTTTTGAAGGGGATGCGTCATATAATCGGGAAAACAAAGCGCATGTCGTATGGGGTAGAAGCTGTACCTTATAGTCTGACGCTATAGTGCCACTATCGGGCCAAACAAACTGAGCTTGTTGGCCTGATTAGCGGGAGTGACTCCTACCTGTTGACTAAGTGTTGTGTCTGTACAACTTAGGCTCTGGTCTGTAAAAAACATTTTATCAGAGAAAAAGACTAACAAATACAACAGTGTTTCTGCACCTTCATTAATTGGACCCTTAATTAATGGACTCATTTATATATATATATATATATATATATATATATATATATATATATATATATATATATATATATATATATATATATATTATTTGACAACTATATTTCATGCTGTTGGTGTTAAAGATTGAGGTAAAGGATTAGTCTCATATATCAATTAATTTAACATAATTTATACCAAAAAAACAGCATAATTGCGTCTTTGCTAAAGGATGGAATTCTTCAGGTACCTCACAAATGGATTAATTCAGAGGACCGCAATGTGACGGTATTATCAACGGCCCTTTTTACTTTCATACAAGATTCGTTTTTTTTCTCACGGAAAGACTACTTAGTATTTTACACAATTTATAATGGCCCATTAAAAATTGTAGAATCAGAGATTTAGGGGTGCTAAGCACCCAATAAACCCAGCCCCACAACCCTGCTTTAAAAAACACATAAACTGTAAATGAAAAGAGTTCCTACAAGGGCTGAGTGGGTCAGAAGAAATAGATTATATGGAAGATAGAACTATTGGAGACAGATTTAACATATTTGATCAAATAGCTGGAAAGAGAATAAGCTATTCAAAACTCAGTATGGATTTTTCAGGGCATCTGATCACACTGATTAATGAAGTTCCATATTTTATGGTTGTTCTGATTGTGCACGCCCATCCTTTTTTAGGAGGCACAAGCACCCTTAACAGTAAAAGCAGAAAGTTGTGTTTTTGTTGCTTTAAAGAGTATTGTGTCTCTTATATGTAAAAATAATTGACACTTAATTCGTCACAGTAAATGTCACATGTTTCAGGTATAGCATGCTTTTCTTCAGTTTCAATCTCTTTGTAGAGTATGGGGATGGATATCTAAAATGTTACTGATTCCCAGCTTCAAAGTGCACAACATAGCCAGAGAGATCTGATTCTACACAAATACAGATATAAATCCTTGCTAGTAGAGAAACAGAGTTTATAATTCACTTTACCCTTTCCAAGTTGGGTAGAGTTTTTGACATCGCTCAATTGAAGATTCTCTGGTTGGCAGAAAAACATGGACATGAATGATATGCAGATACATTTTTTAAATGACTGCTGCTGTTGAATATCCAACTCCAACTGGCAGTTCTCTTAAATTTACTCGTTTGATCTTATTTGGTTTTGAACTAGAACAGCTTATTCCATATAAATTCACTGCAGTAGGAGACAAACTAAACATATTAATCAAAATGAATAATCTCTGACTGTCAGAATGCTGAGGGATGGGGGTTGGGGAGAGAGGGAGGGCTATCCTATTGGCCCACAGAGAGCGAGGCCAATTTAGCTCTTGAAGGCGCCCAGCCAATGGATGGCTGTGGTATAATCCCCTGATTGCCAATGTTGCTCATCTGCTCAAACACATTTTACACATATTTCTGCAAATTAATGTGAACATTGTTTCCAGCATTTTCTGTTAATGAACTGTTGTTAAAGAGGATATTCCTCTCTCTCATTGTTGATGCACACTTTTTTCAGAATAGCTTTCACTGTGAGTTCTTTATAGCTCCTTATCAGAATACTGTGCCATTTGGTGTCTCATAAGTTAATAAAATGACCTACGATTTGTAATTATTTGGACTATTTGTCATATGAATTCAGACTACACAGAATTTATTATTTCCAGCATAACCCTTAACAGGGTGCAGCAATTTTTTATAGTGAAGCATGGTTGAGCTTGAGTTGTGATGTGATGATTATGTCAAATGTTACTTTTTTAAAGGAGCAGGGCTATCACAAGATGATGGTGAATTAATGGGCATATTTAAATAGCTTGATGATACAGCAGAGAAAAGTAAAGTGTAAAATATCTGTAGCCCTGTTTTATTTTCATGTTATGTAAATTAAGATAATTCTAAAAACAAGTTCATTTTATTTGTATAATAGTATAATTCTGCTCACCCATGTTACTAAATAGTTGTGCAGCCTGTCCGAATACCGTAAGAGACGAAAGAAGCAGATTAAAATCCATCTGTAGTAGGCTTCCAACGGAGGGTACATAAAAGTATCCTACTCCGGAAGACTTTTAAGGATTTTTTTATGACATCACTGCATCCACGCCCACAGAGCACGCGAAAATGGAGAAGGCAACGCACAAATATACGTCATAAATGTATTAATTAACTAAGTTCTTATCTAATTAAACAGCCAGTAAAGCAGTAATATAATTTATAGTTTAGATAAGCTGTATGCTCATTAAAACTATATTAATGACCCTATTTGTAACATGTTAATAATATACATACATATATTATTTATAATATATATATCATTTTAATTTATCTCTTTTTTTTTTTTACTTAGAGACTGATGAGGAAACTGAAACCCTTATAAGGCTGAGGTCAGACAGGGCTGCCAGCTTCACTGAGATGCGGCCAAAGATTCGTCTGGGAGTAAGCAGGATTTTATTGGAATATCTGAATTTTTAGCTGTGTGTGATAGTAATGTTATGAAACGTGCTGAAAGTGAGCGTTGTGATTGGCTCAGTTCATCGGTAGTCAACATACTATCTAAAAGGGATCAGCTGTCTCATTTCCCCAATTACAGCTCCTTCCCTCCATTCCTCCTCCTCCTCTCCTCTCCTCGATTCCTCCACCTTCTTCCGGGGTAGGAGAGGAGGAGTAGGAGAAGAGGAGTAGGAGAGGAGGAGTAGCAAAAGTTTCTGGACGCAGCCAGAGAGAATGAGAGAGAGAGCTAATCAGAGTCAGCCATGCAGCACAGAGGCTGTTTCTGCTCAAAAATAAGTCCAAAATGTGGCTAACGGCCAGTTTAAACCGCTTGTGTGACTTTTTGGGGCATCTTTGATGAGGACACGGACAGTGTTTCTGACGAGCTACATAGAGCTTGAGTGCTGACATAGGAGCTGTTTTAGGACTTCTTGGCTGTTCCACCATTTCATGAGCCTCGCTCGCACCCTGAACTACTGCTGGACTGCCTAAACTACAACTTTGCTGATTCTACGTCGTCCTGCTTTCGCCAGACATTCTCAAGAGGTCGTGAGTACTGAGTGTGCACTACTTGATATTTTATGTTGCTTACTTTAAGTAAGTGAAGCAGCTATTAAAGTTTTAAGCCTCACCGTACCCAAGCCACGTCTCAGGCCTGCAACTTTTTGTTTCTTTTATTTTTCTATTATTTTTGTGTGTGTGAGTGTGTGTGAGTGTGCATGTGTGTGCCCACAAGTTAGGTATTTATTAGTTTATTTGTTCTGAACTGTGATTATATTTTTGGATAATATTTTGTGGTAAATTCTTGTTAATAAGTATATTGGATAATCCATAACACACTACTTCTAAAATCTCATTTATTTCATTTCTCATTTAAAACTGTGATACCTGATATTCCAAATTCATACAAAAGTCTGAGTAAAAAGAAAGGTAGCTAAGCATTAAAACTCATTTTTGTGGTTACTAGAGTGCTCATTTCATTAAGCACTGATTATTTATTTATTTATATTTCTTTATTTTCTTTTTGAGTAATCTCTATTAGAAATAGCTGAGTGTGTGAAACAGAGAGATTTCTAACAATAGAGTATATTAAGTCTACCTATTTTTGTTTATACAAAATTTGAAATGACATTATTCTGCACCAATAATCATTGGGACCCAGGGTCCTGCCATTACTACATAGGTGGTTAGGCAGGGTGTTACATATCTATATGTATAATTTGCCTATATGTGTATATGTGTAATGATGTGTTCATTCAGGGTTAATTTTAAAAGCTGTATTGTTATACAGTGTGTGTGTATAACATATAAACAACATTATTGATATTGACTGATATTAATCAGTAGGAGGGAATTAATGTATCATGTTTAGCACATTCTACTTGGGCCAGTTAAAGAACATGAAATATCTGTGTAATATTCTACATAATATTACTCTGTGCTCGGCTGCAGTTGGCATGAAGTCTCTGTAAGATATTCTCCTGTGCTGATGCCTCAGGCCTTCAGAAACTCATGATGAAAGTCACTGAGAGAGTTCGATGTACTGTGTGTGAAGTCAGTCATAGAAGATGAGTGGTTGTGAAGAGTCAGTGCTGGAGGCCAAGCTCGGCGGGAGGCAGCTACAGCAGGTCAAACTCTCTGTAAGTGGACTGAAGCACACCAGCATAATTACTCCAAACCTAATCTACCCCTCCTCCATCCCCCATCTCGGCAACACACAGAACCAACCAGCAGGTCTGTGATTTACATTCAACTTTTTTTTCACATTAATTTTCTTATGCACAAAAAATATTCACACATACAAATACAACAGTTTGGGCGCCATACAGAGACAGGCCACAGCAACACTCTCTTTGGTAGAAACTGCAGCTTGCAAAGTGGGTTTTTGGATTCAATTCTTTCCACTCTTGGAATTGTTTGTGGCAGAAGGCGTCCAGTTCTTGGGTCTCTGAGGGCCATCTGATCTGATCATGACCACCATAACTGTTCGTACTGTTTTCCCACCTTGATGTTTTTTACCACAAGGTTGCTTGTTTCTAAAAGGTAGGTAACACCATGGCTGGTTTAATCCACCAAGTCAATTTAAATTTGATTGGCCAGAGTGGAAACAGAGATTTTTGCACCTAGTTGTGGGCATCTTGGATAAAGACCTGTCTTGTAAGTTTAAACTCAAGTGGCGATAACATGTCTTCATGACTGAAGTTATCGAAAAAGTGCTGTAAGTGGTCGAGATTATGTCATCACAGCAGTCACCACAGGACTTATAAACTGGAGGGATGTGGGAGATGTTGTAAACCCAGGCACATAAATATAAAAAGATGCTCTGCATCCAAGAGTAAGTGTAGTAAGTGTCACAAGGACTTCAGAAACATGTGTGTCACTCAAAACATGTGAGAGAAATCACACAGGAGGTGAAGTAACCATATTTCCTAGGGAAAATTGGCACAAAGACCTGCACTCAGGACTAGAGCTTAGATTGTCTGCCCGAACCCGACCTGACCCGAGGCCGGTTCGGGCCGAGATTTCCCACCACATTCCTCGGGCCGAGACGGGTCGGGCTCCAGAAAATAGTCTTAGATGTAGGCGTCTGTTTTTTAATTATATTTTTATTGTTAAATAAAATAACGAAAACTGAAAGTGAAACTAAACTACTTTATTTATTAGCGCTGTTTTCACTCCCGCAGTTGTACAGCGGGGGGGGTGTTGTGCCGATTCTGTCCGCGAAGCGGGAGTCGGATTCAGCAGCGGATTCGGCACAAGCGCGGCGGCACCTCGCGGTCCGCGGTGTTAGTTGTAAGTGCTCGCGCTAGCTGCAATATACGACAGAAAACACTGAGGGAGCTGCAGAATTATGTATGGGACTAGAATACGAGCATGAGGAGATAAAAGAGAAACTTTACCTGTAAGTAGCTCATACCAGAACAAGCAAATCTCTCTTTCTCTCTCTCTGTCTCTCTCTCTCTCGCACGTAAACTCCTCCGTGTTTGACTTGCAGCACTGTGTGTAGCTGTTCTTAAAAATCATTTTAATTAAATAATAGTTCTATGCTTCTATGTTACAGTGTTGATTAACATAATTCTGATCATATTTCGCTCATTCAAACAACCCGAAAACAGACAGTTTATGGAGCGGGGCGGCTCGGGCTCATGATGACAGTTTATGGTTCGGGTCGGGCTCGGGCAGAACGTGCTCGGGCTGGGTCGGGTCGGATTTTTTGGGCCCGGTCTAACCTCTACACTGGACGACTGAACAGATAACCTACAAGTGAGCAATGTCCCAATCACTTTTAAAATAGACAGTGGGGCAGAAGCCACAGTTATCACCGTTATGACCACAAGCTTCAAGGACCTCTTATTAACTGTTAAGACTTGAACAATGTTTCCATTAGGTGTCAGAGACTGTTTTTTTTTTTCTTTTTTTTTTTCAGAAATATTTTTATTGATTTTTCAAATATACCCCAAATACATTATGTATGTTATAATTATGTGCAAGTTGTAATACACATACAAAGAAAAACAAACATATACCACAGAAATCAGAAAAACAAACTCATGATGAAAGTCACTGAGAGAGTTCGATGTACTGTGTGTGAAGTCAGTCATAGAAGATGAGTGGTTGTGAAGAGTCAGTGCTGGAGGCCAAGCTCGGCGGGAGGCAGCTACAGCAGGTCAAACTCTCTGTAAGTGGACTGAAGCACACCAGCATAATTACTCCAAACCTAATCTACCCCTCCTCCATCCCCCATCTCGGCAACACACAGAACCAACCAGCAGGTCTGTGATTTACATTCAACTTTTTTTTTACATTCATTTTCTTCTGCACAAAAAATATTCACACATACAAATACAACAGTTTGGGCGCCATACAGAGACAGGCCACAGCAACACTCTCTTTGGTAGAAACTGCAGCTTGCAAAGTGGGTTTTTGGATTCAATTCTTTCCACTCTTGGAATTGTTTGTGGCAGAAGGCGTCCAGTTCTTGGGTCTCTGAGGGCCATCTGATCTGATCATGACCACCATAACTGTTCGTACTGTTTTCCCACCTTGATGTTTTTTACCACAAGGTTGCTTGTTTCTAAAAGGTAGGTAACACCATGGCTGGTTTAATCCACCAAGTCAATTTAAATTTGATTGGCCAGAGTGGAAACAGAGATTTTTGCACCTAGTTGTGGGCATCTTGGATAAAGACCTGTCTTGTAAGTTCAAGTGGCCATAACATGTCTTCATGACTGAAGTTATCGAAAAAGGGCTGTAAGTGGTCGAGATTATGTCATCACAGCAGTCACCACAGGACTTATAAACTGGAGGGATGTGGGAGATGTTGTAAACCCATGCTCTGCATCCAAGAGTATGTGAGAGAAATCACACAGGAGGTGAAGTAACCATATTTCCTAGGGAAAATTGGCACAAAGACCTGCACTCAGGACTAGAGCTTAGATTGTCTGCCCGAACCCGACCTGACCCGAGGCCGGTTCGGGCCGAGATTTCCCACCACATTCCTCGGGCCGAGACGGGTCGGGCTCCAGAAAATAGTCTTAGATGTAGGCGTCTGTTTTTTAATTATATTTTTATTGTTAAATAAAATAACGAAAACCATGGGTGTGGTAGTGGGGGGAAAAGTGGACCTGACTACCCAGGGCCCGAGTAGGGAGAAGGGCCCATGAAAATCCAGATTTTTTTTTTCGCTCACCTTCCTTGTATACTGGCATGGATAGGGGCCCACTGACATTGAGAGTGTACAGGGCCCAGCATTTGCTGCTACACCCCTGACGAAAACTGAAAGTGAAACTAAACTAATTTGGCCTTTGAGTAGTGGAGTCTGTGAACTATTTTAAACTGTATCAATGTATGTCTCGTATTTATTGAGCATCTGTTGATGTTCTTTAGAGCATGTTCCCATTGTTCAGAAGTAATCTCTATACCCAGTTCTTCCATCCATGCTTGTTTAATGGAGTCGGACTGGATGGTAATGTGATTATGTAAGATGTTATAAAAGGCAGAAACTGCTCCTTTCGTATTTGGAGAGATAGTAAGAATCTTTTCCAGAGATGAATGGTGCGGTTTGGTTTCAAACTCAGCTAAATGTGTTCTCATGAAATGCCAAATTTGTAAATACGCAAAAAAATTTGAGGAGGGAAATTTATATTTATTTTGCAGTTGTTGGAATGTAGCAAAACAGTTGTCAATGTAAAGATCTCCAATAGTTTTTAGACCCCTGTTTTTCCATTGCAAGAAGACAGCATCCTTTAGTGCTGCTGGAAATGCGTGGTTGTTACGTATTGGATTATCTAGATACATGTCGGATTTCTGCGTTTGAATCGGACTGTTAAGTAAACTTAGTAGAGAGGTGTTTCGACACATGGAACGTTCAATAGCAAGCCAAGAGGGAATTTCACATTCTTGAGCAGACGGGTGTTTTCGCCAGAAAGAGAGGCACAAGCTCCACACCTACGTCTTACATAGTGGAGACAGCACCAAATGAGTGCTACAGAAGGAAAATGCATCACCTGCTGGTTACTCCCAACTATATCACATCGCACTGTAGAGATCTTGATGTGGCCACTCCAGCAGTGGACATGGACATTGATTTGACCATACTAAGATAAAACTGAGGAAACTAAGACACCGGTTTCCTTTTCACATGAGACTCTTACACAAGGGGTTTAATGTCACTTATCCTGACAAAAGCTGCGGTCCAATCTGAAGGGAGCTGCCCAACTAGGCAGCATTTGCAGGCAGCATAGGCGCGCTCCCGAGAAAAGGACTGTCCCATTCGGAAGGTAGCATGTGCTGCCTACCTGGGCAGCTGCCTTATTTTACCCCAATTCTGAAGGCAGCGTGAGATGTATCCTTCACGGCGAAGGCAATCCCATGATGCATTTCACCAGCTCAGAGTTCCAGCGCTCAGATTTAAAAACATGGCGGACGGAGCCGGCCTGCCACGGAGTTTCTGTACAAATGTAAGTAATTCCCGCCTGTATTTCCACTCACCGCTGCGTGGGTTTATCAAACTAGCATATTTTAGACTGTTTTAAGTTGTTTTCCATCGTTGTTTTCGCCTGTACTTCATTTAATGTAAGACCTGACCGGCGGAAGCTACCGTTAGCTTATCGCGCTAATTTACCGGGTAAGCTAACACGCATCTAGCCGACTTACAGAGTACCAAACGCGGCTGCAGCACTTTAAACATGAACTCCTCCTTTAAATGTAATACTTACGAGATTGCTTTTAAACACGGATGTGAGGAAAATGTGCCAGAATGAAAAGTTTTAGCTCCAGTGCACTGCTTTAATATCACCCAATCTCTGAACAGAAAAACAGTGTGTGTGAATTTGTATTTAAAGAAAGAAACGCTGAATTCGTGTCAGAATCGCACTTAAAATGCAATCACATCAACTGCATTGTATTCCACTGTGTGGCGCTGCGAACGTGTAAAGCAATCACAATGTCCAGCGATTGCATTCCATCTAACCACAGCCTGTGATCAAATCACTGTCCAGTCAGAACGCTCTCCTGAATTTGGGGCGGGGCTGAGACGCCAGTCTCTTGGAGCTGTACCAGAAGAAAAGTCTTTCCGCGACAGGATAAAAGAGGAAATAATAACTTTAATTCAACAAATTAAGGCTGGGACAGTTACAGACGACTATGTGCTGCTCAGAGTGGAGTGGATTTTAGAGAAGACGCTCATGTTCTCACATTTAGCGCTAAAGACTTTCCTGAAACCTCAAACAATGCTCCAACTCCAGCAGTCCAACATAGACATATATACATAGATACTACATTGACTGGCGCCTTTATTATATACACCTTTAATAATCACAACTCTACCAGTTTATACCCGATTTACACAAGGTTTGGTTTCGTAATGATACAGGACGCTGTTACACATTACAAATACATGCTTTCATGCTGGAATATGGTATGGCGTATTAAAAAAAAGTGTATTAATTAATTATTTGTATATACTGATATGTACATACATACATACATATATACATGTACATATACCCCCCATATACATTTATACATACATACAGAGAGAGACCACCTGAAACTATGGATTTCTTTGATTTTACCAAATTTACCAAACCACAAGCCATCAAACCAAGCTGAAGTGCATGAATTTTGTGCACAAGAAGTGGCATAAGGTTATCCAAAAGCAGTGTATAAGACTGGTGGAGGAGGTCGTTATATTACCAGATTAAAGTAGTTATTTTACCAGATTAAAGTCGAACACCAGATTAAAGTCATACTATTACCAGATTAAAGTCGTAATATTAAATTCGTTATAAAATGAAAGTCTTAATATTACCAGATTAAAGTCGTTATGTTACCAGATTAAACTCGTTATATCTGGCTACATTAGGTTTACATAATAATAATAATAATAAGAAGAGAAAGTAGAAGAAGAGAAAGAAGAAGAATGCATATATGTATTTATTTAATTGAATTATATATATATATTTATTCATCCAGTTTACAGGCCTAAATCCACATCCACTACAATATTCTTGATCTGGCTGCAATCAGTGCTTATATCTTGATTAATGTATTCAGGACTGAGAATAACTCAAAGAAATATCATTTTAAAACGAACTTCATAAGTATAACAGACCCACGATTGACACTAAAGGAAAGCTGCAAAGAAAAAATGAGGCAGTTAATATCCAATGTAAGAAACGAAAAAAGATATTACTGATAAATATCAAAGCGGAGGATAATAGACCGACAGACACACGCACACACACACACCGATGGGAATATTTCAGCAACTCCAATTCACCTGACGGCATGTGTTTGGACTGGAGTTTGGATTATCTGCCCGATACCCGACCTGAACACCGGCCGCTGGGAAAAATATTTTTCTTAAATAATAGGTCTATGCTTCTTTAGACTTGCAATGTTAAATAGTATAATTCTGAACAGATTTCGCTCATTCAAACTCACTGAAAATATGTTTTAAAAGTTCAGTTTTAACGCACTACTAAAAAAAAATAATGTTTAAATAGGATAGGTTATGGGTCTGGGACAGCTAATTCAGCGCTACATTACTCTTTTAATAAATACATAAGTAAATTCCAAGCCCTAAATTTAATTCATTCAATTCCTATTAGGATTGCATTTGGAAACGGCAGAAATGTGTATGTGGCGGACAGCCACATTTTTTTTAAGAATGACCCAAAAACGCCATCATAGGTAAAGGGCTTTTAAAATAAGAATTATTTAAATTACAAACATAACACACATGCAATTGTCTGGTATTTTTTTTTATTATATTAAATTTTTTGTTTGATTTTGTTCTTATTTGTATTATGTTTATTTTAATCTATATTATATTTTAATATGTCTATACTTAATCTATTTAATATTATTTTATTACTTTTAAAAGTAAAACTATTTACTTTTTTTAGTTGGTTTTATTTGCTTTATTTTATTTATTGTTTTATTTTTTTATTTAAGTTTATTTTGAAGCATTGTACTGCATTTTGTGTATGAATGGTGTTATATAAATAATGTTGTTATATATATAATGTTGTGATATATATATAATTAATTTATACACTTATTAATATGCCATATCATATGTCTGTCTTTGTTAAAGAGCTTAACAAGTATTCCAGCATGAAAGCATGTATTTGTAATGTGTGACGGCGTCCTGTACCATTACTAAACCAAACCGTGTATAAATCAGGTATAAACTGGTAGAGTTGTGATTATTATAGGTGTATTTTACACCTTCCTCAGTGTAAATTAATGCCCTGGGCCGCGTGCAACAGACGGCGCCAGTCAATGTAGTGTCTATGTATATATGTCTATGTTGGACTGCTGGAGTTGGAGCATTGTTTGAGGTTTCGGGAAAGTCTTTGGCGCTAAATGAGAACATGAGCGTCTTCTCTAAAATCCACTCCACTCTGAGCAGCACATAGTCGTCTGTAACTGTCCCAGCCTTAATTTGTTGAATTAAAGTTTTTATTTCCTCTTTTATCCTGTCGCGGAAAGACTTTTCTTCTGGTACAGCTCCAAGAGACTGGCGTCTCAGCCCCGCCCCAAATTCAGGAGAGCGTTCTGACTGGACAGTGATTTGATTACAGGCTGTGGTTAGATGAAATGCAATCGCTGGACATTGTGATTGCTTTACACGTTCGCAGCGCCACACAGTGGAATACAATGCAGTTGAGGTGATTGCATTTTAAGTGCGATTCTGACACGAATTCAGCGTTTCTTTCTTTAAATACAAATTCACACACACTGTTTTTCTGTTCAGAGATTGGGTGATATTAAAGCAGTGCACTGGAGCTAAAACTTTTCATTCTGGCACATTTTCCTCACATCCGTGTTTAAAAGCAATCTCGTAAGTATTACATTTAAAGGAGGAGTTCATGTTTAAAGTATCTTATGGTGAAAAAAAATACAGCTGTGTCTTGATAACATTTCAAGGTGTATTTTATAAATTCTGGCACTAATTCAGCGTTTGGTTTTGAAAATGCAAATAAGTGTGTATTGTTTTTCAATAAAGAGATCAAGTGCAATGAAATGTAATGTAATAGTAGTTTTTGCATTTAATTTTGGCACTTATTCTGCATGTTAGTGAGGAAAAGCAATGCATTTTGTTGATTGTTTTTACATTGTTCCACCCTAGTGTTTGCTTTTCAGTTTGGCACTAATTCCTCTCCATAGTATTCAGTCAGTGGTGCACTTTCTATTGAATATAGCAGGGACATTCCAGGATTTTGGTACATTTCAGGGTTGGTCACTTCTGAAAATTTGATCTTCAATTTGATCATTTTTAGTCATATATTTATTAAATACAGGTAATAGACTATCAAAAAGGTTGATTTGTCAAGCTCAGGTATTGAAGCAGTTTTTTTTAGATGCTTAAGTTGGTATGCAATATATTTGGTGCAATCCTGTTACCAATACTTCAAATCCTGTAAAAAATATATTTTAAAATATTTTTTTGCAAATATTTTGCCAGCATGTAAAGAAAGACATATGCAACTGAATTATCGATTTGATTTCAGGTAATTATTGGTTTCCTTACATTTTATTAACTTTGAAAGTCTTTCTTAACTGAAATTTGTATGTGTAGTGGTTTTATTTTTATTAGTTTTATTTTCAGATATTTGCTGAACTGTACATGGAATGAATAATTCAAGCTATTTAAAGGGCAGTGGTAACATTTGCAAGATAAGGATATTATACATCATTATTTTAGTTAAAAATGTTACAGCAACAGGGTTAAGGTTGAGTAACAGGGTTGCGGGGGTTAAATGAAAATCTTTAAAGACCCGATAAAATTCTATGAATATAAGCGCATCACACAGGATTACTGAAATGCTTTTTTATTCACCAGACTTCTATGAAGACACAACAAGTAGGAATGTGATTCGTCAATGTAGTGTTAATAGAACAGTACTCAGCTTCTTGTATTCCATTTTAGATTGAACTCAACAGGTATGTGGTTTTATACCTCTTTTTTTAAAAGTTTTCACCAAAATTAAGCATGAACTATACAAAATGGAATTAATTTATGTAACTCATCAATGTAATATCATCAAGAACAGTACAAAAATTGTTTAAAGATTAGTCTGTTATCATTTTATACTGAAGTCAATAGTCATGAGGTTTAAAACCTCTTTTTTAAATATTTAAATCAAAATTGAACATGAATTATAAAAACTGAACATGAATTTTTAAAAGAAATGAGCCAACAATTTTTCAGACCCCCAACTAAGGCTTGGTAAATTAATTATTTGAAGAGGATCACACCTTTGGAGCTAACTTCTCAACTGATATTTAAAAATAGCATTTATTATTTAATTGCTTGCTAAAGCTAAAATGAGCTAAAAATATTAAGGAAAATCTAAGGTCGGCCATCTTAAAAGTGTTGGCTTCCAAAATGTAGTGAGTTCATGGTCCTGTAGAGTATAAGCACACCGTGTTGGTGCCAATCCGTCCACCCGTTCAGAAGTTATGGGCCAAACAAAATTCGGCCATCTTGAAAGCCCTAGCATGGCTTTGAAATATTTTAGGGTGACTTGAGCCCCCCTAGAATTGGGCTAATGACGTCCATGATGACCCCGCCCCGTATTTACAGATCAGGATGTAAATATAACTGTCTTCAGTGTGACACAAAAAAAATATTGAATTTAACTCACACAACCTCAGTCAGTCTCTCACCTCATTCACCACGTAGCCTGTCACTCACCTCCTCCACAGTGTCTGCCTCTTTGTAAAAAGCTAAATATCTATTGAACCATTGAACAATTTGTCTATAATAGCTTTAGAAATAAAAAAAAAAGTAAAAAAATAAAACAAACAAAAACCCTACAAAAACAATTAACACTTCTGGCTAACTGCTGCTCTTATAATAACATTTAAGAACACAGCAAAAAAACTAATGTATGTAATTCATGTAAAAATGAAGTTACTGTAAAAAAGTGACGGCCTATTTAAAAAGCAACAGATGTTGTTTATTTGTAACATTTCTAACATATTTAGGATGTTTTTTACACACTTTTTTCACTCCCACAACCTTAATCCTTTACAGCTTCAAAAACATGTATTATGCAAATTAGGTGTTGATGTCATTTAGCGATACATACCTGCCCCCCCCCCCCAACCCAGGTGTCACCCTACTATAATTTCAGTTAAATGTTTAATTTAAATCTTTAATTTAGTTTTGTCAAAGCAAACTGAAAATGTGCAACCCTGTTTATTCTAATGCAAGCCTGTTACTCAACTTACAGTAACAGGGTTGCGAGTAACAGGGGTGCAAATCTAGGCTAAGTTGTGGTTTACCACAGGAACAGATGCTAACTGTAAAATTTTGCTATGTATACAAGATCAAGGACAAACATGGTTATATAAGTATATAAAGTAAATTTTGACTTAGATATTAATCTTACAATATGAGTAACAGGGTTGCGTTCACTGAGTGACACACACAACTTGGACAAACAAAAAAAAAATAAATAAAATTGTTAGAGCACTTACTCTTGGTCTTGCCATGTGGGCAGAAAATGTCCTTGTGATGTAACTTTCTTTGTGCCAGTAGACAAATATTTTTAACTCTTTCTCTGCCAGTTAAAATTCCTTATGGTAACAGGGTTGAGCGCATGTTGTGGGACACAACTTAATAGCATAGAAACTGTAACATGCAATACAATGTAGACCAAAGAAGTTGTTTTCATAAGTAAAGGAGATGCATATCAACAATATACAAGAAGAGTCATTTATTTAGAGCTTATTTTAATTGTTAAATTTGCCAAAGGAGTTGGTCACCCAATGTGTGGTGAAGGTGTGGTTATCTCCAATCACACCGGGTGTGATTGGAGATAACCACACCTTCAGTAGGACAAGAGAAAACGGCCATTTTTTGAGGTGGTCCAAAGGTATTCAGTCTTTTAAATAATATCTAAGGAGCTTATTTTTCCACCAAATTTTATAGATTGTATATAACAGGTACATTTTTCACAAAAAAAAATAGTCATTTAGATATTTTGGATATGTATATTTGAAATTTAAGTGGTGGAACAGGAAATGTACCAAAATCCTGGAATGTCCCAGCAATACACCAGAAATTTATCTGCACCCTCTGGCATATAAATACTGTTGGCAGGGTGTAAGATAGCAATAAACATACCTTGCGTAGGATGTAAGATAGGACCATTTGTGGTTGAGTTGTTGTGGTTCCTAAAAACTTTTCAAACCACTCACAGTTGAAGGTAAAAAATTTAGGAGAAAAGAAATCACAAACTGATTTTGTACAGTAGTGACATCCAATTACAATACCTCACTGGAGTTCTGCAGGCTCTTTAGAATGGCTCATTATTTTCAAAACTGCATTTAAAGCCAACATTTTATATACCAGCAGCAATGGAACTGAATGAATGACCTAAAATCAGTGATTAAGGGGTGTGTCCCAATACCTTTGTCATATAGTATATATAATTTCTTTATATTGAATATGCTTTCTAATTCTTTTACCTTCTTGTTCTCTCCCTTTAGTTAGGCTGTCATATTCAGATCTGCCACAGTCATTAGCCACACATATTATCTGTTCTCCACAAATCCAGTCCAAACTAAATCCATCTTTCTGACATCCTCTGTGTTACTGACTGCCCATCTGTCCAGCCAGAAACTGATAAATGTTCCACCTTCAGGTCACCTAAAATATTAGACATATAATGATGAAACTATTGTGGCACTCTAAAATAGTTAAGTGTGTGAAAATAGTAGCCCCTTATTTTATTTTTATGTATTATCTCCTTCTCATATAACTACTGTTAAGATTCCTATTGTTATATAACAGGGTAATATAAGTTTCGCCAGTAGAGGGCGCTCGGTGACAGGCACCAGGGTCTAGTACTCTAACCAGCAGAGAAAATTAGTCAGTACCTGGTGGAGCAGTTAGCAGATAACACACCGAGTAGCTCCTGTAACCTGCTGTTTCTGTGTTTTGCAGGTAAGCTGGGTGATAAATTGTAGATAAAGTGAGAGTTAACAGTATTAGTGACTCATTAGAGCTTTGGGTTGTGAAAATGTCGAACTTGTGGTCGAAGCAGTCGTTTTAATGAGTTTCAGAGCTGTTTTAGGTTTGAAAGCTAATCGGGAGAAGCTAAATGTGAATCAGACTGAGCCTCATGCTAAGCTATGGAGCACATGTGGTCTTATACTTGAACTAGTCTAGTTATTCGGCTAGAATTTAAGTCTGTATTATCCATTTTTGCTATTTTTGAGCTATTTTTGATTTAAAGCTGCACTATATATGTTCTGTTTACCAGATTAAGTGTAAAATGCTTTTTGTTCATTAATTAATATGGATTATAAGAGATAAGCTAAGAAGATCTTCATTTAAAATAGATTCTGTTTAAAATATAATTCATAGGAGCATTTGAGTTAAAAAGAGATTAAAACTGATTAAAATTGTTGTTAAAAACACTATAAAAACAGGAAGTAGAGTAATAAGAGTTCATAATGATACTTAGTTACACAGTAAAGGCATTCTGGTGATTTTGTGAGTTTACTACAGTGATGTATGTGGAAATGAAACTGTAAATGTGCAGAGACATTAATGGAGTTAGCTTTAATAAGAATTGTTTTGATAATACTGTTTTATTATTTGACTTTATTATACATGTGTATTATGTCACTGTTGCTATAATGCAGAGAAAATTAGTCAGTACCTGATGGAGCAGTTAGCAGATAACACACCGAGTAGCTCCTGTAACCTGCTGTTTCTGTGTTTTGCAGTGTATACACAAAAATAAATATGTTGCACCGGAGATGAGTTGGCCCATCATTTTCAGCAGTGTAACACTATGAACATATGTTGTTTTGTAATAATTTTTTAACATTTATTTATAAGTTGTCTGACCAAAAGAGGGTGGGTCCCTTTCGCCTTGATAGTATATGTGATAGTATATGGTACATGTGAGTTTCTCCCAGTGTTTCTTTCTCCTCCAGCTCTGAGGGAGTTTTTTTCCTGCCTCCCGATCACTGGGGGTTCTGTGTTGTATAGGAAATGTTTTGTTTGATTCTCTGTCCTGTGATCACATTTCTGTAAAACTGCTTTGCGACAATATCAATATCAGTGCACTATACAAATAAATTTGAATTAATTTAATTCTATGTACAGTAAGTATTTCATTATTTCTCAACCCTATGCATAAGAAGTGCAGATGCTCCCACATACAGGTGCATCGGGAAAAAAAAAGAGATATTTTTACAAAAAGGAGAAATCTATCTGGTGTGGGTTTCTCAAATGGCTCTTTAGAACTAAGTTGTTTCTTAGAAGGTTAAGCGAGCTTTACACTGAACTCTCTCTCTCCATGCTAAGATGTTCTTAATGCTAAGATGCTTTCGGGAAACTGGGCCATGGACTGTTGCTCAGTGCTGCAAAGTCCTGTTTTCATATAAAAATACATTTTGCATTTTAGTTGGAAATCAAGATCTCTGGAGGAAAAGTGGAGAGGTACAGGTAGAGGACTAGAGTGTTTTATTATGTTTTATTATGATAGCAGTATGAATGATTTAATGATTGTCATTAATATTTGCCACAGTTCTTCTTTGTTTTCCAAAAAAAAACAAGGATCATAGCCATTAAACACCAAGAAAACGGAAGACAGAAACAACTAGGAGAGATATTGCAGCTGCATACTCTCTCAGATCTATCAAAAACATTTGTGCCAAGTTGTACTATAGTCTCCTCAAACAGGTGAAGAAAATATCTGATAACTTTCTATCGACTTACTTTCCACAGTGTAAACATAAAAGCGTTCTAAAATAAGCAGAGTGTTCAGGATGTCAAAACATCTGCATTCCTCGACAGATGCTATTTCTTAAAAGCGTGTGCTTTGGCAGGTCGAGCTACAACGGGTATTATCCTGAATTGCTCATATTTTCTCAGATTGCTGTCCTATTGTCCTTCTCCAACCATTTGGCTGCGCTCAATTGATTCTATGTTCATTCTTTATGATCTTTTAACTATTGTGTGTGATTTTTCAAGATGCTCTATTAAAGGTGAATGTAAATTGTGGTTTATTTGGTATAATATCATTGCATAAGCATGAGTATTATATAATATATGTTGTACTTTAGTGTTTAGTATTAGAATTAAATGCATGTGAAGGAAAAAATAAATACTATTTAAGCGTATTCACGCTTCGCAGATTCACAGTCAAGTTATCCGCTATTTAAATATAGATGCCCATATACATGTGATATTACCGTAAACAGACACGCAGGCTGGTAGCACACTAACATAGTACAAAGAAGAAAAGACACGTTTCACTCGCTTATATTAATTCACACATACATTACGCCCAGAAACGACAAGAAAAACAGATTAAAATCACTCACCTCACTATAGATTTTATGCAGTACATTATCTATTTTTGATATCACCAGTGCATTCTGAAGTGCTATTTATTTTATTTTAATTACTAAGCATTTTCTTATAATGCCAAAAATAGGTTTTTAGATAAGAGCAGCAGTGCAATTTTGTAATTTTATAAATCCATGCCTAACACATGTGTGGTGTTCATACTTTTGTTTCTCAAAAGTGTTTGTGGGTTTGGTGGGCCTGTTGCATTGTATTAATTGAAAATGTGCTCAGATATATGTTCTTCTAAGAAAATTATTCATTATTCTATACAATGATTTTTCCATGAGAAATGCCACAACAAGTTCACTACTATGTGAAAGAGGTAATCCTTGACTATCACCCCTGTAAATGTGGGCAAATTTCACTGCAAATTTCTTAAATGCATATATAATAACATATAATATAATACAATATAATATATAATACCATGTGAAAGTGGTGCAACACAAAAAAAAATAGAGAAATTTATATTTCATGCAAAAATCCATTTTTGTGGGCTCTTTGAAATATGTTTGGGGTCTTTGTCCTACTGTAAGACCCATGAACTTAGATGTGACGCCCCGCTCTCTGACACTGGGCCCTACATTGCGATACAAAATCTTTCATGATGCTTTGCACAGATTTGCACTGATTAATGCCAAGAACTGCATCTCTTATCTAAATACTTAATTCTTTTTTATAAGAAAATGCTGAGTAATTATCAATCAAGCAATTAAGCAATCAAATAAATTAAATAGCACTCCAGAATGCACTGGTGATATAAAAAATGACACTCTCTCTCTTAAACACTGGTGGGATTATTATGTCATTATATCAAATAGATATTGTACTGTGGATACTTGACTCCGGTGCCAGGAGCTGGTTTCAGCAGTGACCCGCAGCCTCAGCAGCCCACAGCCGCTTCTGGCTTGTTAGTTAGCCAGTGCTAGCTAGCTTAGCTAACTAACTAACAAGCCACCTACTTTGAACGGTCTCTCTGAGCACGGAAGCGGCTGCAGGCTGCTGAGGCTGTGTAAGCAGCAGTACCCCAGTGCAGTGTTTCTCAACCAGGGTGCCGTCTGGCTTCATCGGGGGTGCCGTCAAAATATTGCGCCTCACGTGCATATTTCCTTCCCAGAGTCAGCTCGTGTCGGGGTGTGTCCCAATTCTCAGGCAGCATACTCTGAAGGATGCGACCCACAGAGGCGGTGTATTACTGCGCAGCTGTGACGCAATCTGTCTTCGAATACAGCCTCTGAAGGATGCAGCCCCTAAATTGGGACACACTGTAAAGTTTTTGTCCCCCCACGCGATGCACGCGCTATTTTATTTCATATTCCGCCAGCAACACCCCTCGTTCTCGTATTCTTTAGATCAGTGCTTCTTTAACTGTAATAAGTGGACCTTTGGTGGTCTATGAAGCATCACAAGGTATGACCAGTGACGGACTCAGACTATTTGAAGGACAGAGGCGATACTAAAATACTAAGAGCACCAACTTCATGATTTGGGCTGTGAACATTCCAGAGGTGTGTTAAGTTAGTTTTAAACTTTGTCGTCATTGATAACAATTCACTCTTAATTTTAGTCTTGTAACATCAAATACAGTTTATCCCACTTTGGAAACACCTACAGGGCACTACATTTAATTCACTGCTGGGCATATCTCATGTTTTTTCACCTGTCAAAGAAAAAACAGCACTGCATCCAATTTTCTCTAAAGGAAACAGCAGCCTTTGGGATATTGTCTAGTCGATAAAGGCATAGAAGGTCATTTTCTATTTGAAGAGAAGAAGGGCATTCATAGATGAATACATAAAAAATAATTCAAAATACAGAGGTAACATTGTCTTGGTTTATTGCAAGATGGGGCACCCCAAGGGCACTTGATTATTGTTTACGCCACCCCGCCCAATTCATTCTTTATGAAAAATATATCTTTTTTTAGGCTTTTAATTGTTTGTGGACATCTCTAATTCAGCAGTTAGGACTCAGGAAAGAGGTATAAAAGCCCTGATATTTGGGTTTTTATTGGCTGTAAGCCATAATCATCAACAATAAAAGAAATAAACGCTTAAAATAGATCACTCTGTATGTAATATATCTATATACTTTGAGTTTCACATTTTTAAATAAATTACTGAAATAAAGTAACTTTTCAATGATTTTAATTTTTTTTTTAATGCACCTGTATGTTCAAATTTCAGGACCAAAGTGGAGCTCTGTACTCTAATGAGTCTTACAGCATGAGGTTGTAAGAGTCTGTTAGATGTGCTTTAACTGAGCATCATCTGAGGTTTCCAGATATTGTGTAATAGACTAGGTGCACTGCGCCTCACATCTGACTTACAAGTAAAACACTAAACTAACTTTAAAATTCTGTTGGATTTAGTTGATTAAAGATGCAGAAGCTGAAATACTTGAGAGCGGAAAAAGGAAAGTAGATAAGCTGATGTTTTGATCAGTAGCTGCCCTCATTTTGTCATTTATTAGTAGGAAAGCAATGATTCAAACATATTTGTAAGATTCCCATTAATAAACAGACACTAGTAGTCATGCAAAGGTGGGGAAAGTCATAAATCCCTTTATTGTAGCTAATCAAATGTAAGCACAATATGTTCGACCAATCCCAATGCAGAGTTACTTTCATAACATAAAAACATTTGAATAACCAACATTGCCTTTGCAAATGTTTGGTCAGACCAGAAACCACAGCTTGCTGGCCTAAAATGAGTGTTTTTTTTTTTTTTTTTTTTTTTTTAAACATATTTTTTTTTTTTTTTTTTTTTTTAGATAAAATCCCCTGTGATGGTCAAGGGACTAGGCACTAGGTCTAAAGGGAATGTTTTATATCATTTTGCTGTTATAGAAACCATCATATTCATAGCTTTATTCTTTTTGCAGGTTTTAAATTAACATCCAGGATTTACTGGTAATTTGAAACAAAACGTCTTTTATATCTGGTGATATAAGCCGGCTGTTTGGATCTCTTTGACCCCCTGATTTAATGTGAGATCATTTTTGGAGCTGTAGGGATTACCATCACATTCTTCTATTAAAGGTTTTATATATAACATGTATTATGCAGATATTTTGTTACCTTTGTTTTCTGCTTTTCATGAAGCATTCTTATATTAAAGAGGGAATTTAAATAGTTTTACCTTGTACTTGTGACGATTTGACAGTGTGTCTTGGTATCTTTGGAAAGGATTTGGAACATATTCTTCATCTTTCACATCATCCAGTCTTGTAACAATGAGGGGTCTTATGACTCCGGGCTTTGTCTGGAGTAGAGATCAAGAAGTATTAGATATTATATTTATGTATCACAATAAACTTTTAGAAAATACTTAAAACAGTTTGTGTATTTTTTTATATACATTTAGGCCCATTAATATTTACACAGTGACTCTGCATGTGAGCACACTGGATTTGAAATGAAAGAACTGAAATGCTCCTGAAGTGCTGACTTTCAGCTTTAATTCAAGGGGCTAAAAATTCATGAACAGATTGTGTCACTGTCCACATATTTTTAGGTCTAACTACAACTGGATACTTCTGTTATTATTTCTTATCAACATGAAATTAATTCTGATATCGAAGGCAAAAAAAGTTAACTTTTAAGCCAAGAGTGCCATTTGTATTAATTAGATAGCATGGTCTGGCTTGCTGTTGACTTTATTTTGCCCTAGAGAAAACATGTATTTATGTTCTGAGAGGCGTTTTTTTTTTTTTTTTTTGCACGTCAGATACATTTTTCATCAGTTGTATCAGCTTTAGAAAAAGCTTAACCTAATTTGGCTCAGAATGCAAACTCATGTTCCACAACTGAAATAAATTACGCTATAGTATACAGTTCAGTATACAGCATATCAGAAATCATCTACAGCATGATATGAGTAGCACTGTTCAGTATAGGACTGAACAGAGAATCTCTGTTTAATCTCTCAGAGCAGCTCAGCAGAAATCAAAAATAAAAATCAAATACACACCATCGCTCTCTCAGCGGGTCCAGGAACTTGAAGATGAAAGTTGGCCTAGAAGAATTAGAGCAGTTATAAGAGAAACCTCTCTTTCAAAAAGTAAGCATAACCTACAAGATGGAATCTAAAAACTGGAACTTTTCTAGAATATGGAAACAATCTCTGGCAAAAGTCTTATACATCTTATATTAGACTTACAGAATACAAAAATGAGAAATATTAAACGGATATTTATATCCATGACATCACTTGTCAAGATATACTTATCAAGATGAGGATTTTTTGTTTTTTAACCAAACATCATCCTTGGTGAATCATTTGTATGCAACATTCTGACTCATGAACTGTAAACAGGCTTACCTTCAGCATCAGGTGTAGGAGTAATGAGTAGCACTCATTAACACACCTCTGTATATGTGCATTGAAAAGGAACCTGATGCAGCACCTTTCTTTCTAAGCATGAGCTCTATAAATAGTAAATACTCCCACACATGTTATAGGAAATGCTTATAGCATAAACCCAAGAAAACAGATCCAAAACAAGCCTCACAGAGAATCATACAGTAAGATTCAGTCAGTGTTCGCACTTTTAGAACAAAGGAACTGTTTTGGTACCCTAAATAACCATTGTTTAGAAAAGAGATCTGTGAGAGTAAATAATCTTTTTTAAACAGAACAAATCTCTGTTGCAGAAATGTTTCTTATTTTATTTTAACAGAACATTATAGCACATTTGTGCGATTTTTTATAATGTTTTCTAGAGAAAGGAATTTAAAATATAATCATAAAGCAAATGAGCACAGTGATATTTGAGAAGTGAAATTAAATTCATAGGATTTACAAAAAGTATGCAATAATTCTTAAAACAAAATTAGGCAGGTTTAGCACCCTTGTCTTTTTTTTTTATTTTACCAATAATTGGAAATTATTATTTGGTGAGCTCATTGACCCTTTACCTACATACACAGTTGAATCAGAGAGGCCAATCTCTTTATTTCTGCTGTAGACTGGAAACATTTGGGTTTGACATTAAAAGATGAATATAAGACTAAATTTACACACTTTAATTTTCAGGTATTTATATCTGAATCTGATAAACAGTTCAGAAGATAACTCCTGTTATCTGAATCCACCCATTGTAATCATGAGCAAGATAGACTTAATATTTAGTCAAAAATACTTTACTTGGAATAACTGCTTCAAGCCAGTGACCACTGGAGATACTAACCTTCTGCATTCTTCTTCTGTGATGCTTTTTCATGCAGTGGGTTTTGGCTCATTATCTTGCTGCACAATAAAGAATCTCCCAATCAGTTTGTCTTTTTTAAATTCACAGACAAAATGTCAATTGTAGAATTCTGAGCTCAATGTACATCAATGAAGATTAATGAGCACATCCTAGAAGAAGCCATGCAATTTCAAGGCATGGCACTACCTCCACACATCTTGGGAAATTCCAGCCTGACCTTAAAAATATTCTTTAGAATTAGTGGTTTTCATGTTCCGGTGAAGTGTCTGTACTTTTGTTAACAAAGTCTAACAGTGAACAGTAGCTTATTGATTAGGATGAAAGGTTTTATCTTCTGAACTGTGTATCAGATCCAGATGTGAATACCTGTAAAAATCAGAAATGTTTATCGTTAAGTTTTCAGTCCACAGCAGAAAAAAATTGAATGACAGGATAATATATATATATATATATATATATATATATATATATATATATATATATATATAAATATATATATATATATAAATATATATATATATATATAAATATATATATATATATATATATATATATATATATATATATATATATATATATAAATATAAATATATATATATATATATATATATATATATATTTTTTTTTTTTTTTTTTTTTTTTTGCACAATAGTTATTATATTGAATCATCTCAGCAGTGATCTCTACATATAGCTTTTATAAAAAGCTAGGCTTTTCATGCACCCCAACCTTGCAACATGATCCTGATTGAGCTGAGCTTGATTGACAGTAAAATAGGAATGAGCTACCATGTGATCATACACAGCAGGTGGCTCATTGATCACGAACAGAATCAGCAGTGAAAAGGTCAAAGCAATCTTGTGGGTACTTCAAGAAAAAAGAGATAAGGGATGAACTACAGATAAAAATCAGCATGGTCATCACTCACTAGGCCTAGTGAACATGCATAGTCTGACTGTTATCCAGTTCATCTGTCTTAATAAAGTAGCCTAAAGCAAAAAAGTCAACAAAGTAAAAAGTTAATGATTTTTCTTTAGAGTGTGACAGCCGTCTCAGCCTAGACGCAATTTAACTCTCCACTCAGACAAGAACAATGTTGCTTTGCAAAATAACACCAACGTTTATATTGTACTTTATATCATAGTTTATAAGCATCTGTGCAAAGTGTAGTTGCTGGATTTGATTTTGTGAATTATCAATAAAAAGTGGAAGATGTAACATTATGAAAAAACGTAGGCTTGTCAGCGTTAAAGTGTTAATGCACATGGTTCATTTGCCGAAATATGTTTTTTTTTTTATGCAGATTAATTACGCAGCCATTTTTGACCCCAACTTCCACTGTAATCTTCCCTGCCCCTGCCTGACCAATGACTGAAACGCATGGTGCACGCAGTACGCCAATATAAGTCCCTTCAGACAACCACCAGTGCACTGCTGGTCAACCTGGCGCTCGTGGACCTGCTGGTCTGCGTCATGGGTTGCCTGCTCCTGGTCGTGCTGTGGGCGCACGGTCTACCTTGAATGTGCAGCTGCTCTCTGTGGCTGTGATCAGTCTCAGGCATCACAGAGCCGTCACTAAACTCATCAAAGGGTGGCAGCAAGCGGAGGAAGACAACACTTGCATCAGAACTCGCCTGTTAAGCGCAGCTCAGATCAGGTAAAATCGTGCAATCTAAGCCTGAAAAAAGGTGCAGATGAATTGTCTAAATACCTATTTATCTTGGTCACTGTGCTGATATGAATGATAATAAAGTGATAACATGAAGGGTGGCATCGCTCTGTATTTTTCAGTATGAATAAGATAAAATAACTTCAATTTCCCACATAAAAAGTCCAGATATTATTTGCAGTTACATATTCACACCAGGGACATCTCCAGATCTTGGCGTTACATATTTGTAGGGGTGAAACGATTACTTGAGTAATTTGAGTTACTCGCTAAAAAAAATTGATAGATTAATTTTCTGTGCCTCGAGGAATCAATTAATGAATTTTAAAACGCAGAGCATGGAATTTTGAGTGGAATTTTAATGTGAAACAGCGTGCTCAGCGTTATGTCACCCACGCACAGGAAGCGGGTGGAGGAGGCAGAGGTTTTTAGAGCAGGTAAATTGATTTTATAACAAATCAGTGAGATTACCATCAATGTACCATAATAACATAACGACAGCGGATTGCTGATTATTATTAATACTGTCTAATATGTGTGGTTAGTTTAGTACAACATAGGCAAGTTCTAGACTTAATACAGGCTTTATGTAAACAGTAAACACAGCGCTGTGGAGATTATAAACAGAGCTAAAGTTACTCTGGCTGGAATGCACGGCCATGAACTTACTATATTGTCATTTAGTCTTAGTTACGTCCATTAATTAGATCTGAGTACTGTAAAACATAAATAATATATATATATACACTGATTAGGTGGGAAAGGATGCAGCGAGCTTATCATAATGAACTGTACATCTTTAAAAATACGGTTTATAGTCACCTATATTTTTAACAGTAAAGAAAAAAATGGATCATAGAAACCTATGCCACGTGTTCTTGAAAATTTTTTATGGGGTGGTCTGAACAAATACTGTCTGAAAGGTCCAAATTATTATGTGTCATAATAGTTCATTTAAAACTATTTAATTTATTATTTGTTGTACTTTTTATATCAAAGAATTAAAAGTGACTATGTAACTTTTACTCAAAGTACATTTTAAATTGAGTACTTTTTTTTTTACTTTTACTCGAGTAGATTTTTAGATGAGTACTTTTACTTTTACTTGAGTAGAATTTTAGCAAAGTAAAGGTACTTTTACTCAATTACAATTTTCCAGTACTTTTTCCACCTCTGCTAAACACGCAATAGAAATGAAGACTCTCAAAAGACACTAAGGCAGACCTCAGACCTATTACACATAAACTTTCAGCCAGAAAAAAATAGCTGGATAAATACATCAAATGCAGAATACAAAAGCCCAATAAATAAAAAATAATCATCAGTGACTTGCATGTTTAACTGTATAATTACTTTGCAGAAAGTTAAAAAGAAAAGTGCAAAAAAACATCAGTATTTAGACAGTATTACCTTCTTAAAGAAAACCTTCTGTCTAAATGAAAGATCTTAGCTGCAGTAATATGAGCTGCAAAATCTGTCAAGTTTTCGGGTTGTTCTTAAAACATTTTTATTTAACGTTTAAATATGATTTGTATCAATAAATTAATTGGGAATGTTACTTTTAATGTTTCCATAATGTTTTTTATGTGAGAAACGTTCTAATAATGTTGATCAAATCATCATTACATCACACGTTTTCAGAACGGTCCTAGAACATTATTTCTGTAATGTTTCAGGCTAACCTTCCTGGAACCTTTTTAAAAAATGTGCTAAATGTTGTTATAATGTTCTCTGTTTCCTGAGATATAGCTCTAGGATTCTTACATATTTTGTTTCTCGTCCTAAACACTGTGGCAGTGGAGATGATGCTGATTTCTGTGGGCACAGAGGAAAAGGAAATGTGTGAGCACATATTTTCTCATATAACTGTTTTAAAAGAAAGCATCATCACACTGAAGAGGGCACAGCGGCACGCAGTTACCTACCCTTGGTGTTTCTGAAGCAGCAGACGTCACAGCAAGATTGTTCGCAGGGTTTGATTTATGCTGAAAAAAAATCCTAAACACTTATCAATTACAACACAAATGTAGATGTTTTATGTGATGAATTAGAGTGTATTGAATGGTAACTCACTGTTAGGTTTGTATCCTCTAATGCTTCATCAATTGCTGCATAAAGTTCTGCAGACTGCTGTCTGAGCTGGGCAGGGGTGCACATCTGTGCAGTGGTACACAACATTATTCCTCAGCTTTAGAATTTTGTTTGGATTTTGCATTTGCATTCAGGCAATTCAGTTCTGAAATACCTGAGAATGAGGGTCCTCCCATGCAAAGTTGTCAGTAGGGTCCATAATAGCCTCATTCTTCTCAACGTCATCATTAATTGCCTTCAAAAGAAAGATGGGATGGATATTAAAATAATTAAACCTAAAACTTACATTGCCTTGACTGGCCACACTGGCCAATGTTCAACTTTCACAAAAAAATACCTCACAACTTGCTGGTGTGAGCATTCCCAGGCCATTTTTAGTTGGCATAATTTAACTTATATTAAATTGTTATGAATTGTACCTTCTGCTGACTTTATGGTTAAACTGAAAAAAAGTTGTGTCAATGACAAGGTTCACAATAACCGTGTTCATGTAGTGGGCGAAACATTATATTTTTTGTTCATTTTTCAGTTAACAACTTCTACACCCTGATGGTGAGTGAAATGTGGGTTGACACACCCAATATGCAAATAGATGTTGCCAAGAGCAGTACGAAAAATGTAAGTTTTCCTTAAAATAGATGTAGTGCACACAAAATCAACAACATCAGGTGAAAACCCCTGCAGAATCAACTACATAGTCAAACTGAGCATGTGCAGAATAGTTGGTTTGGCCTCAACTTGGGTTCAGATACAATATGTAAATTTCACTAACACAGGTTATTTTTATGTAGACCAACTTTTAACAAGACACTTAACAGAGTGAGTTGAAGAAATTAGTTATTAATTTCTGACTTAAAAATCACATAAAGGAGAACATGTTTAAGTTTTGTTTTTACAGTGATATTTTGAATGAGTACCATATTTTTCACACTAAGGCACATTTTAAATCCTTTAAACCTTGGTTGTAAGCAGGTCTGCTAAAGTACGTTATACAGAAGTTACAGGAGTTTTAGTATAGTTCTCCAGCGCTGAGACTGGAGCAGTATTAGCATTAAATGCTGCACTAATTGCTAGCCCTTTCGCTGCTCAGACGTGAGTATATCAGACTGAAGCCTGGGCATTTACTGTGGCACCCTGGCTTACCAGAACACTCAGGATTTTTCAGTGTAGCGTTGTTGGGCGGTTAGCAGTTAGCCGCTAATAATAATGCTGCTGCACCCAGCTTTAGTGGAAATCTGAAAAGCTAAGCTTACTGGAAATAAACGAAAACACTTTACTCTCTTAAATAAACAGTTTTCAGCAGAAAAATCTATGTAAATTAACATCTAGCACTTGTTTAACTTAAAAAGAAAATGTATTGTTTTAAAGTTACAGTTTTGTTAACTTAGCTTAGCTTTACTGAACTTTGTTACTCCCCCACCACCACCCAGCAGCAAGACCTGATGAATTAGAAAGAAAACATGGCAACACTCTAGTTCCTTACTAGTGTTGCATAATACGCCTTATAATCTGGTGCGCCTTATATATGAAAATAGACTAGAAAATAAATGTGCCTTTATAGTGCTGCTTATAATCCGGTATGCCTCGTAGTGCGGGAAAATCCAGTATTTGTTCTACGTTTATTCTGGTGTTTCAATATCACTATTGTATTATCCCATTCTTAGTTTATATATATATACAAGTAGAGAGAAGATTGAAAATTTATCTAAATGTCAAATATAATAGAGATGACTGCTGATACTGAAGGATGATCATTCTGGGTCATAATTATGGAGCACATTGTCAGTGGCTGTCAGTTAGTGTAATGATGATTGCAATGTATTGAAAATCACTCACCTGCTGTTCCAAAAGGAGTGTATTTGTGGGAATAGCAGCCAGTGCCTTGTAGGTGGACTTAATCTTGTATGGCTATTTAAAGAAATGGTTATACAATATGTAATTAAGGAAATAATCACTCAGCACAACATTTAATAAAACTCCAACACCATGCAATCTAACTGCACACCAACCGTGCCCTTCATAAAATATATAGTGCGTGCTTGTTCGTAAGTTGGTGAAGATCATGTTTCCAGCAGTGTGTGGGGCCTTGGTCAAGTAACATGCCTGCCATAAAGCGAATGTCTCGCCGATCTCATGGTCACTGAGGCATGCGACTGGCATGCAGCAGAGACACTCCAGAGCATGCATTTTACCTTCTTGTCCTGGCATGGGGAAGGTGAGGAACAGAGGGAGTAGGATGGAGAAGGGGAGAGCTGGCGGCTGGGGAACGCCGGAGAGGGAGACAGGGTGTACGAGTCTGGAGTGGGGGAGCGCGAGCTCGATCTGGGTGAGGCAGGAGAAAAATCTGGAGTGTCAGAAAGGCGTGTGAGGCCCAGTGGCCTGGAAGAAGGAGACAGTTTTAAAGCCGGGGACGCTAAGAGAACTCGCTCTAGATTGTCCTTTTTTACATTTTGAAAGTGAAAATTTGCTTCTTTTAGGACAGTTGAAGCTAAGACGTCTTTGGATTGTTGAGCAGGTTTGAGGTCGGGCATGGTCGAAGGATCACATTGCATCTGTCTGTCTTTTACATCCAATGATAGTTCTGCATTCTTCGGAATAAGAAAGGGGTCCATTGATTTATGTCCGTGTCCTTGTCGGGGAAACTCCAGAATTCTGTGAGATTGTTCTGAATGCTCTGCAGATAAAACACATGCCACTTTTGAGAGGCTACTGCAATTCTCAGAACTGCAGCAGGACACGTGGTGTAATTTAGGAGACATGGGCCTTGATGTGGAAAAAGATGAAAAGGGCAAGGGGCTAGAGAGTGTGGGCTCATGGTTTCCTGTCCAACCCGACTTGGATTGGCATCCAAGAGCAGGTTCTGAAGGAGGGGAACGTGGCAGGGTCTGTGAATTGTTGTATATGGGCGATGGAACAACTGCACTGAATTCAGAACTGAATTGTGAATGAAATGTGTCAGGTGTTCTTAGTGGTAGTGAAGCAGTGCTAACTTTAGGTTCCTTGAATGACATAGAAAGAGTGCTGTTGTTGATTAAACTTGGAGGCATAGGTCTTGCCTTTTCACTGGGCTCCATAAAAGCCATAACATCACTGGCACAGGTTTTTTTAGCCTCCACAGGGGTTATGTTAGAGGCTGCCGTGCAGGCCGTACAGGAGGACATGCTTGCTGGGCTGATGGGCCAGCAGGGAGAGTAGGGTCTCTGTAAAGCAGAGGATAGAATCGGCAGGCGGCCCTTCCTCAGAATGGCCGTCAACAAGGATAGTTGGGTGGGCGGGGGCCTGTGGCGGGCACGTGGTGACAGAGGACACGGTGAAGGAGCTTGGCTGTCACAACAGACTGCCTGTCCAGAGGAGTGTGGCATCTGTACCAGGCTGGATCCCGGGGCAAGTGTGTGGCGCTTGATTCTCAGCACTGATGGCGTAAATGCTCCTGACCTCACGGAGGAGCACGGGGAGACAGTCCGGCTGAAGGAAAGTGGAGAACCACCAGGGGAAAACATTGGGAGGGCAGACCAGCTTCTTTCCTGCTCCCAGCAATCATAGAGGATGGACTCCTTAGACGATGCGATAGATGGGAAAAGGTCCACAGAGCTGGCGGGGCTCAGGACCTCCTCTTCTCTCTGGGACAAATGGTTTAAAAACAGCTCCGGGCTGACCTCAGCACTCTCAACTGTGTTGCGACACCCTTTTTGAGAGACGGTTGGCTGTTTATCATTTGGCTCCATGGTCATCGGACCAGGCCTGGAGCTTGGGCAAGTTATTTCAACATTAGCCGTGGCTGGAGAGGGGGATGAGCTAAAAGCTGAATTATCAGTACATTTAAGCTGAGAAAAAAAGAAACAAAGAAAAAAATTAATAATATGATAACATTGTAGTACAAAAGCATTTTGCTGATTATTGCAATGGACGATGCACGCAATAATGAAGCTATGATACAACCTTAATTTACGGCTATAAGCCACTACTTTCATCAAACACTTGAACACTGAGGCTTTTATAACTGTGTTTTTTTTTTGTTTGTTTACGGACTAACAAGCTTCAAAAGTGTTTTACCCACCCAAACATGCATTTGAAGTGGCGCTCCATGCTGAGTGGAAGGCTTGGATAAAAAACACTGAGAAACCAGTGGCCTGCTAAGAGCAACTTTTGCCAGTGTCTGCTAGTGGATCCTGACAGTGTGGAACAGTCAAAAAGTCCACTATCAGCAACCGGTTTTGAAAAGCTGGACTGCTGTGTGATGAATGGGACAGCACAAGCTTAAATAATATCAGTGGCACTGAGAGTACACAGCGCACTCTAAAAATAAAAACAGTTGACTTTAACAATAAAGTCTTGGGATTAAAGTAGTAATATTATGAGAATCATGTTGTAATATTAAATATGAAAAGAAGGCTGTCATTTTAAGAAGATCAAAGGGAAAGGGTCATTTTCTGCTCATGATCGCCCACATAGCTGTTGTGATTATAATGAGTCAGCTATTTTTATAACCTGCTGCTTATTAACGCTCTAGTGTTACAGTTAGATAAAACAGTGTGCAGACTGCTACTGGTAGCCTAGCCTTCGGCTCCCCCACCACAAGACATATCGGCAGAGTGTGTGGTACTTCGTGGAGGTATTCTGCTGTTTCCTGTTGAGCTTTTATTTTCTCTGTAACTGGTTTTAAAGAAATTACATTTAACAACACCCTTTTTAATCCCCTACAAAATTTATATTAGGCTTACAGATTATTTTTTTAAAAAGTATCATTGTTTTTAGTGTAGTATTTGATATGATTTATGTCCCACATGTTGCACAAAACATTGTATTATTTTTATTTTGGACCAGCTTTTTGAATTTTATATAGTTTTACAGATTTAAAGCAGGTCTCATATGAGCCATTCAATGAACTGTCCCAAATTCCATTATATACATTTTGGTAACCCTTTCTTTTACAGTCTCATAAGTTTTAGGTATTAACCAGGTAACTGTGAGGTACAAACACTGTGGTATTAAGTAATTATTTTGGGTAACAAGATGGTAAGTACCAGGACAGTCTTGCCTAATTACACTGAACTGTCTCACAGGTTCTAGGTATTAAACAGGTACGTGGGAGGTACAAACTCCAAAGTACAAGGTAATTATTTTGGTTAGTAAGATGGTAAAAACGATAACAGTTCAATTTCATTACACTGACATATCTTACAGGTTGTAGATATTAACCTGGTAAGTGTGAGATACAAACTCCAGTAACTTGATGATAAGTACCAACACAGTCCCCGTACACTGAAGAAAACAGGGCTAATTTATCTGGTTTTACTGAGTTCTTACCATGTGGGTCAACAAATAAACCTTTGTAGAATTCCCTGATGTAAGTACTGTGTAAAACACTGTGTACATAACAGAACTTTCAGCTTAATAAACAAGTAAAAGGACTGCAAAAGAAAGCAGTAACAGAAAGCAGTCCTTATTTTACACGCTAATTTACCACGTAAGCTAAAACATATCTAGCTGAGTTACAGAGTACTAATTACAGCTGCGGCGCTGAGGAAGTGTGACGAGATATCGTGCCACGAGATCTCGCGAGATTAAATGTGAAGTTATTTCTCGTCAAGCTTAAACCTCTCGAGGGAGAAAAAAAAACAGTTTAATGTGGACTTTTTAAGAGGGATCTGGCAACCCAGTAGCAGCGAGTGTGAGAGCAGCTCTCAGCAGAAGAGGAAAATTCGGGCATTTGTGTAGAACAGAGGTCACTAATGGGCGGACCGCGGTCCGGACCCAAACGTTGTCCAAACCGATAAACTACTGAGAAGGATTTAATTGTGCGGCGCAGTAAACTCATAGACCAATCACGTGTGGGGTAAGATCACCAAACGCTCTCTTCAGTCAATCAGATCTGTGCAGACGCGGTAAGAAAAAAATATATATAAACACACCGCTCCTCACGCGGGATCGAACCCGTGATGTCAGGGTCCCGGTACCGCGACCGTGAAAAAACGCCTGTATAAGGACATAGGGAGCCCGAGATCGGGCGGAAAAACGAGAACGGGCGGAAACTCGTCACGCCGACAGAGAGACAGACGAGAAATGTATACAAAATCTGTCCAGAGAGGCATTTCTTCTTCTTCTTCTCCTTCTTCTTCTTCTTCTATATTTTTACATCATTCAGTTCAAACAACCTTACAGGATATAGCACTTAATTATTTAATATAATTAAATACCCCTGATATAGAAGATGCTTCTGCTTCTTTTAAGTTGTATGTCTGGCTGCATTTTGGCTCCAGTGAAAACAATAAACGGTAACAGAGTGACCAACAAGACACAAACCATATATAAATACTGTAAGTAAATCCTACACGTGACTGTTTCATAGGCAGCTGTACTAATCCCTTAGCTCTGTACTGTATTTAAAAACATGTTCTGTCTCTGTTTGCACTTCAAGCATAGTCTTAATATGACTGGTTATGGTTCTGCATAGTTAAATTACAAGAGATTTAGGAGAAAAAAAAACACAAACCATAGGCTTAATATGACTGGTTGTGGTTTGCACTATATAAGACCTAGAAAAGTTGTATTTTTATTTTTTATTCTTATTTCTATTCCTTATAGAATCAATGTGTGAGAGAAACCAGTCTGTTAAGTTTGCTGTTACACCTTAGCCTGTGTCTGTCCAGTGTCTTTCCTTTTTTGGTTCCTTCCTGCTCCTGTCCTCTGTTCTCGTGTTTTGTTTACCTGTCATGTTTCCCAGCCATGTGCTACTGTGTTTTGGTCATGTCTCCGCCTTAGCCCCGCCTTGTCATCTGTAACCCCTCCTGTCTCCTTTGTAACCCCGCCCCCCTCATTACCTCCACAGGTGTCCCTAGTGTGTGCCTGTGTATAAATACCCCATGTGCTCCTTTGTAGTTTGTCGCATCTTTTGTCTCAACTTGTCATGTTACTCTGTCCAGATTGTGTTCATCTGTTTTGTTTAGCCACAGACCTGCTGTGTTGTTTGTCCTCAGTGTCTCAGGTTTGCTTTATTTAGTTTGTTTCTTTGTTTGGGTAGCTTGCTTGTTTGGTCCAGTATTTTAGTTTATCCTCTGTTTCATAGTGTTTTGTTTTAGTTACCTTTTCTTTTTATATTCCCTAGTGTTCTTTTCTTTGTTAGTTTAAATATGGAAAATAAAAAAGACTTGCGTTTACATCCTGCCTCCTCCACGTTACATAAGATGCGACCCACTGAGGATGTAGCAAGTCATTATTCGGCGATGCAGGAACAGCAGGAGTTTTTGGAGAGCCTTGTTTCCATGCTTCAAGATGGACAGCCGCTGGTATTACCCTCATTGATGTCTTCCCCCTGTGAATATGATGGGGAACACGGGACCTGTGAGGGCTTCATCATGCAGTGCTCCCTCTACCTCGACCATTTGTTGTGCCCTACCCTTCCAGAACTTATAAAGGTACTTTTTATCAAGACTTTACTGAGGGGTAGGGCTTCACAATGGGCGGACATTGTGTCGGACCAAAGGCCTGAAAAGGCAAAGACGGTGGAGGGACTCTTTGAGCTACTGAAGCTCAGATTTTCAAAAGCACCAGCAGCTTCCGCTGCTCCAGCCTCAGCTCCAGCTCCAGCACCTGCTGCCTCAGCTCCAGCACCTACTGCCTCAGCCTCAGCTCCAGCACCTGCTGCCTCAGCTCCAGCACCTGCTGCCTCAGCTCCAGCTCCAGCACCTGCTGCCTCAGCTCCAGCTCCAGCACCTGCTGCCTCAGCTCCAGCTCCAGCACCTGCTGCCTCAGCTCCAGCTCCAGCACCTGCTGCCTCAGCTCCAGCTCCAGCACCTGCTGCCTCAGCTCCAGCTCCAGCACCTGCTGCCCCAGCTCCAGCTCCAGCACCTGCTGCCCCAGCTCCAGCTCCAGCACCTGCTGCCCCAGCTCCAGCTCCAGCACCTGCTGCCCCAGCTCCAGCTCCAGCACCTGCTGCCTCAGCTCCAGCTCCAGCACCTGCTGCCTCAGCTCCAGCTCCAGCACCTGCTGCCTCAGCTCCAGCTCCAGCACCTGCTGCCTCAGCTCCAGCTCCAGTACCTGCTGCCTCAGCTCCAGCTCCAGTACCTGCTGCCTCAGCTCCAGCTCCAGCACCTGCTGCCCCAGCTCCAGCACCTGCTGCCCCAGCTCCAGCTCCAGCACCTGCTGCCCCAGCTCCAGCACCTGCTGCCCCAGCTCCAGCTCCAGCACCTGCTGCCCCAGCTCCAGCACCAGCAGTTCCCGCTGCTTCAGCTCCAGCACCAGCAGCTCCCGCTGCTTCAGCTCCAGCACCAGCAGCTCCCGCTACTTCAGCTCCAGCGCCAGCAGCTCCCGCTGCTCCAGCCTCAGCGCCAGCAGCTCCCACTGCTCCAGCCTCAGCACCAGCAGTGCCTGCCGCCCACGTGGTACCCACTGCTCCAGACCCTGTGCCCGCGGCTCCGGCCGCCTCTGACCCTGTGCCCGCGGCTCCGGCCGCCTCTGACCCTGTGCCCGCGGCTCCGGCCGCCTCTGACCCTGTGCCCGCGGCTCCGGCCGCCTCTGACCCTGTGCCCGCGGCTCCGGCCGCCTCTGACCCTGTGCCCACTCCCAGAACTTTGTATGCCCCCAGGCCTATCCCCAGGCCTGCTCCCAGGTCACGAGCTCCTAGAGCTATACCCCAGCTGGCCCCTCAGACTTTTGCAAATTTTGGGCCATTATTGTTTGTACATGTTCCTGTATCTCTCCCAGTTGTGGTTCCTGTGTCCGTCTGTGTCCCTGTGTCCTTGTCTAGCTGTGTTTCTGTTCTTGTCCCAGTCACTGTATTGGTTTCTGTCCCCATCCGAATTATGGTCCCTGTTCCTTTATCTAATTTTGCCCCGTCAACTGCCCAGTCTTTTGCTCGGTCCCCTGTTCAGTCCCCATATGCATCCCTGGTCCAGTCTGTTTCAACCCCTGGTTCTGTGTTCGGCCCTGTTCCACCTTTGTTTCAGCCTCCTGTCCAGTCTTCATCTATGTTAAGTGTCCAGCCCCTAGTTCAGTCTTTCATCCAGTCTAAGTCCCCTGTCCTGTCTCAGCCCTCTGTCCAGTCTAAGTCCCCTGTCCTGTCTCAGCCCTCTGTCCAGTCTAAGTCCCCTGTCCTGTCTCAGCCCTCTGTCCAGTCTAAGTCCCCTGTCCTGTCTCAGCCCTCTGTCCAGTCTTTCGTCCAGTCTAAGTCCCTTGTCCAGTCTCTTTCTCCGTCCACTGTCCAGTCTCCCCTGATGTCCAATGTCTAGTCCTTAGTCCAGTCCCCTGTCTTGTCCTGTGTTCTTCCCCTGTTCTTGTCTAGACTTGTCTTTCGTTCTGTTCCCTCTCTCATCTCGGCGCCTCTGGTAGTGGCGCCGTTGAGGGGGGGTAATGTTACACCTTAGCCTGTGTCTGTCCAGTGTCTTTCCTTTTTTGGTTCCTTCCTGCTCCTGTCCTCTGTTCTCGTGTTTTGTTTACCTGTCATGTTTCCCAGCCATGTGCTACTGTGTTTTGGTCATGTCTCCGCCTTAGCCCCGCCTTGTCATCTGTAACCCCTCCTGTCTCCTTTGTAACCCCGCCCCCCTCATTACCTCCACAGGTGTCCCTAGTGTGTGCCTGTGTATAAATACCCCATGTGCTCCTTTGTAGTTTGTCGCATCTTTTGTCTCAACTTGTCATGTTACTCTGTCCAGATTGTGTTCATCTGTTTTGTTTAGCCACAGACCTGCTGTGTTGTTTGTCCTCAGTGTCTCAGGTTTGCTTTATTTAGTTTGTTTCTTTGTTTGGGTAGCTTGCTTGTTTGGTCCAGTATTTTAGTTTATCCTCTGTTTCATAGTGTTTTGTTTTAGTTACCTTTTCTTTTTATATTCCCTAGTGTTCTTTTCTTTGTTAGTTTAAATATGGAAAATAAAAAAGACTTGCGTTTACATCCTGCCTCCTCCACGTTACATTTGCGGTATATGATTTTGTCCAAAAAAAAGTTTTCTTTAAAATTTAATTTTTAAATCTCGTCTCGTCTCCTTATCGTGAACCCAATATCGTGTCTCGTCTCGTCTCGTGGTATTAGTGTCTCGTCACACCCATAGTAAATAGTGTAACTGTTAGGGGGAATAACTGTAGATTAACCTGTAACTAATTTATTTAATGTGTAAATGTGTAAATAGTGGAATTATGCAATGTTAGCTCTGTTACTAATTCAGATTATTTTCTCCACAGGCATGAAGGTGGGCCGGGGAAGGTGAACTCTGGTCAGACCGGCTGGAGGCATCGTTAGCTCCCTTTATGAAGAGTTTTTTTATTTTTATTTAATAAAGTTTTCTTTCTTAACATTATGAATTTAGCTTGTTGTGTTTTTAGTGTTATTATGCTTATTGTAGTATCACATCTCAACTAATGGTTATGGGTGAACTTCACAATTATTTGCAAATAAAGAAGCTAATGAAACATGTTATGTTTCTAATTTATGCAGCTTAAAGGTAAAATAGATTAGCTGGCTGTGTTTGAATATGCTATTGTGTAAAATGTAGCTTAGTTTGATAATTTAGTTTTGAAGGCTTATACAAAATATTTGTTATATTATGGTTACATTCATTATGCATTTCTGTAAGGCAGGTAATCAAATATAAATTAAATACATAAATAAAACTGACCATACTCGGAGTACAAAGTGAGAGAAAGTGTATAATTAAAGTAAATCATGAATATTTAAGTTTATCTGTAATATTTGGGTGATTAAAGAGAAGTATCTGCCGTTGCTTTGAGATTTATCCTCAGGTTAGTGGTTAATAACTTTAGCTATTAGTAAACAGAGCTCAGGAGCACAGCGCGCTAAACGGTATGCTGTCTCCAGAGCGTGTCCCAAACGCACTGCCTCATAAGATTCTTTATGGGTTAAATTGCTGCCTTACAAGGGAGCTGCTTTTAAAGGCAATGCTACCTAGGCAGCTGCCTTCAAATTGGACCGCAGCTTACATTTAAATATCCACTATTAAAATCTGTGTGTGGAGTGAATTTTATGCCAAAAGTTTTACACAAAAAAAAATTATAAAATAAAATCCGCAATCAAAAATGTAAAAAATCAAAAGGAAAAATAAACGTTACAAACACAAACATTTGTTTTTAAATATAATAAAGTAGCCAATTATATTAAAAATATATATTTGCTATTTTATTTTATTTTTTTGTGTTTGCAACAAAATTTTGATTGTGGATTTTTTATTTTTTAACACTTTTGCCACAAAATTCACTCTGTAAGCAAAGTAAATATTTGAATGTAAAGCATATAAAATAGAGAAAAACTAAATTTCCCAGAACCATTTACTGTTTTTGCACCATTTATCAGTAAGTTTCCTGTTCAGTGCAACCAATGGGATGAGTGTGAGGCATGATTGCCATGTTATTAGCGCATCAGTGTTGAGAAGGGGCAGGCCTAAGGGTCATGTCCTGCCTGTGTGTGTCAGAAGGGGAGAGAGGAGTTTGCGTGTGTTCCTAAACTGCTGTGTTCTTAGAATTTCTCCACTCTAAAGCAAAGTTTAGGGAGTAAGTGTACTTTATATTTATGTTTTTAAGAGACAGTTTGTGTGTGTGTGTGTGTGTGAAAACTTTATTAAAAAGTCCCGTATGTCAAGCCCCTCTGAGAATTCTGATCTTTTAGAGGTCTTTATCCCCATTAAAGCTACCGAACTTCATAGACCTTATGATTGCGCTATTGACCTTATTGAACGTGCCACACTGCCCAAATCCCGAGTTTACCCCCTGACATGTGAGGAGGAGAAAGATATGGATGAATATGTTACTGAAGCTCTAGCTCAGGGTTACATCAGTCCCCAGTAGGTTCAGGTTTCTTCTTTGTTAAAAAAAAAAGGATGGAGGACTGCATTGATTATTGTGGTCTCAAAACTATCACTACAAAATTCGCATACCCACTTCCTCTTATTCTGGTAGCCCTTGAACAGTATTGGGGCACTTCATATTTCACTAAATTAGACATATGTAGTGCTTCTAATTTAGTGTGCATTTGAGCAGGTGATGAATAAAAGACCGCTTTCACCATAACTCGCGGCCACTACAAATATCTAGTGATGAGTTTAAGTATCACATTTTCCGTGACATGCTAGCCTGCTTTGTTATTTCACTTATAGAGGATATTCTAATTTATTTACCCTTCACCAAGTTGCTCATATCTGTCAAGTACTCCCAAAAACAATCTCTTTGCTAAAGCCGAATAATGCGAGTTCCACAGTGAACAAGTCATCTTTTTAGGCTATGTTATCAGTTCCTCAGGCGTCACCATAAATGACGTGAATTCCCGCCAGGCACGCTTAGATTGCGACCGCAACACTAAAGCCGACGCTCTATCCAGAGTTTTTTCTGTCAAGGGGAGGATAGCTCGAAGTCTGAACGCATCTTGCCACCCTCAGTCACTGTTGCGGCCATCCAGTGGGAGTTCAATGAGCAGATCCGACAGGTCGTACCTGGAGGGTACTCCCCCGGGTAAACTGTTCGTACCTCTTATTACGTGGGCTCACTCGGCAGTGTTCTCTGGGCATCTGGGTGAGTCTCGTACTTTACAGCTCATTTAATCACGTTATTGGTGGGACTCCCTGAGAAAGGATGTCCACGATTTTGTTACCTCCTGTGTCTGTGCCCAGTGCCATGGTGCCCAGTATACGTTAAGGAGCAGGCAGGCCGACATAGAGGGGACACTCCCTTCTACCAACCCGGAGAGCGGGTTTGACTCTCTACCAAAGACTTTAGGTTTGAAGGTTCGTGGTTTATTGGCCCATTTAAAGTGTTATGTCTAAAATTCAAAATGCAATATAGGCTAGGCTACCGGTAGCAACGCCTCCACAGCAAAATCTGGAGACTGTATTATCTAACTGTAACACTAGATCATTATAAAGCAGCAGGTTATAAATGTAACTGACTGATAATAATCACAGCAGTCCTGTTACAGATCATGAGCGGAAAATGCTCCTTTCCTTTCTAACTTCTTAAAATGGCAGTCCAAGTAACTAATCCCACTTATTATTACCACATTATTCTTGCGACATTCCTAGTAGGCTACTGTATTTTTTTTAAACCAGCCATGTTGCAGCTCCGTTCGCAGTATGTAAAGTCTTTAATAGGGTGGCTTATAGTCAGGTACGGCTTATAGACAGGCGTCTATATGTACAGATTTTTTTTAATTAGTGGGTCCAGCTTACATTCATGTGAGCTCAATAACCCGGAAATTACGGTAAAAGTGAAAAATTCCTTTGCTTTTCTCAGAGTGCTGCCAAAATTATTACCATAAATAGTTTTTGCTATCCATTTCATCACCTGTCTTTCACATTTACTTAATGATCATGAACATACTCTCAGAAAATATAAAAATAAAGCATTCAGAAGCAGTGCATCCACGGTGTTGTGCTGTCCCACATAACAAGTGAAGAATTCTGTCCTCTAATTAGGGAATGCTGGAGGTAGAATCGTATTTAAATGTATTTTTTCCCAATACAACTAATGAGTTTGAGTAATCATCTACTTAGTCTACCAAGGCAAATGACATTTGAGTAAGAAGCAATATCATTCTGACCTGAGTTTTAGAGTACTTTACCATCTCTCTGGGCTCTGTATCCTCAGTGTCTGTAACGTATACAATCTCTGCCTTGTAAACATCTTCATCTGTCATGTTGTCTTCAGATACCTCAGGGTCTCCTAAGGCCTACAGGAAACACTTTTTATTAAATGTGAAGCGTTACTTAAGTCATTAATGACTTTTTTTTACCGCAATAATGTAATACTGTGTGTGTGTGTATGTGCGAGTTTCGCCTACACATCTTTAGCAGAAGGCCTTATCCCTCATGTATTGCTCACATGTGATTGCACATGACCCGTGGAGGTTGTGTAAGTTCTTAAGCAGATGCTCTTTTCATGCAAACCCTAGATCATCTGACCTGCTCTCAGGCTACAGGATTTATCTATTCCCCATCACAAGAACTCACACAAAGTTAAAATAAACAGGAAATATATTACAACGTTATAGCTTTAGCCTGTAGGAAAACACTACAAGTTACATTTCAAGTTTAAAAAGTCTGCTTACCTGATGAATCTAAATAAAGACTTAACCATGTCACTTTGTAGACCAGGGCCTGGACATCATTGCTTAATTGATCGTTTTAATGAGCAAATAAGAAACAAGGAACAATAACAAGGTTATTGTGCAAGGCTAACTTACTCACCATTGTTTAATGTGCATACTAATGAATGAAGATGAATCTACAGTAACGTTCAGTCATGTTTATATAACGTATTTATTGTTACAAATACATTGTGGAAAAAAAAACAATACACTCACATATAAAACCGAGTTAATGGATGTGCCCTTTTACCAACAGCCTCAGATGTCTTGTTGCTTTTATGACAGACAAATTTTATATAACAATAAAACAATAATTTGTTGTATTAAATTATCCTGCTAATGAATCTTATTGGAATCTAGAGGTATGAGTGTATGGTAGTAATAGAAGTACCAGCATTCTGGAAAAGATGACAGGATGGACATGCAGGTGCCTGTGTTGCAAACTCAAAAATGTAAGTGTATTTTTTTATATGGATGATTTTAAAAGTTATCATTCTGTAAAATATGACAAGATGGAATTAAAAACAAAACACTTGCAATGAGAAGGCAGATGTTTTACAGAATGATATGAGGAAGGGAATGTAGGAAGTGGAAACCACAATACTGGTATATTCATATAGTGTGCAAAGCCTTCATTACCCTCATATTCATTTGTCATGTTCATTCATCATGTTCATTCGTTAGTACACACATTTGTTGATGGTAAGTAATTTAACCATGCAGATATTAATTTATGATTTATTCATTTGTTCCTGCTTAATGCATCCTTACTTACTGATGAGTTCATCCTTAATATATGCCTTAATTAATGTCATGTCATGTAAAAATACTACAAGATGTTTCTGATACTTTTACTTTTAGTACTTGAGTAGTAATTTTTTTAATAAACAGTTTTTGCAGTACAAAATGTAAAAAGTCACTTTTTTGATAGAACGCTTGTACTTTTACTCAAGTCTGTGACTTTAGTGCTTTATACATACCTGGTCCTACATAAGAGGTCCTTACCTTCTGTCTTTCTGACTTCTTTTCCAACGTGGATTTAAATCTGCTCTCTTTAGGCAGTTTTTTCAGAATTGGCAGAAAGGTGAAGGACTTGAGCTTGGTTGCAAAAACAGTGTAGACCTGAGTACATAGAGAAACACAGCACAATATCATATATCATTTACATCAAATAAAGTCTGAGCAAAAATCATGCTCCTGCTACTTAAGTACAGAAAATATATTTATAACAATAATATATGAATAACATTTAGAATCCAAAGACTCAAAATGCACTGCTGTATTAAATATGACATTTCTCCTGGAGCATGAAGAGGCTCTAAATGATTCCTGTCATTAGCCTCCACTTCTGCTTTAGCCTAGTGTGCCTTCCACACGCAATGAAAAACTAATCAAAGGGTTGTGATTACAAGGTGATACCACTGCCACACTTCATTATGTTTCATTTTAATTTCAAAATGAAAAGTGCATCTGAGCTCGATCCAGGTCTTAGGTAATAGAGAAGGGTACAGACGTTAGGCAGTTTGCAGTTAATCTCATATCATTTCAAATATACTGCTTACACCACTTGAACCCACATTTTAATCGTCAATATTAATATTATGGCAATAAAAATGCACTTTACACTTACATATCTCACTAAAAAAACAGTTAGGTTGCTAGCAGGGAAGTCAACAAGCTGTGTTGGACTACAGCCCCGAGTTCCATTAATTGCTGCAAAGAACACAATTTTTTAAACCCAGCTTAAAATACAGCTTTGTCTATTTTAAGCCTTTTCAATTTCAAACTAACACATCCAGATCATATTTCCAGAATCATCCCAAATCCTAAACAATAATAATCACTGTAAATCAGAATAATACTATTTAACTTTTTAAGAATAAAGGTTTTACCTGATTTCAAAACTGTCGTTCACACCACAGACAATATATTACATTCTCCTCAAACTCACTTGTAACGGTTTGGTTTTAGACTTGACTGGAATGTAAAGAGTGGGCAGAAAACAGAAACTCTATTCAATATTTATAACCGTGGGAAAGCACTGCTCAGTCCCAGATTGCTACAGCAGAAATGAAACTGACTGCTGCGTTGATCGCTAGAGAAAAGACTGTATTTATGGTTCTATGAATTTCTGCTGTTTATGGAAATACACACTCTTGTACATGTAAATGAAGCACTGTAATCATAAAGGCTGGAAAAATACTGCTGTTTGCACAACAATTCGATAAACTCAGACTTTGACTTTGTATCTGTGCTCTCCGTTGTATTTTATTCACAGTATGTTCAAAGAGCATTTCCTTTTTTATGAGATACTGCTTTACCATTCCTCTTATCTGCCTTATATTTTTTGATATTACATGTAAATGTAGGTGTAGAATCATGTTCTCTAAAATTCAGCTGCTGAGGTAAAAGATAGAGTTTTCAATATGTTTTGGCATGAAATAGACTGCTGTAGAGAAAAGTACCTGTTTATAATGGTAGTGAGAGTAACAAATTAAAAGTAATGATGTGTATATTTGCGAAGTTTTGTATGTAATCTTGATAACGGCACAATTGTATTATTTCTAGGGGTGTGATCAGTTAATCATTTTATACCATGAGATGAGACACGATACTGGGTTCATGAGAATGAGACGAGATGAGATTTTAACAATATATATTTATTTTATTTGTATTTAGTCTTTTTGTAGTTCACATCTTTAAAATGACCATGATATTGCTTTACAAAGCTTTGAAATATATGGTCATACCAATGTAAAATACATCTTTTTAATTTTGGTGACTTTACCATGTGCTAAAATACATTTTTAACCACAGCCAGCGCAGAGAAGAGCACAGTGATTGCCCTCTAAACATGTTTACACTGAAAGCTCAAAGATGCTTTTTATTTGCTGATTAGTAAGAGCAGATAGCCATGGGGGGAAGCAGGAAGTTGAGTTGTAAAATATGCTTAGGTTAGCGCAGGGTCTAGAGCTTCAAATTATTTTCAGATCAATGCATGAAATTCAGCTGTCAGTCACTCACCCAAAACTGAATCAGATCACCCTGCGCTCCAAAATACCATATACCATCACTTCCTTCCCACAGAAAAATAAACATCACCCACAGCCTTCAGCAATCAACTATAAAAATAAAATATACTTAAAAATCTGCACAGTAACTATACATTATTATTAGTTATATTTCTTTCTGTCAGTTATGAGGATTTATATTTATGTTTAGTACACAGACTAAATAACTGTTACTTAAAATATAGCAGACACAGGCATTCTGCTGTTTAAGAATTTCAACAGATGCTTATTCTCACTCAAAAAACTTTGACTGAACATGAATTTATTTTTTAACTTTGCTATTATTTAACTGAAATTCACTTTTATATCTGAAAAATAAAGCACATTGTCACCCTGGTGTGTGGTGCTTCCCGTCAATTATATATGTAACGCCGGACAGATAGGATTGATGCTCGCCGAGTAAAAGGTAAAGTCTGGTTTATTTACAGAGTAGTAAGCAGAATAACACAGCCAGAGAACAGGTTGAACAACACTCACACTGGAAGCAGGAGACGTAGTACAGAAAACAGTCCAAGATCCAAAGCCAGAGAGACAGTCCGATAATTCAACAAATCCGATAAGGGCAAAGACAAAAGGCAAAATAGAGGAAAAGGGTCATAACAAAAGTGCAGACAGGAGAGCGTTTGGAAAAACGCTCAGTACGCAACATGAGTCGACAATACCTCACAAAGTACATATGCTAACAGAACCCTATATATACCAAACCTAGAATTACTATGAACCAGAACAACTTAGAACACAGGTGACTCAGAAGGGGGGAGAGTAACGCGATTGGATGAAGGTGAGCGGCTGACAGTGACGTCATCGCCAGTGGGTTTTTGGGAAATGGAGTTCGGGAGTGTGAGAGAAGAAGCTATAGACGTGACAGTACTCCCCCCCCGAGGAGTCCGAAAGAACCGAAAGATGAGGACGACACACAGGAACTGCCCCTCTCCGCCCAGAGGCCCGACGGAAACGAGGACCCGAAGCGGGTATAGCCTGGACAGGAACCCTGGTCCTGGGACGACCCCTCCTGGAGCCGCGGCCGGAGCTGAGGGACCGATTAGCAGCTGACCCATAGTGCCTACCCCTTCCAGGGTCAGGAGACCTCCTCCTCGGATGACCCCTAGGGCGTGGTGCTGGACGAGACGGGTGAGAACGGTGGAACTACACCAATAACGGGTCAAGGACGTCAGCTGCAGTAACCCAGCTTCTCTCCTCAGGTCCCTAGCCTTCCCAATCTACCAGGTACTCCAGGGATCCCCTTCTCATTCTGGAGTCCAACAAGTGCTCCACCGCGTAGACGGGTCCACCATCCATTAGCACAGGCGGAGGAGGTAGCACCCCATGCGAGGTCTCATCCAGCGGACCAGGGATAACCGGCTTAAGTAAAGAAACATGGAAGGAGGGACAGACACGATAATTAGAAGGCAATTCAAGATGGAATATAACTTCACTGATTCTTTTAATTATTTTAAAAGGGCCAATAAACTTAACTGATTTTTGTTGCCTTCAGGGAGCCGGAAATCCCTGGTAGATAGCCAAACAAGATCCCCGGGTGGAGCATCACAACGATGACGATCCACCTGCTGTTTGTGTTGTTCTATACGTCTGTGAGTCTCCTCCCACACTTCCTCGCTACGGCGCATCCACTGATCCACAGCAGGGATATCAGAAGGTTCAGCTGACCACGACATGAGAGGAGGTTGATAACCTAAGAAACACTGAAAGGGTGTTAGCTTAGTGGTAGAACTAACCAGAGAGTTCTAAGCCAATTCAGCCCAGGGAAGATATTGGGCCAAATCATGAACATTGTTTATAGCAATAAATACGTAAGAATTTACCTAGTTCCTGGTTCATTCTCTCACATTGACCATTACTTTGGGGATGATAACTGGAAGATAAACTGACAGAGATGCCCAACCTATTTATAAAAGCAGACCAGACCTGAGATATGAATTGAGGACCATGATCAGAAACTATATCCTCAGGAATACCAAAGGCTTGAAAAACATCATTAAATAGACTATCTGCAGCTTCAAATGCAGAAGGTAATTTAGCGAAGGGGATGAACTTAAAGCCACATGAAAAACGATCTACAACTGTCATGATAACTGTATTACCCAAGGATAAGGGAAGATCCGTGACAAAATCGACCACCAAGTTGGACCAAGGTCGAGCTGGAACAGGTAAGGGTACTAATTTACCGGCAGGTAGAGTACGGGGAGTCTTACTTTGAGCGCAAATAGTGCAAGATGAAACAAATTCATGGATATCAGAGCGCATAGTTTCCCACCAAAACCGACCCTCTAATAATTGATGGGTGCGAGTTTCACCAGGATGCCCAGAAGATAGGGAAGTGTGAGCCCATGTAATTAATCTACCTCTACACTGAATTGGTACATATGTTTTGTCTGGCTGACATTCTGCAGGAGGGGGTGTGGTCTCATTGATCTGATTGATCTCCTACGAGATCTCCCACCTGATCGGAGCCAGGACTATCTCAGGTTTCAGAATGGAGGTGGGTTCTGAAATAGCTGAATTATTCTCATCATAAATATGTAAAAGGGCATCAGCTTTGGTGTTTCTGGATCCTGGTCGGTAGGTAACAGTAAAATTAAATCAGGTGAAGAATAAGGACCACCTTGCCTGTCATGAGTTCATACACTTCATGGATTTGAAAAATTCCAAATTCCTGTGGTCAGTAATGACAACAAAGGGGTGCAAAGCACCCTCCAACCAATGACGGCATTCATCTAGGGCTAATTTTATGGCCAAGAACGCCATAATTTTGTTCAGCTGGTGTGAGTTTGTGAGAAAACCTAGATTGGGATGATCGAAAACAAGCTGAAACAAACGTGAAACAAAAAACAAAACACGAGCTCTGACGGTGGTAGGTGGCATGTTGGTAAAGTATAACGACATCTGGAGCAAAAAAACTCTACACAGATCAGGGGTGCCGTCATATTTATCCGGTTTGCTCAACTAAAAAACAGCTGCTGTCGGAGCCGGATAAGCTAAGCTTGCCGGGGGCTGGCTAGCGTGAGCTAAGCTAGCCGGGGAGGCTACGCTTAGCTGGGCTAGCTGGGAGTGTTGTTCGGTTTGCTGGGCGGTGAGAGAGCTAACAGAACGAGTGAGACCCTCGAACAGCTGGCTATGCTGCCCGAGCATTCTCCTCTGGTTATCTACAACCTGCTGTAAGTCCTTAAACTCAGCCATCTCTATTGTCGGCGAGGTATTATGTAACGCCAGACAGATAGGATAGACGCTTGCCGAGTAAAAGGTAAAGACAGCACTCACACTGAAAGCAGGAGACGTAGTACAGAAAACAGTCCAAGTTTCGAAGCCAGGAAGACAGTCCGATAGTTCAATAAATCCGATAAGGGCAAAGACAAAAGGCAAAATCCGTAATGCAGAAAAATGGGTCATAACAAAAAGGCAGACAGAAAAAAGTTGGGAAAAACAGTCGACAATACCTGGCAAAGAACAGACGCTGACTGAAGCCTATATATACAAAACTAGAATTACAATGAAGAGTAACACAATTGGGTGAAGGTGAGTGGCTGACGGTGACGTCATAACCATTGGGTTCCTGGGAAATGGAGTTTGGGAGTGTGAAAGGAGAGTCTATAGACGTGACAGTCCAGCGCTCTAAAATGTCGCAGGCAGGCAAAGTGGAACTTGGAGCAGCGCGCATAACCTCTGTCTTCCAAAAAAAAAAAAAAACGTTTTAATAAAAAAGTTCATACAAGTATAGTAAAATTTATGTTAACAAACTTACTAAAGCCAACAAATGTAATTGATAATTAATCAACAGAAATCAGGCAAAATGCGCTGCGCCACTCTCTCTCCCTCTCGCTCTCTCTCCTCTCTCTCTTTTTTTATTTAACTCAGTTCAGTTAAATAAAAATAAGCAAGGACCTGTAAGTTCATCAAATATTGTCAAATATAAAGGATAGTTTGAGGTTTTGGTGAGCTGTTTTCATGATTTGAAACTGAAACTAACTGAAACTTTTATTATTCTGCGCAGAAAGCCTGTGATTGTTTTAAATGAGTTTTATTTTATTAATCAAATTATATATATATATATATATATATATATATATATATATATATATATATATATATATATATATATATATAAATAATTTGATTAATAAAATAATATATATATATATATATATATATATATATATATATATATATATATATTCCCCATGATTCCCATGTTCTTAGTTTATTGATATAAATTTGATAATCTTGTATCATTTAACTTTACTGTCATGTCTGGTGCTGAAAGCACACCTGTGTCTCCCACACTCAGCTCTACCTGTGGTAACCAAGCTTCCAACTACAATACCCAGAATGCACTCCTGATCACATGAAAGACCACATGACACCTCCAGGAAGTCCTGAGTACTGATTACCCCTCAGTATAAATAGACCATGTTCACGCTCACTCGTCGCTGAGTAATTGTTTGGTTCTTCCTGCATTACAAAGCGTTTCTCTAGCCCTCTATTGTTATTCCGTGTTGATGATCCTGTTTTCGTGTTTTTCCGACTTTGATTTATGCCTACGCCTGTGATTGGATTTCCGTGTATGACCTGGACTGTTTATCGTTTGTGGATTACTGCCTGCTCTGTGATACCCCCTTGCCTGTGTATGAACTTTGGACTGTCTCTCGTTTATGGTATGGTTCCCCTACGTTATATATCTCTGCTATTGTATCTGCTCATATGTATACCAACTGGTTCTTTTAATAAAGCCTTTAATTTGTATCCGCACAAGTCTCATCCTTGTCTGGCCCTGACATTTACTTTCACTGCTATTATTATTTTCTTCATAAGACATAAATTCTTTACTTTTTATGTTAATTTTTATGATCAGTTTTTACATAAACAAAAAACAGAATAAAGAATAAAATAACTCTACTCTTCCCTAAGCTGCTGGTTTATCTTCACAGCGTGAGGCGCAGTCAGTCTCCTATACGCTCTTTAAATAGGAATGAACAAAAGTCAGCGGGCAGCTGCTCTTAAAGGGGATGAATACAGACACACTGATTGGTTTATTTCATGTTACGCCCAAAACACACCCACGAATAATTGAGGGAATTAAAACACGTCTTTTGCGCCATTGGAGCTGCGCAAGGCATATTTTTTGCGCCCTCGCGATACCAAAGACAGAGGACTCGCCCAGAAATCCAGCTGAGCAAAGCGCAATTACCAAGTGAGCTGTAGATCGTTAAAAAAGGGGCCTGTGTCTTCTGCATTTAGGACCTTTAAACCACAGTGATAACAGCCACTCCTCTTTGTTTACAGCGTAACCACAGAGACAAACTGAGACACAAATAAACACAGGCAAGAAAAGGTCCCAGAAGGCATTCCCTAGTTGCTGGCAGAGCTTTTGCTCTCCTTCTCTCTCTCTCTCTCTCTCTCTCTCCTTTCCCCTTCAGCTCCACACCCTGCTCTAATAGATTCCATAGGACATATTTACCTGACCTTTGATTTTTCACTATAACCTCTTTTAACTAAATATTGTTTAGGACACATTACACCTAAATGTCTATACCCTGGTCTAAAATTTGTACTGACCCTTTCAAAAAAAAAAAAATCAAAACTTCTGTAAATATGAATATATTAAGCTGATGTTTCTGATTTTGGGGGTCTGGGTCTCGTGAGACTTATGTAAAGCTGCTTTGTGACAAAATCAGTTGTAAAAAGCCCTATAAAAATAAATTTGATTTGAAAGGTCCAGAATGAGTGATACAGTCTGATTTTTAGAGAGGTGCTGCTCTTCTCCACTCTCCTCTCTGCTCCCACATACAAACACACACATGCACACACACAGAGTGTGAGACAGGATTAAGTCAAAACCCAAGGGTTTACAAAACAGAGAACATGCAGATTTGCATAAATAGAGGTTCAGTCATATATTGTCAATTTTAAAACAGTTTAACAGGATGAAGTTGTGCTTCATCCAAGACTTAATTGCTGTAATGTAGTTTTCTAGGTTGTTGATAGATTGAATCCTGATGTTTTGTACCACACACACTCACACTTGGCCCTAATTTAGCAATCTGTAGGCGAGTCATCAGCTGCACACTGAAGAGCATCATGACACGCCTTGCACAATCGGATATGATAGGACCTTTGGGCTTTTTAGCCTTTCACCTGCAGTGTATTTTATAGAAGGTGGGATGAGACTAAAGCAAATGGGTAAAGACAGATGGGCATTGGAGTAGAGTCTGTATCAGTGCTGTGAAAAGGTATTTGCACCCTGTTACGTCCTAGATGTTGTTTATTTATTTTGGAATTTATTTTCTAAGTACTAAGTAGCTTTTGTTTTTGTATGTGTTGTAGTGCTACTGCCCTCTGTTGCTCTCTCTCTCTCTCTCTCTCTCTCTCTCAAGCTCTTAGGTGAAACCTTCGGTGGGAACATGTCTTCTGATCATTGTGGCCATATGACCCAAGAATACAAAAGGATCTTAATTTCCACTGTGGGGTGGCATCGGTCAACAATATAGCGCACTTTGCACAAGGAGAAGCTGTATGGGAGAGTGATGTGAAAGAAGCCTTTTCTGCAAGCACACCACAAACAGCATGTGCTGTATTGTTGACCGATGCATAGTGACACCATCTGCAGCAAGATGATGCTGCAGCTCTTTGGAGGTGGCCTGTGGATTGTCCTTGACTGTTCTCACCATTCTTCTTCTCTGCCTTTCTGATATTTTTCTTGGCCTGCCACTTCTGGGCTTAACAAGAACTGTCCCTGTGGTCTTTCATTTCCTTACTATGTTCCTCACAGTGGAAACTGACAGGTTAAATCTCTGAGACAACTTTTTGTATCCTTCCCCTGAACAACTATGTTGAACAATCTTTGTTTTTAGATCATTTGAGAGTTGTTTTGATGAGCCCATGATGCCACTCTTCAGAGGAGATTCAAATAGAAGAACAAATTGCAGTTGGCCACCCTAAATTCTTAAACCTTTCCTCATGACTGGATACACCTGGCTATGAAGTTCAAAGCTCAATGAGGTTACCAAACCAATTTTGTGCTTCAGTAAGTCAGTAAAAAGTAGTTAGGAGTATTCAAATCAATAAAATGATAAGGGTTTTGGTTTAATGCATATTGCACATTTTCTGTTTGTACAATAAACCTAATTTCAATCCTGAAATATTACTGTGTCCATCAGTTATTAGATATATCAAACTGAATCTTTAAATCTTCACAATAGGGCCCTAAGTGTATATTCATGTTCATGGCGGCGAGTAACACAAAAGTAACGCAATTGATACTTTTACTGGTAACTATGTAGCGGCTCAGTGGTTTAATACCTGGTGCTAATTGAGATGTTGAAATATTTTTAATTGGGCGCCAGTTATTAAATTAATTTAATTAGATTAATTAATTAATTAATTAATTAATCAAATTAATTAATAACACAAGACATCTCAGGGTGTGGTTTCTACAGGTGACAGAAATTTTCATAACCAAGTTATCCAGAAAAACACACTGAAATGACAGGTTTTGTAAAATAAAAGTATTTATTAAATCACACATATATGAGTAAATAATTCATTAAAAAGTCATAAATGTAGCCATTAGATATCAAATCATAGTGTAGAATAATAAATGAGAAATAAAAGAACAAACACGTTATAATGCTGACATGAAAGGAATAAAGATTAATAGAACTATTAAGTGAATATTTCTAAATAAGGGTCTAAATGTAATGAGGTCAAACTAATCAAATGAGAACACTAAAATAAGTAGATAAGTAAGATATTTTACGGCCTACAAAGATCATCCCTTTCGCCAAATAACTAAAAATTAATCTATGCTACGAAGAGAGTTAAGAACAATAACCAAACTAGACTTGACCAACCAAAACACCAATTGCTGAGAGAAATACCCAAACTGCCTTACTCTGAGACGTCTACAAAGGGGGGTCCCCATCGGTTCGGTCCGCTGTTTAAACCTCTTGTTCGGCTGACATCCTGCACCCCTAGAAGGTCCGGTGTGGACCCATCCGCAGGGTAAAGATGGTGCTCTGTGGGCCAGCGGCGCACCTGGACGACACCCGCTTCTAGTCTCTGCACAGGGAAGGCCTTCCCTGGAGCTGGCTCGGCTGGCGTACCCTCTCGGTGATCCGTCGGTTGGTCTAGTTGGTTTACTGAACTATATTAACTATCTTGGCAAGCAGGAGAACTCTGTAGATCATAAAATAGCCTAGTTATTTAAACTAGGATAGCTAATATTAATATACTTGAAGATTAAATGCACTAGTCTAAGAAAACTAACTTAAGATGACTACACTAATAGTATATCCTTTCTCCATCTCTGGGCTCCCTAACCTCTCTCCTCTAACTGTTTTCCTCAACTCATCTTCTTCCACTCCTTCTCTAACTCCAACTGCTTCTCCTCCAACTCCTCCGAACTGAACTGGAAACTCTAAACTGGAAAACTGAACTGTGTCTGCCCAGTTTTACTATTAGTCTCTGTGGCCTGTTTGGCCCCTGAGCTATGATTGGCCCTGTGGCCCAAATGTCTGTGTTTTGATTGGTCTAGGAGCAATTTCAAACTTTGGTGGGGATTCACAAAGGGCCATAAACCCCCCCTCGCTCACATGGTCAGCATGCTTCAGCATTTTTCTAATAGATCAAACCAAAAGAAAACTCAATTAAACAGTGGATCAAAATACATTTTTCAGCATATCAGTTTGTGAGGATAAATTCAGGAAACAAACAATCTTACAATTGAATCACAATAAATGTAATATATATATATATTGCCCACAAACATGTAATATTCAAGATAATCTTAGAAATACAACGATGGATGGTACTCTGTCAGAAAGAGATCAAGAGTCATGTTATTATTTAAACCCAATTAAATCACTTAAAAGATAATACATGGTTAAACCACTGATAACCAAATAAAGCTAAATTATCAAATGCTAATTAAACCTTGTTGATTCAGACTTGAATGTGTAGGAGAATTCAATCAGGACACATCCAAACACATATACCATATACCAGACACATATACCATTATTTAGTAAACATTCTATAAAACACCTTTTTTATATAGTCAATATATATGTATTTTAAGCAAAATCTTCTGAGTGAGAAATTCCTCCCCTTTGCTGAGTTTAGATAAGCGGTTGGCATCGGAATTTACGATGGTGGGGGAAGGAGCTCTTTCTGCACCCCACAGAATTTGAGCCTGCAATGTTGAAAATGGAATCCCAAGCTTAGAACATTTCTCTTAATTTCATTAATCTTATTTCTAAGTGATTGCAGAAATAACTAGGCACAAACCCCTAAATTGGTACAACATTTGGTGAATTAACAATTTCCAAGGCATTAATTAAGTTTTGACACTCTCTTAAGTCTGCAGTCCCGTCCTAGTGATGGTGTTGCAAATGTTCCAAATGTTTACATTAACTCCGAGGTTTATGACTTGGAGGAATGTAAACAGAATTTTACCCTAAACTCGCATTTAGGGCTCTTGAGCGAGGCTGAGTGAAGAAATAGTCAGTAAATGTCATTTTGAAATTTAAGGTTGTTTGAAAAAAAGATTACTCCAAGGTTTTTTTAGAGTGTTCTGGGTTCGAAGTTTCCTTATATGCCGTAAAGTGGGGGTAGTGTGTGTGTCTGTGTGTAAGCAATGAAGAAATCCTCTGGTTAATCCACTACAACTAGTTACTTTTATAGTGTAGTAACTACTATTTTTTTGGAGAAGTAACTAGTAACTATAACTAATTACTTTTTCAAAGTAACGTGCCCAACACTGTTTTTGACTGCCATGTATTTGTTTTGCCTGGTCCTTCTGTTTAAAATATAAAAATATATTTTTCCACTTTTGCATCCAAAACTTGTGTTGGTCCATTTATTTATGTTGCAACCCTTAGAACCCCTAGAGTCGTAACACCCTTTACAATTTTTTTTTTATTTCCGGCCATCAGTTTGTGATCTTAAGCCCAGGCAAGCTTGGGTTCTGCAGGACAATGATTTAAAGCACACCAATTCTGTAAAGAAGAGTGGATCAAATCTCCTCCTTAGAGATGCGAAAGACTCGTTACCAGTTATCACAAACACTTGATCACAGTTGTTGCTGCCAAGGGTGGCAAACACATTTTCAAACTAATTTTTACATTTACACAGGTTATATTTGACTGATATTAAATTGTGTTAGTTCATGTAAAAAGTTAATCTTAATCTGAAAAGTGAATCTATAATTAATCTATAAAATCTAAATCTGAAAAGTACATATATCTTAATTCTGTACTTAAAAAATATCTGTTGTTTTGCAAATATAGATTCTCTCAGAATTATCACAGGGGCAATATGTTACAGATTATTGAATTGGCTGAGTTGGTTACTTTTTCTGGTTAAATAATTACATTTTCTATTGTGGGTAAGTGAAAATAAACAGAATGGACACTCTCAGAATGCAGAGCAACCATCAAAAAGAAAAGCTGTGGCCCCCTGAGATTTAGTGCTACACTAATGAGGTTTGGCAACTAATAAAACCAGTGCAAACAAAATCCGAAGAACGCACCGCTATTTTACACCAGCACTGCAACTCTGTGTGCTGAGCTTAAATGTTTCCTATGGTCGCATTAACACTGACCCTTAGTACTCAGCAGACGCCCGGCAGTGCTAATGCTTCCAGCAGGATATTATTCCTCTGGCGCACACTGCCTCTGCTAAACTTTAGATATTAACCCTATACACTGACAGTGACATAATCAGTAAAGAACAGCTCAACTTAAACTGTTTACTTGTGGAATCAGAGCAAAATAATAAGCATGAGTTATAATCATCTGGACACAGAAAAGATAGCAAAGGCTTTTATATGCTAATTCCAGTGACAGTGTAGCCCAGTGAAAAGGTCACAACAACAATAATTGGAATATACAACAATGTTAACTCCTTATACTCAACTGTCATGTTTTTGCATCACTGCATAAAATACACTCTGACCCTTTAGTTTTCTCACACACGAACAGATACATTAAATCTATTTTTATAAGCACATAAGTAAGGATTTTTCAGAATGGGCTGTCCAATTAATCCTTTAATAAGGTTTTGGCCATCCTAAGCTCAGCCTTTTTAATGCAATCCTCTTCCACTATTAAAGATTCAGACATGTAAACAGTTTGGGTCAGGAAAAGCTGATTTCTGCTTTCTCTCAGCTCACCACCACCTTCAATCTCCTCGAAAATATGTACTAAAAACACAGCTGACATCGAAAACAACCTAAATTAATGTTCCCACACAGATAAAAACAGCCTATAGCATCTATAACATCACATCTATAGCAGGTGGTGCATATAAAAAAATATTTAACTTACATTTGAATAATGATGAATGTGCTGCAACGTTACATGACAAATAGTAAAAACCCTGAAATACAGTTAGGCTCTTCATGATTTGGGCTCTGCATGTCACCACATTGAATTAGAAATAAGCTTCTTTACTTTTAAAAACAGGGTTGCTTTTGCAGTATGTTTTGGATCATTGTCAGTCTGTAACTGTAAAGCACTGTCAAATTAATATTGCTGAATTAGTTTGAATCAGAGCAGAAAATAAATAGCTGTACATGCCAGAATTCTTCTGTTACATCTTCGATAAACACTAATGACCCAGTGCCATTGGAAGTCATGCATCAAATCCCACCACCATGTTTTGCAGAGGATGTGGTGTTCTTGTATCAATCTGTTCCAAGCCTTCTCCATACTTTCTTTTTCCCATCATTCTGGTACAGGTTTATCTTAGTTTCATCTGTCCAAAGAACGCTGTTGCAGAACTGAACTAGCTTCTTTAGATGTAGTCCAATCTGACCTTTCTATTAATGAACCCTCTGTATTTGTTCTCATGAAGTCCTTCCTTTATGGTAGACAGAGATATTGATATACAAACTTCCGTTCTTCACTTAGGGGTGTGTTGTGAGGGAGATTTTCTTCAAGCTCACCCCTGAGCTTTTTTTCCCCAGAATGTACCAAACTGTTGATTTCACCACTCATAACAATTCAGCTATTTCTCTGATGGGTTTCTTCTTTTTGCAGACTAAAGAGGGACTGTTTCATTTCCATTAAGAAACAACAGCTTCCAAATGCAAATGTCACACCTGAAATAAATTCAAGACATTTTACCAGCTTAACTGATGATACATTATTAAGGGAATTGCCCATGGATCCCTTAAAAGAGCTTTTGAGTTCATTTGTCCAATCACTTTTTAGAGCCCCTGAAATAAGTAGGCTTTGTAGACAAATGGTTGCAGTTCACTAGTTCAACCCCTTAGATTAAACCTGAAAGTTTACACTTCAATACCATCTCATTTATTTAATTTCAACAAAACATCCAACAGTAGAACTTACTCTATCTAACCTGCACAGCCACATAATTCTGCTATCAGCTCAGAATAAAAGTTAATATCATAGTAAACATGCTCCAATCCTGCTGATGCTGGCTGCATCATTGCTATTCCTACCTAACACTGTTGATCCAACTACAGTGTTTGTTGGCGTTACACAAACATGGCTGAATTCTGTTAGCGAGCATTAAGTCGAGAGCTTGAGAGGACTAAAGACATAATACATAATATCAAACGGAAGGACTTACCCTGTTATCAAAACTCGCTTATTAATCCAGCTCCGAATACAGGTAGTATCACCAGTTAGCCATAGGGGTTAAATTGCTACTGTAGGAGTCATGAGTCCTCAGCCCAAAATGTATTATGCAATCCCCGTTAACAAGTACTTGTTTAAATTATATTTAGCCAGAAGTAAAATGTATTTTACAAAAGCTTATGGATATTTAGCAGAGCCAATCACTTATTATTTATGTTTCTTTACATAAATAATGTTTTTCATTGGGTTGCCATCATATTCAAAGGAACATTATTTGATATAGTTGGTTTAACTAGATTTTCACATTGCATAATACATTTTAGTTGGGGTGTAACTGAGTATAGTAGTCCTGAGATGGGTATGTCATCATTTCCTATGTTAAGCATGGCAAGTTCTTGGCAGTATCTTCTTGTTTTCTGCAAGATACTGAAAGCATCCATGACTCTCACAACAATCTAAAAAGGCTTGTGGAACAAAGTGTGCCGCATGCTAACTTCAGCACTCTTCCTGTTAATGATAAAAGTAACCTTTGATTGTTATTGAGTCGAGGAAGTTAGAACAAAAAAAAAACCCTGAAAATTCACTGGAGATAATTTGGTAAAAAAAAAAAAAATTTGTAGCTTTGTATTTTCTAGTTGTGAAGAAATGATGTCCAAATTTTTAAACAAATGTGTTTTTTTTTAACTAACGTTAAATATCTCTCACTACAGGAATATTGAATCTACAGACACAATTATTCGTATTATTTTCTAACTGTATTCACTGAACTGTTTATGCAGTTTACTGCTAATAGTAGAAATGTTGCTGCTATGTTGGCAGATAAGTATTTTCTAAGTTTATTACAATCCTAATCAAAATCTGAAGACCACTTAAAAAATTGCAAGAATTATTATTTTGTGATATAAGACACCTAGGAAGAGCTTAGTAGAGCATTACAATGCTAAAATGCTAAGTCTTAGTAGAGGATTACAATGTTAAAGAATGAATGAGCACATGAGACAAAAGAATCTAAGCGGCCAATTTATTGAAATCAACAATCTAACTGAAACTGTTCTTCTGCTGATCAAAGGTTTAAGGTCATAGCTCAAAAAAGCCCTAAAAACCCCATCTAAACAGAAGTCAAATGAAGCACTTGGTAATGAGTAGCCCCACCAAACAGACATTTAGACATGCTTGATGCAATTACTCCAGTACAGTATATAGAACCAAAATTTCTACTGAAGTAAAGTAACAAAGTGTTTGTACTTCATTACTTGACACCTGGTCTTGGAATTGTGAATACTTGAAAGACAATTGGAATTGAAATAAAACTTTTGATCAGCTAAAAAAAGCTGTCATTAAATTGACTGATCAAAAGTTTGTCTCTTTTTCCTTTTTTTTCTCTTGTCTCTTTTTTCTAATTGATTTACTGTCATGAAGCTCTACCTAGAACCTTATTTATATACAATATTCTAAAATGCAAATATTTTGAGGGTCTTACAATTTTGATCATAGTGTATATAAACAGTACAGTGCAGTGGCTGACGGAGTGGTGCAGAACCAACAATCTATCTTAAAACATGGATAAAACTTAAGAGATGGTTGTTGACAGATAGCCCCAAGAAAACCAACAAAAACATTAGCTAATGTCAATATATTTTCTAATGTAATAACTGAAAACAATTCAGCACTAGTTAAATGCATTATTTTAATTATAGCAAGCAAAAGTCAAGGTACTATGCAGGTATACAAAGGTACACACATTGAAAATTTACCTGAAAGTACAACGCATTTCTTAAGCTCCTATTATTTTCCCCACAGAGTGTGTGGGAAAATGCAAGAAAGAAAAATACAAATGTATAATATGGTTTCTGGGGTGCTTAAAGCAGTCCTTTGAAGGAAACAGGCAGAGAACTCAGGGTCCACAGTAATTCATTATTAATATTAATATATTGTGTATGTGTGCACAGCAGGAATCCATAAGACTAACATTAAAGGAGAATTGTATGATGATGTATAATCTGTTGGTGTTAAAACAGAATGCATACAGGGCATAATAATCATTAAGCATGCTCAAGCTAAATGCTGGGATTTCATTCACTGCAACTCTAGTTTTCATATGTTTATATAAATATGAATGTTTTAGACTAAACCATGTGTTGCAGTTTTCATCCCACACCCTTATACATCTGATTAAAAAAAAACTGATTAAATAAGTGGAATCAAGTTTCCTCGAATGAAACCTGCAGCACCTTGCAGCCAAGATTATGTAGTCCTGGATTAAAAAATCTTATTAATGCTTCTGGCAATCATTTTTCATGATCCCTGTTTCACATATCCATGGCTATGTGGTTTCTGGATGAATGGCAAGGAATTGCTAGTTTGCTAAATTTTTTCAGCTGCACAGTTGACATTTAGAAACCTCAAATGACTGCTCTGCACACGCTGAGACTTCATACAGTCCTATTTAGCCTCAGGACTGTTGCTGTTCCTCCCTCTATACACATAATATAGTGGCAGTAAGCCTCTGGATTTCTTTTAAAAGACAGAAGTCCTTAAGTTTTACACTGTTTTTCCTGGTGTGAGGTCACTATGTTTATATGATTTCCTGAGTTTGTATGGTAGCTCTTGTTTCTCAGATCAGCTACACATTCTTTTGTCATGTGACTCTTATATCACAGTTTATGACAAGCAGTCAACATAACAGCACCTGTTTTGAATCGCTGCGTATCAAGTCTCAGAGTAAACGACTCTAAAGATAAACACGTGAGCATTAGTCAGTCTGAGCAATGTGTATGATTATTTAGTAGAGTAGTATGATAATTAAATTGCATTTATTTGAATCATAAGCTAAAAAGTATATAAATATGATACAATTACATAGAAAGGTCTTTGTATGTATTTAAAGCCCTGATATGTTTAAGGTTACACTCTTGTGTTTCTCCTGGGACATTTAATCCCTTATGTTCACCACCATAATATTGTAAAAGAAAAAAAAACTAAACAAACATTTCAAAATTTCATAGAGCTAGGTTACTGCAGTTTACCTGAGTGGTTATTTGCTAACCACTCAACAGTCTCTACAGCCTAAAGCCCCTTTTTCCTCTGCATACAGCGCATTATTATGCAGAAGTGTAAGGGAGTAATTTTTTATTATTTTATTAAGCCATTAACCCATGGGAACAATTAAAAAAAGACACTGCACCCACAGATAGCCTTATTTAATAGTTCCCCAATTTTTTTGTTAAGCTTATTAAGATTAACAAACAAATTCATTAAGTGATTTAATGCTCTGTTTTCAAGAAAAAAGGTGATAACTGACACCTGAAAAATGTGATGACTATGTATCAGAAACTTTCTACATGGTCATAGATACACTGCCTAAAGCTTGAGACATTGTTTTACTGTCCCTCTGAAAGGTTTTTTTATTTTATTTTTTTATTTAAGGGGTAAAAGCAGGGTACTGTAAGGCAAAAGGTTTTTTTTAAACTCTAATAGCTATTTCTACTTTGACACATCGCAACACCTGGTTCTTATCACCACTATAGAGAAATCTAATTTAACAATTTTATGTATAATAGATCTTTTTTCTGGTTCTGAACTTGCTGAAAACATGCTTGGACCTAGAAAACATGCTCTACAGCACTGTATCACAATATGTGTACATATCCCATCCTAACAGGACACTTTAAAAATCAGGTTTCCATTTCATTCAGTAAGTCCTCTTTAGAGGTCTGAAGGTCATGGGCAGTAAAAGAAGCCAACATTTCCAACTGAAATCTATTACTGTGGAAACACTTTAGAGTCTATTTGTTGTAGCCTTCCAAAATGTCAGTGCTCTCCCTGGCTACTCACCTTTCCCAAGGCCCCGCGTGGCTGCTCCAAGGCCATGCCGCTGCTGTTGGTGAAAGTGGGTTTGGACATGAAGTTCTGTACTGTGCATTCCTTTGCCCTCTGTTGTGAACTTCTTCAAATGAGCTGCAGCCTGTAGCAGCACAGATAAGTACAGAGAGCCATGAGCTTCCATTTATAGGTTCATACAATCCACAAATAGCTTGCAGCAGACTGCTGGCAGCCGACTGGGCACCCATAACAACACAAATTGCGAGATCACTGGCACTCTTGGGGGAGAACATGCTTAGATATAATAGTGTACATGATTCTGGTGTGAATCCATTGAATTTAATTTATTTTGTGAGAGTTTGTCTTTCAACAATGATGATAATGTGGATCATAAAACAAATATTGTGTACATTTCTTTAAATCATCACGTTTATGTTGGCTAATGCTGATAATAGTTACAATGCCCCAAACTGGGGGTTTACTTGGTAGTGAGGTACAAGTTCAAGAAGATCAGGTCAATAGCTCTACTCTTTTTTTTTTGTTTGTTTTGATTCCATTTCAAGCTTTTTAGTTTCTCAGTGACCCTCTCAATATGTAGTGCAGGCATCTCTTTACTAACGCTGACTAAATTAAATAAACTTAAGATACTCTAATTACAAAATCCTGATGGTTGGTGCCAGAATTAATGACACAGCCCAAATCCCCCCACTAGTGCCCCATGGGCAATGTAGAAACACACATTGAGCTTGTATAGCACTACTGTGTGTTTGCAGAGCACTGGGCAGAAGTTGGCATTTACGTTTAATACTTGTTAAATCTGACATTTCAACAGATAGTAAGCCACAAATTCCACATCTTTTTCAACCTACACAGCACAACCAGTTGGACACCTTTAATTTTTTTCTTTATTCATGAAAAAACATAAAGTTGAAGACAAATATAAGTTTTTTTTTCACTCAATACACATGCCTGTGTTTGGTTTCCGCTTCTAATAGAGATGAGCTACACTAAATCAAAGTTCCCAAGGGGAGTACTGATGCTTCCTTTGGAGAAAAACATAAAACTGTTTGAGGAACAATTTAATTTTATAATATTGGAGTCAGCATGTCTCATTAGTTGGCTGACTGATCACATTCTTTGTCTCCAAACAGACTGAACATTTAATGAGCCCATAGCCACTTTTAAGCACAAAGAAGCATTCATGATAGCTGTTGGGTAGTTCAGTGTACTGTACAAAATAAGAATAAGTGTTGGAAACTGAAAATGTTTAAAAAAAAAGCAAGATCAAATAAATATTTATTCACTGTAAATGTAATGTAAGTCCAGCAACAGTTTCAATTTAACAAAAGTATAATAATTAAAGTGACACTTTTTTAATTTTAGTGTATTGTGTTACTATCTTTTAGCTAACTTTCACAGCATGGGTTAGATTCATTTAAAAGTTTTTTGTGATACACTTCACATAAAAGCCCTCCAATTTCACTGGCTTTATATCCTGATTTACATCAGTTTTGTGTATCGTTTTGTATGCAGAATTGGATTGTCAACTTTCCTGTGACTGTGCACTGCCTTCTGCACCAAACGAGAGAATAACCAGCATGAATAAGAAGTATGGAAGAACCTGGAGCTCAGCAGCCAATCAGCAACACTGGCAGCTCTCCTTCTGCAAACTCAACAGTAATCAATCATCAAGTGCTCTCAAACAATCGATTCATCATTTCAGAGATAGGCAGTTCCTGTAAAACCCACTTCAGCCCCCACCCAAGCTTGCCCACCCCCATCCCCCTCAGCGAACACTCTTACACTGGCACGCGCCACAGTCTGCATTCTGCTCACAGCTGCCGCTGTCCATCACTCAGCACTGCCAGCAGCGCGCCAGAATGTGTAGGAGTCTGTGTATCTGTGTCATGGGTGATCTCAACAAAGAACTCAAAGCATAAATACTTAAAAACTGGAAAATGAATTACATTTGATTACAATTAGAGTGATCAGTTTCAGCTTTAAAAGCACTGGTAGGAATGTGCTTGGGTCGCTTGCCTGCGATTTACCTTAAAAAAGCAACTAAACTAACTAACTAAAAAAAACAATTACTAGAACTACGTAACTAGAATTCTATATAGTACTGTTGGCAGCATTTGATTAGCCTAAGGGTTGGTTTACTTTTTTGAGGATATGCACTAATGCTGTCTGGCAGAAGGAATTGGAACATCCAAGCCTCCCCTACCTCCCCTATTCTGCGACAGCTTCTTCCACCTGGCATTCAGACTTCCCCAACCAGTGATGAACATTAGTTTTTCAGTATTTGTAAATGCATAAAATATTTAAAATAATGCATCATATATATATATATATATAAGCATCTTAAGAGAGGGAAAACAGCATTTAGCGATTCAAAGGATTTATATCCCTGTAGTAAGAATGTTCCATATATTTACAATTATGTTAGTTTGCTTTGTGCAAAAAGAGTAAGTAGTAATTCCTTAAAACAAGTGTTAAACCTTCTTAAATTAAAGCTGAATAGTCTTTACTTTAGTCACGTTTTGTTGTTTCATTTTACATCAGTCGTGACAGTATACAGAGGCAAATCGCTGATGTTTGTGCCACATTTTTTATTTTGCACAGTATTTTTTTTTCTTTTATATTTCCAATAAAAGGACGATTGCTTTTCTACAAGCTTCTTTACAGCTCGAAAATGTCTTCATAATGGACATTTTTGAAAACCTGGTTTCCTTGCCATCCGTCTTGTTTTGTTGTTGATTTTTTTGTACATAATGACTTTCAAGCATCTTCAGCTGAATTAAAAGCACGTTCTTTGTAATCTGCATCAATGCTCTTTTGTGAGTATCACTTATTCATTTTAATGAAGCTCAATCTCCATTGAGATACACAGAATGCTGCTGCACAAGTTTACAACCATAAAATGGATTCAATTCACAATGAATTAAACTAAATAAACTACTTCTTTTAGAATTAGTTTGAATTGATTGACTTAAATTAATCATTTAGCAAAATCATATAGAAGTTGTGGTCTGAAGTCACATAATCCTAATTAAACACATTAATTTTAAGTTACAGAAACAACGGTCTAAATCAGTCTTTTATTTCTTTAAAAGAAATGATTTTGCATGATAAAACTTCATATGAATACAGATTCTTAAGAATATCCTTTCCGCTATTTGTTCAGCCTTAATAATATTTCATTCTTTACTTCTCTGTCTAAGACCTTCCATCATGCTGCTTCCTTGTACCTTTGACTTCCAATTCCTCTTAGTCTTGCTGTAAGCTTACAATAACTGGTAATAATTAATTTGATAACACGATACTGCAAAATAGCTAGTTATTCAAATAAGTCATTACGTACAGTTCAGTTATTAAAGTTAATAAGATAAATCAAATGTAAAAGTAATTTACAATGTTAATCAAATCTAAGCATACTGTGAGACTTTATTGAGATGAAATGAAAATTCCATGAAATTCTTGAGAGGATTATTTTAGACAACACATTTGAGCAGCAGGAGCATTTTGCTAAAATCTCGCTAAGCTAGGCTTTTGGGATGCCACCATGTCAAAATCTGCATAATGTATTATCTAACTGTATTTGGGTCAATGACGTGACGCCAAAATTTTGTGTCCAACTACATTTTTTTTAATTAAAAAAAAGATTTAAAAGCATAAAAAGTTGTTATAGATATGTAGTCTCTCTCCCACATTTGAGCTTACTTTTACTTATTAAAAATAACTGGTTCATCAGAAAGTTTTGGTTATTTAAAGTGTCAAAATATCATGTGGTGCGACCGTCCCACCATAACTACTGCTTTGAAAACTTCTATAAAATTACTTCTAACCTATATATTTTATATTTTTGCCCTTTTCAGCATGATTTTCAAAGTGTTTTTACAGGTTAGTACGCTTAAAAAACTTGATTGTGCATTATCAGGACCTCAGAATAACACTAACATGTGCACTGAAGCATTTTAGTGATTTACCCCTCTTAAAAAGCAGATTTAGGGGACTAAATCTATGCTAAGACAACGCGAATACAGTTACTGGCATTTAACATTAATGACTGAGAGCCTATTAGTTGTAAATTCCTAAATATCTTAATATCTTATATATCCAGATAGACAATGCTGACCTAACTAAGGTTAATTAAAAATCTTAATATCTTATAAGTTATATACAGATAGACCATGCTAATCTAACTAAGTAAATATCTTAATATCTCATGTCCAAATGCACCATGCTAAGCTAACTAAGTAAATATCTTATATATCCAGATAGACCATGCTAAACTAACTAATTAAGTATATTATATATCCAGATAGACCATGCTAAACTAACTAAGTAAATATCTTATATATCAATATCTTATATATCCAGATAAACCATGCTAACCTAACTAGCTAGGTAAATAAAGCTTAACTCTATTCATTTCAGAAAGAACTTTAAATACTAACAAGAGATAAATGCTTAATAAATACAGACTATTGTGGAATCTAAGGACTAAGTAGTACTGCAGAATTTAGCTAAATGATAGCTACCTATTGCTCAGGTAACTAACGCTAACTAGCTATCTTACTGTTTGTCTAAGTAACTACTAATTTAACAGAGATATGATTTAAGGTGATATGACCAATATTTATTTTATTATATTTGTTTGACTGAGGATATTGGATACATTGTCAACAGTGGGGGAAAAACACTTTTCCAATGCATGTGTAATTTAAGATAGCATAGTTAGTCCTGTTTAATAGTAGTGCATCTTAAAATAAATGTTTAATATTGTTTAATTAACAGTCATCTTTTGTATTAATTATGTTTACAGTGACACATCTAACAATTTATATTTTAAGTTTTAAATGAAATATTTTAGGGACTTTTTTCTGTTTTTTTTTCATGAGCTTTTAGAAAAGTAAAACAAAAACAGTTTTGGGATATGTCTCTTTATATGTAGTGATTATAACATTTGACTGACTTTTTTAAATTAAACTATGATAGAAAAATTCTCATGATATTTAGGTTTTCTGAGATGCACTAGTAATAGTGTGCCAAAACAAACCCAATAAATATAAGTGTGTGTTATTGTTTGTTTTATATAAATATAAGATAAGTAAATAATGAATACAAAATATAACAACTTTAATATAATCATCTTTCTTGTCATTTTCTTAAACAAGATGTTAAAAAAAAAATAATAATAATAATAAAATGTAGGTAATGTTTCCAAAATGTTTAATTGTATTCATGTATTAAATGCAATCATGTCTCAATTTTCTTATTCTCTTCCTGCTTTTGTATTCCCCAGGGTTCATTCTTCTGAACTACACAAGCACTACACAAGTAAACCCCATTTTATGTAATATGTGCTGTTTCTTTGGTTTATTTACATGTGCAATGTACTATTTTCCTTTAGTTGATTTACATGTGTTACGTACTGTTTTTCTGTATGTAGCCTCTCTATATTCTTACATCAGTCTTTAAAGTTATATATCATCTCATGTTTGTTGTAAAAATAATAAAGCTGTTGCGAATAATGTGGTTCCTCTTTCTTAATCCAAATAATTCTGCATGAAATATTCAGGTGGTGACTTAAACATATGTGCAGATCTTCGTATCCTTTGAATTCATTATTTTTGCACTGAACTCTTAATATCTGCAAGCCAAAACTTCTCCATCTTCTTTTGAACACAAAATCAATTTTACTTATCGCGACTGCATTTGCACAGTGTCATAAATTAATATTAATTAACATAAAAATGTAGCCTATAAAAAGTCTCTTATGGATTACAATATTGGATTCACATAAAATAACATCAGCCTTAAATAAATAAGCCAATATATGGTCACAATAATTCTCAATGAATTATCTATGTATAATGAAATGTGTTTATGGGCTCAAATTGCCCACCAAGAACTTCCTGGAACTATCTGAAGTCTCCATGAATCACGTGACCAGCAAGGATTTTGAACTTCCGTTGTCGCGACTCTCTCTTTCTACGGCTCTGGTATGTGTCACGTCCTCGCTATGTTTTCCTGTGTTTTCCCCGTTGCCTAGTGTGTCTCTCCAGTACTTTTCCGTCACGTGTGTGTAATTTGTAGCTCCGCCCCTTCCCCAGGTGTTCAGTGTTTCATGTTACTATTTATAGCTCACTTTAGTCCATGTTTATCCTCTTTGCACCTTCCCACGTTGTTCTGTCTCGTTATTGCAATTGTTTTGCTACGTCACGTTATTGCTCTTGTATTTACACGCTTTTGTTTATTTCTAGTTTGTTGTTAGTCACATTATTTCTTTGTTTTGTACATACTCACGTATTTATCCTTGTATATATTCCCTAGCCCTGTTTTGTTATTATCTGTTTAGTTTAGTCACTTATCTGTTTAGCTTAGCTCCGCAGCTAGCTTCTGAGGCTAACCAGCTAGCTCCTCCGGCGGCTGCAGCTCGAGGCTTCCCCAAGGCTATGCGACTAACTCCGTTAGCATCCCCTGCTACCACGGCTCATGTTTCTTCGGCTGCTACGGCGCTCTCCTCGCCGGCTGCAGCAGCACCCGCTTCTCCGACGGCAGCAGACCCAGCTTCCATGGCGGCCCCCGAGCAGCGCTTCGAGTCACACGTGGCGGCAGCAGATCTTTGCTCCAGGGTTTCCATGGCAACGGCGCTACACTCCACTGCTCCTGCCGCCCCGGAACCTGAATACGCTGCGGTGATTTCAAGTCAAGTCTCCGTGCTCTCTCCACGCAGACACCTACTGCCCAAGGGTCCAAGTCTGTTCACGTGAGTGTTCCTGTGTCAGCGGTGCCCGTCACCGCCAATGTTCCTGTGCCAGCGGTGCCCACCGCCAATGTTCCTGTGCCAGCGGTGCCTGACACCGTCCATGTTCCTGTGCCAGCGGTGCCCACCGCCCATGTGCCGATGCCAGCGGTGCCCACCGCCCAAGCTCCTATGCCAACGATGCCCGACACCGCCCACGCTCCTGTGCCAGAGGTGCCTACCGCTCCAGCGCCGACGCCAGCGATGCTCGTCGTCACGCCACCAGCCCCAGCTGCTCAAGTCGCCACACCGCCAGCTCCAGCTGCCCGAGATGCCGCACCGCCAGTTCCTACTGTCCGAGTCGCCGCACCGCCAGCTCCTGCTGCCTGAGTCGCCGCACCGTCAGCTGCTGCTGCCCGAGACGCCGCACCGCCAGCTCCTGCTGCCCGCGACGCCGCACCACCACCAGCTCCTGCTACCCGAGTCACTGCGCCTCCAGCTCCAGCTGCCCAAGCTGTTGCGTCGCCAGCGAGGCCCGTCACCACATCCACGCCGGTTCCTGCACCCAGGACTAAGTTTCGCCCAAGCCACGTGTGCACAGGTCTGCCCCAAGGCCCCCGGACTCCAGCCCAAGAACTTTGCCCAGGCTGGCTCCACGAACTACCCCTCTGACTTTAGCCAGTCCTGGGCATCCCCAGGTCTTTCTTGTCCCCATGTCGCTTCCCGTTCTGGTCCCCATGTCTGTCTGTGTTCCTGTTCCTGTCTTGTCTGGTTTTTCTGTGCCTGTTCCTGTCACCGTTTTCGTGTCTGTTCCTGTCAATGTTTTTGTTCCCGTTCCCAAAGTAAAAACCACCCGCCATAATTCTAATCCTGCAGCAATTAGACTTGAGATGAGATGCTGGCCAAAAAATTAGGGTCAACTATTACTTGCCATTGAGAGCGTTCAGAAATATGATGTAATTATTCCAGGCAAATTAACCACTGTTGGAGGCACCTTAAAATTCATCAGGTTTTGTATTTAAATCCTGCACAAATTGGCTATAGGGAGGTGTAGAGCTGTGCAATATGGCCCCCCAATTTTTTTTTATTCGATTTTAAAAACAAAGATTAAACTACAGATGATAAAGAAATGGTTAAAAACAAGTTTTTATTTATTTTGTTTTTACTTAAATTTTCCCTTTGTGGTTAAAGTGCAAACAGAAACAAGCTAAAAAAACAATTGTAACAATTGAGAACATCTAGTAACTATTAGAAAGCTTTCTCCAACATAGTTTAGGTACTCACACAATGCACCCTCAAATCTGGTTTATTCAATTCTAGAATTAAATGTTCTTCACAAAGCCATAATATTTGCTGCACTTACAACACATCATTCCATTCCTTGCCATCAGCTGCTGTAGCAATGAGAGAGCACAATTGGTCTTGCTCTCTCTGGGTGGGTACAGTAGATGGAGCTCTTTCCCCTCATCACTGCTAGGGTGATGTTGATCAGCACAAGGCGTCTGTGATGTAATGTAATGTATCAGAACTGAGTCGGTGCGCTTTCCTCTGAGCGTTAGTGCTGTGATGCTACTCGGAAATGCTACATCAGCAGCAGTTCAAAAAGAGGCGGAGTCTGACTTCACATGTATCGGAGGAGGGGTGTGCTAGTTTTCTTAACCCTCCTGGTGTTGGGGCATCACTAGTAATAGGGGAAGTCTGAATGAGTGAGTTGGGTAATTGGTCATATAAATTAGGGAATAATTGGGGGGAAAAAAAATTAGTTTTATATGGAAGTCTACTTTTGTATTTATTTATTTTGTTGAATTTATTGTATATTGATCTCTTTAAATAGTTAAATAGTAATTATACGATACTGTAATTTGGAGCTCATCGTGTGGTGCAAATTATTATAATAACATGAACTGTATTAAATTTAAAATAAAGTATCCATTTTCTGTTGTTGAAATATTAACTAGTGATACTGTATGCTGAAGTTATTGGTATTTTAGAAAACATTTTAACAGTTTTAAAGGATTTACAGGAAAAAGTACCCTATTAACTACATTAAAGCCAGTGACACTAAAAAACTAAATTGAGATCATTATTTACAAAAACTAAAAAATAATGCAAATACTTTATTTATAAACACTTTATATTTGTAGGAATTTGTAAAATAAAAATAAAGTATACTAAGGAAATTGATTAATTTTAACATAAATCACAGTCGCAGCACATGACATTGGCCAAGGCCAATTCTTCTAAATAAAAATACACTAAAATCACTCAATCTAAAATTTTTATATGATTTTATCTGTTCACAACCTTTTTAATTTTTTAAACAATTGCAACAGATACTTTTATTGTTTGTATTTTTAAATTGGCATGTTGAAAATCCTTATGTAGATAACTGATGGTAATCACAGCAGCCCTGTGTCACGGCCTCGCTATGTTTCCCTGTGTTTTCCCCGTTTCCTAGTGTGTTTTTTCCAGTAGTTTTCCGTCACCTGTGTCTAATTTGTAGCTCCGCCCCCTCCCCAGGTGTTCAGTGTTTCATGTTACTATTTATAGCTCACTTTAGGCTATGTTTATCAGTCGGTCTTTGCACCTTCCCGTGTTGTCTGTCTCACCTTGTATACGTTATTGCTCATTCTATGTTCTTGTGTTTACACTCTCTTGGTTATTTCTAGTTTGTTGTTAGTCACGTTTATTTCCTGTCGGTTTCTTGTTTATTTCTTGTACATATTCACGTTATTTCCTTGTTTTGTATATATTTACGTATTTATCCCCGTATATATCCCTAGCCCTGTTCTGTTTTACGTTACTCCCTGTTTGTTTGTTTATGTATCTATATATATTCGTTATTCCCCTGTTTGTTTATTTGTATATTTGTTATTTATTAAATCCTTTGTTCTTACCCGCGTATAAATCCGCCTCCCGTCTGCTCCTCCGTTACACCCTGCAACAGATCATGAGCAGAAAATACTCCTTTCCCTCTGAGCTTCTTAAACTACAGAGCAAGTAGTTTAAGAACTACATTTCTCGCAAAATACTATAACTTTATTCACTCGTAATATTACGACTTTAATCTTGTAATATTACAACTTAAGTCTGACAGTCAGTTTTTAAGACAACTTAAGACTGAAAAAATGGCGGTGGGCAGGTTAGGCAGGTCAGGCGTGCTAGCGGCATTTTTAGTTTATAGTTTTATTTGAACTTTTTTAGACACTAGTCCACTTTTCCAAAAGAATTCCTATTTCTGTGATAGATTACCAGCCTCTGTATTTCCACAATGCAAACAGGGTTTTGCCCAGCATGTGAAAAATGTCCTGCTATACACGTTCATCTACCTGTATCAGTACCAAACAAAAAACTGTTACCAAGCCAAAGACCAAGATAGCTTCTATTTTATTATCACAATGTGCCTGCTCCTTTCTGGAGACATTCATCAATGTCCAGGTCCAAGTTCAAACAACGTGGATAAAGCAACCGAAGCTAGTGCAAATCAGCAGGGGCAGATGGCAGCATTGAACTTTCAAGATCAACAGGTAATGGGGATTAAAGACCTAACCTGTGTTGGTTTGGGGTGCTGTCTTCTTGCTTGCCGTGGTTGCTTGAGTGCGCTGGATGATGAGGGCCGGGGGCGCATTGGACGAGAGGAATCCGCGCTGCGTGGCGGATGCGCCGGGTGGAGGAAGCCGCGACAGTGTAGTGAGTGTGCTGGACAGTGGAACCCAGGACCGCGTTGAGGGTGTCGTGAGCGGTGTGCGCGTTGCGGCTGATGGTGGAGTCCCAGGCGGTGTGGCAGCTGCAGTGGACACTGGAGGCCGGGGCAGCGTCCCGAATGTGGCGGACGGTGGAATCCGAAACGCCGTAGCAGGTGCGGCGGACAGTGGAATCAGAGACCGCTCGGTTGAGGGTTGTGTATAACAACTTCAACACCCAGAATGCACCACACACTGAAATCACACACTTTGCCGATCACGTGACACCTCACCTTTCCCCCGGCCAGGAAGTCCTGAGTATTGATGATTACCTATAGTATTTAAGGACAGCTTACACACACTCTCACGCCGAGTATTGCCTGGTTTCTCCCACATTACAAAGCGTTTATTTCTGTTATAGTTTTCTTGTGTATGACCTTGCTTTTGTTTTTCTCGACTCTGATTTTTGCCTTGCCTACTCTGTGGATTATTGTGTATTACCCGGACTGTCTATCGTTTCTGTTTGGATCTCCCCTGATACTGCCTGCCTCGTGTATGACCTCTGGACTGTGTATTGTTACTGTTTGTGGATTATCTTTGATACTGCCTGCCCCGTGTATGACCATTGGACTGCCTCGCTACCCGGTAATGGTCTTTTCCTCCAGGTATTCGTTTACCAGTGTTGTTTACCATCTGCTACTGTTTATTGTACCCTATGGGTTTTTAATAAAATCCTTAACTGGTTCCGCGAGTGTCTGTATACTGTACCCCACCATGACAGAATACGCGGCCTCTCGTGAACAGACAGCGATCTCAGACCAGTTAAAAACAGGGTTGATTAACCAGGGACAACTTCTCGGTCAGCACCAACAAACCCTCGTTGGTGTGACCCACGCCGTTTCAGAGCAAGCTAGCCAGCAAGCTAATCAGCAGCAACAGCTGACTAGCATCCTCGAGCACCTTCAGGGCTTAGCATTAGCCAATGCTAGCTCGACTGCTAACCCTAGCTCCATGGCTAACACCAGTTTGCCCAGCCCCAGCACTTCATCCTCTGGTTTTTTCGTGTGCAAACCGGAGTTATATGAGGGTGATCCAGAGAAGTGTAGCGATTTAAATTACAGTGCTCCGTGTTTTTCAGTAACTCTCCGCCCACTACTGATAAAGCCAAGATAGGCTTTGTTATCTCTCGTCTCTCAGGCAAAGCGCTCAAGTGGGCTACTGCTGTTTGGGATAGCATTTTGGTGGCAAGCTACACTGATTTTTTGGATGTTTTTCGCTCTGTTTTTGATCACTCACGCTATGGTCAGTCTAATGGGGAGTTACTGCTGGCGTTAAAGCAAGATCACAAGTCTGCTGCTACGTATGCTCTGGAGTTTCTGACACTAGCTGCTGGTAGTGGATGGAATGACGCAGCGCTGCTCTCCGTGTTCAAGAACGGACTTAACCCGGACATTTTGAGTTAGCATGTAAAGCCGATTCACTCACCCTTGATCAGCTCATCTCTCTCTCAATTCGTCTGTATCAGCTGCTGTCTCGCCGTCCCAAGACCAACTCCGACTCTACTCCGGTGGTCCATCCACACGTCTCTACCAGCGGATCCAGGAAACCTCCACCGTCTACTCCTGTGTCCATCTCCGAACCTATGGACATCCAGAGATCCAGGTTATTGGCAGCAGAACGTCAATGCCACATTCGCTTGCATCTGTGTCTCTATTGTGGAGAGGCTGGCCTGTCTCTATTGTGGAGAGGCTGGCCACCGCAAAGCTGACTGTGGTTTCCTGACCCGATCCGGGAAGTCTTCTGCTCAGGGAAAGTGCGCTGAGGGTGGTACGTAATCTGACTCCTTGTCGTGATTCAAAGAATTTCTCATTGCCTATGATCATTAGTTCACCTACTGGTTCTTTTCCCGTTACAGCACTTGTAGATCCCGGATCAGAGGGGAACTTCATAAGCTTGGAGCTGGTGAAGGAGCATGGCATCCCCACTTAAGAACTTTGTCGTCCTCTCTCCATTCACGCTGTTGATGGGAAATCGGTGCGCTCCAGACCAGTGACTCTTCAGACTGTGCCGATCTCTCTTCAAGCCACCATGAGGAACTGTCACTCTTTGTGCTCCCCAGCACCGAACGCCCAGGGATTTTGGGCATGCCATGGCTCAAGACTCACAACCCAGTGATTTCCTGGCCTGAAGTGGACATTACGGTTTGGTCAGATTTTTTTTTCTCATTGTTTAACCCTTTCTGATGTAGCTTTAAAGTCTACTTCTATTGAGAGCCCCGATGCTGTAGAATCTCCCGAGATCCCTCCTGAGTTCGCCTATCCGCTTCCTCTTATTCCCAGCGCACTCGAACAACTCAGAGAAGCTAGATTAGATTAGATTTACGAAGTGCCTATAATCTTATTCGCATCCGAGAGGGAGATGAATGGAAGACTGCCTTCACTACCACTACCGGGCACTACAAATACCTGGTTATGAGTTTTGGTCTTGCTAACGCTCCGGCAGTCTTCCAGTCAATTATGAATGACGTGTTTCGTGAAATGATCAATAAATTTGTTGTCTTATTTATAGACGATATTTTGATCTACTCCCCAGATCTAGAATCTCATGTCCGTCATGTCCGTTCTGTGCTCCAGCGTCTCTTAGAACACAGCCTCTATGCTAAAGCCGAGAAGTGTGAATTCCACCTCCAACGGTTCACATTTCTCGGCTATGTCATTAGTCCTCAGGGTGTCCTTATGGACGATACTAAAGTTTCTGCCGTGACCAATTGGCCCGTTCCTCAGTCCGTGAAAGATTTACAGCGTTTTTTGGGTTTCACTAACTTTTACAGGCGCTTTATTAGAAATTTTAGCAGTATCGCCGCCCCGCTCACTGCGTTATCCAAGGGTGCCACCAAGGTGCTCAAATGGTCCCCTGCTGCTTTTGCTAAGCTCAAGTCTGCTTTTTTTTGTGCCCCCATTCTCGCTCACCCTAAGCCTGATCTTCCGTTTGTGGTCGAGGTCGACGCATCTGACTCTGGGGTGGGGGCTGTCTTATCTCAGCGTAGTGGGACTCCTCCGAAACTTCATCCCATAGCCTTCTTTTCCAGAAAGATGACTCCTGCTGAACACTACTATGGCATTGGGGATAGGGAGTTTCTGGCTGTAAAACTTGCTCTCGAGGAGTGGCGTCACTGGTTGGAAGGGTCCGCTCATCTGTTCACTGTTTATACTGACCCTCAAGTATTTGCACAATGCCAAACGTCTCAATCCACGGGTCTCTGTTTTTTACGCGCTTTAATTTCGCCATTTCGTTTCGCCCCGGTAACCGTAGCACTAAGGCGGATGCGCTATCACGAATCTTCTGCTCTCCTAATAGCACATCCCAGTCCTCTGATTGTGAGTGCATTTTACCTCCCAACGTAAAGATCGCTTCCATCTGTTGGGAGTTGGATGATCTCATCCAGCAGAGTTTGGAACACTCGCCCCCTCTTGAGGGTTGTCCACCTCAGAAAATGTTTGTCCCAGTACAATTTCGTGACCGTCTCATTAGTTGGGCTCATTCGTCCCTTACCTCTGGCCACCCGGGTGTCACGCGCACACTACAGTTAATCTCAGCTCGTTACTGGTGGGAAATCATGCGAGCTGATGTACACGCTTTCATAGTCTCCTGCTCCGTCTGTGCTCAGTGCAAGACTCCTAAAACCCTTCCAGCCGGTAAGCTATTTCCTCTTCCTGTTACTGAACATCCCTGGTCTCACATTGCAATAGATTTTGTTACGGACTTACCTGAGTCCGAGGGTTACACCACTATTCTCACGGTTGTAGACAGGTTTTCTAGGGGTGTCAAGTTTATTCCGTTCCCTGCATTACCCACAGCTTACAACTGCTCAGGCCATTTACACTCACATTTTCAGACACTATGGCATTCCTGAGGATATCCTTTCTGACCGAGGTCCTCAGTTTACTTCTAGAGTATGGAAGTCCTTCTTTGAGCATTTGGGGGTTCATGTTAGTCTTACGTCTGGGTTCCATCCCACTAGCAATGGGCAGAGTGAACGTGTCAATCAGGAATTAGGTAAATTTCTTAGACTGTACTGTCATAAACACCCTGCTGACTGGTCACAGTTTTTGAAATGGGCTGAAATCGCACAGAATTCCCTCACTAACTCCACTTCTGGTCTCACTCCATTCCAGTGCATTCTTGGGTACCAACCTCAGTTAGCTCCGTGGACAGCCTTGTCTTCTGAGGTTCCGGCCGTTGACGACTGGATGAAATGGAGTGAGCAGGTGTGGGAGGAGACTCATCAGCAGGTTTCGGATGCGTTGCGCCAGTATAAGGAGAGGTCTGACAGACACAGAGGCAGTACCCCCCAATACCAACCCAGGGATCGGGTCTGGTTGTCTACACGGGACTTGAGGTTTGAGGGAGAGTGCAGGAAACTGGTACCCAAGTATATTGGCCCGTTTAAGGTAATATCGCAGGTGAACTCCCTCGGGGGAGGGTACTGTCACGTCTGGTGTTGTAGGCGCTCCCTGTCCTTCCACACTTAGCTCCAACGGAGGTTCTCAGTCTAACAACTACAACACCCAGAATGCACCACACACTGACATCACACACTCTGCCGATCACGTGACACCTCACCTGCCCCGGCCAGGAAGTCCTGAGTATTGATGATTACCTATAGTATTTAAGGACAGTTCACACATACTCTCACACCGCGTATTGCCTGGTTTCGCCCACATTACAAAGCATTTATTTCTGTTATTGTTTTCTCATGTATGACCTTGCTTTTGTTTTTCTCGACTCCTATTTTTGCCTTGCCTACACTGTGGATTTTCGTGTATTACCTGGACTGTCTATCGTTTCTGTTTGGATCTCCTCTGATACTGCCTGGACTGTGTATTGTTACTGTTTGTGGCTTATCTTTGATACTGCCTGCCCCGTGTATGACCATTGGACTGCCTCACTAACCGGTAATGGTCTTTTCCTCCAGGTATCCGTTTACCAGTGTTGTTTACCATCTGCTACTGTTTATTGTACCCTGTGGGTTTTTAATAAAATCCTTAACTGGTTCTGCGAGTGTCTGTATTCTGTACCCCACCATGACAGGGATATAGTTTATTTAGATAATATAGAGCTGAAAGACGTGGTGGTGGAGTAATGGTTTACATCAAGTGGAGTTATGTATCATAATCAAGTTTTAGGAGATTGACCCACGCCCCCACTTCTCCAACTTCCTTTCATATTTACACAGTCACTTCCTTTCTACCGCTCGTTGAACAACATCGCAGTTGAACGACCCGCGATTGAACTGCCTCGCAGTTGATCAACCTCGCCTGCGGCGTTGACTCCCGCTTCTTACCTGGTCCACGATGGTACTCCACCTCTATGTCTCCTGCGGCTGGCGTCCAACCTCGCACGACCAGCTAGCTGTTCTCGTCCACACCTACTCCTCCACCGCCACTGCTGCCGGCTGCCTTCCTTGATTACAGTGCGTCTTTCCCCAACCGCCGCAGCTGGTGTCTTCTCTCTTGGCTCTTCGGCCCACCCTGGCTCCTCGGCCCGCCCTGGCTCCTCAGCCCGCCCTGGCCGCTATCGAAAGGTTCACTCCTGACTTCTTTCTCTCTCTCTCTGCGACTTCTTTCTCTCTCTTACCTCTGACGCTCCCGGCACCGGTGCCCAAGCCATTACTGCTGCCGCTCCCAGCGCCTACGCCGTTCGCCGCTGCACGCGCCCCTCCGGCAGCTCACTGCATTGGTTTTGGGGCTTTTAAACTACATGTACACCATGTGCATCATTACACAAGTCGGTTAACATCATCTTTCCACTTCAACTGATTTCTGACTCCTAGGAGCTCACCCTCTATGCTCACCCTCTTTGCTCCTAGGAGCCTCCCACTCCCTTTCCTATTTAAACCGTCACTTCCTCTCTACTGCTCGTTGAACAACATCGCACCCACCTCCTCCCCATCTTCCTCCTTCTTTAATTTTTTTCTTTTTCCTCATGTTTTTCTTCGTGAGAGGGGGGGCTTCGGCTTCACGCTTTACAGCGAAACTGCTCCGAACTCCACCCCAAATACTCTGAGTACTCTGAGCGGGATCATGCATTAAAAACTTCCGTAATTTATACAATTACGCAATAGGGTTATTAAAGAATTAAGAAAGGCTAAAGCGAACTTTTTTATTAGGATTATTTGTGAAGCAAGGGGCAATACTAAACAAATGTGGGAACATATTAAGAAGTTAACTGGGGTTAATTGTGGACAATCAGTGAAACAACTACAAGTAAAATTAAATGGTAGAATAGCACAAGATCCATTAGAAATTGCTGACGCTTTTAACCGGCACTTTGTCAAATCGGTTGCCGAGATTGCACAGGATTTCGCAATTATAGATGATCGAGTACTAGTGGATGCTAGCAAACCTCTGTTCAAATTAAGTAATATTACTGAACATGATGTAATTAGGATAATTAATTTCCTTAAACCTACTAAAGCTAAAGACTGCTATGGAATGCTTAAGTCTTTAAAGGAGCCACTTGCTGCACCAATTACATATATTATTTCCAGATGCATGGAAAACTGCTATTGTATCGCCAATATTTAAGGCAGGTGATCCCCAGCTTATATGTAACTTTAGACCTATTAGCTTCCTGCCTGTTGTATCTAAAGTGGCAGAGAGGTGGGTGTCAGAACAGATAGTTAGTTATTTGATTAGTAGCCCTTTTAGCCTGCACCCTATGCAGTTTGGCTTTAGCCATCATTCCACAGAAACTGCTTCTTTCTGGAAAAGATTAAGTTAATGATGGATAATGGTGGGACAGTCTGTGCTGTTTTTTCCTGACCTTAGAAAGGTATTTGATACAGTAAATTATAGAATACTCCTTGATAAACGTTCTTCTTTTAATGTTTTAATTAATTGTCTTAAATGGATAGAATCATACTTAAAAGGGAGAACACAACATGTGAAGGTCTATAATTGTCAGTCAACTTCTCTCAAAACCCCTACAGGTGTTCCCCAAGGATCCATACTTGGATCACTTTTATTTAGTCTTTATAATAATGATTTGCCTTCTGTCCAGAGGTAAAAATTCAATTATATGCTGATGATGCAGTAATGTATGTACATGGTGGCATAAAACAACAAGCTGCTTCAAAACTTAGTAGATAAGGCAACTTAGTAAATTACAGCATGGCTTGATCAATCATGTCTGAAGTTAAATGTAACAAAAACTGTTGGTGTATTTTTTTCTAAACGATCATGCCCCACTCCAGAGACAGATATAATTGCATCTGGACAGAAATTGCAGATTGTGACCGAATTTAAGTATTTGGGCCTCTGGATTAATTGTAATCTTTCTTTTAGAGCTCATGTTAAAAGGATATGCCAACAAATTAAATTTAACTTAAGCAATTTTAGATTTACCAGAAAATCAATGAACAGTGAAACTGCGATGAAACCTTTGTAAATGCTATAATAATTCCACACTTTACTTACTGTCTGACAAGTTGGGCACAGACAAGCAAATCTATAATGAAGCCACTTGAAATCTTATATAAACGCACTCTTAAAGCTTTAGATCAGAAACCTAATTGTTTTCACAGTTGTCAAATTTAAAAAAGTACAAACTCTTGAGATGGGATTTGGTTAAATATGGCAAAGAACAAGTGTTCTTTCATAAGAGGAGACTGCAAAATTCCCATTCTCAAATTCTGGCTTAGTAATATTCAAATATGTGAACATTAGAGCATGAACCGTCGCCTACTAAATACTAAACACTGAACATTCTATATTGTTCTAAATAGTAAAGGATGTTGTGTTGTCAATTGTTATTGTGTTGTATTGTTAATTGTTATTGTGTTGTATTGTTTGTATTGTGTATTACGGATATTTTTTTGTAATATTTGTATGCAATTTATTTTTTTTTATTTTAATTGCCATAGTAAGAGCTGGCCAGGGACTACAGATGAAAATTAGCCTTTACGGCTAACTCTGGCTTATTTACAGTTGTTTTATGTTGATTAATGAGCATTGCCCCTGTCAACTGAGTAAATAAATAATTCCCAGGGAATTAGACCCAAAGTATAATTTGACATTGTCTTATATTATATTATATGCTTACGGTGGCCCTGAAGGGCAAAAACACATTTTAAAATAATATCAAGAAAATAAAAAAACAAGGTGCACCGATTAAAATGACCGATAAAAAAAATGAAAAAAGTGCACAAACAAAAAAAGAGCACAGTTTTATAAAAAGATGAGTAATAAAATAAAAAACGGGCCCCTTTATAAAAAAGATGAGAAATAAAATAAAAAAATTGACACACTTTTATAAAAAGCAGCAATAAAATAAAAAAGGATACATTCAAAAAAGAGCAGCAATAAAATAAAAAAGGATGCACTTAAAAAATAGCGGCAATAAAATAAAAAAGGATGCACTTAGAAAAAGTGCAGCAACAAAATAAAAAACTGACACACTTAAAAAAAGAAGCAGCAATAAATAAAAACTGACACACTTTAAAAAAGAGCAGCAATAAAATAAAAAAACTGACACACTTAAAAAAAGAGCAGCAATACAATTAAAAAACTGACACACTTTTAAAAAGAGCAGCAATACAATTAAAAAACTGACACACTTTAAAAAAGCAGCAATAAAATAAAAAGAATGCACTTTAAGAAAAGAGAAGCAGTAAAATAAAAAAGAATGCACTTAAAAAAAGAGCAGCAATAAAATAAAAAGAATGCACTTTAGGAAAAGAGCAGCAGTAAAATAAAAAAGAATGCACTTAAAAAAGTGTAAAATAAAAGGAAGCACACAAATAAATAGAAGTAAGAAATGCACAGATGGTGGTGCTGTTTCTCCCAGAAAAAAAGCACCATCTAAATCCTGAAACTAGCAGAAGAAATAAGGAAGGTTGCTGAAAAATAATAAAAAGTGGAAGCTAAATGCTAAAGCTAACACGCACAGGATTATGGGATCTTGAATTCAGAAATCCACAGAAAACATGGCCAGTGGGTCAAACATGGTCAGTTTTACCACAGCTCACACTTTTGTCAGGGTTTTAATTTGTGTAATTATATTATGAGAACTATGTGCTTATGTATTGTTTAAAATACGACAAGAAGGTAACAATTCCACCTTAAACAACACAGCAGTAACTGGAACTGCTTGAGGAGAACAACATGAGGGAGGTCTGGGAAGGTGTTAAAACCATCACTGGACACAACTCAAAGACCAGAGTCATGGGAGGGACTGTTGAGAAGGCCAATGAGATGAACGACTTCTTTAATCGTTTCAATCAGTCCATGCCCCCCCCCACCCTCTCGCTCACTGCAGCCATATCTCCCTCTTCCCTCAACATAACTTCCCCCAGTCACTGCAGCACTTCAACAGCATCCAGCCCCTTATGCTGCACAGGATGTGAGTGGATCCATGCCTGGTCACATGGATTTCCAGCTACCTCACTGACAGGCCGCAGTATGTCTTCACGTAAGACTTAACGTCTGACACTGTGATCAGCAGAACCGTAGCACCACAGGACACGGTACTGGCCCTGTACACAGCATACTTCTGCTACAACTTGGGAGCTGTATCATATCCAGAAGTTTGCTGATGACACAGCTATTGTGGGGTGTATCAGGGATGATCAAGAGGAGCAGTATAGGAGCCTGGTGAGGGACTTCACTGTTTGGTGCCACAGCAATCACCTGCAGCTTAACACCTCAAAGACCAAGGAGCTGGTCATTGACTTCAGGAGGTCCAGACCAAGGTCACAACCAGTTCTAATAGAGTAGGGCTGTCAATCTTTGGGAATCCCACAATTCGATTCAGAATCGATTCTTGGGGTCACGATTTGATTTGTTTCTGATTCTTTCAAATTGGTTGGATTTCTTTTTCTTCCTCCTCCACACTTTAAACAACAAACACCGTAACACAACACTACACGCCCCTCTGTAGCCTAATAGGGAGAGGCAGTAAGAGCAAAAACTTTCCCTGTCCTGTTGCTGCTGTCTCGTGACACTCACCTTCTGTCCCGTGGAGCTCAGCTACTGTCCCGCAGAGCTTTTTAACTGTCTCGCTGAGCTCCCCGGTACAGTTAAAAAGCTCCGCAGTACAGTTAAAAATCTATTTTTTGAAAATGAGAATCGATTCTGAATCATTCAATGTTAGGAATGCGATTTGATATTGAAAGATTTTTTCCTGCACCCCTATAATAGAGGGTGTCGAGGTGGAGACTGTGGATTCCTACAAATACCTTGGGCTGTGGCTGGACAGCAAGCTGGACTGGTCCTGTAACAGTGACCACCTGTACAGGAAGGGACAGAACTGGCTGTACTTCCTGAGGTGGCTGCGATCGTTTGGCATCTGCCGGAAAATCCTGTGGATGTTTTACCAGTCTGTGGTTGCTAGTGTCCTGTTCTACAACGTGGTGTGCTGGGGGGGCAGCATATCCAAGAAGGACACATCCAGACTGAACAAACTGATCAGATGGGCTGGCTCGGTGGTGGGCATGAAGCTGAACTCTCTGGTGACTGTTGCAGAGAAGCAGATCTTGGACTAACTGCTGGGCATTATGGACAATGCCTCTGCACACTGTCATCAGCAATCAGAGGAGTCTGTTCAGTGATGGAGTGCAGGACCAACAGGTTCAAAAACTCTTTTGTCCATCATGCCATCGGACTGTACAACTCCTCTGTGCAGGGGAGGAGGGGTCACAGAAGGACAGACTGATTAAAACACTAACCGGACTATGTGCAATAATTTCTAAAGACTTATTAAACATACCCAAACTATGTGCAATAATTTTTAAACTGAGTGCAATAATAATAATGTGCAACACCTCTCCTGCTGCTTGTATATTGTATTTTTTAATTTATTTCCAATTTTCCTTTGTGTATATTCATTGTTTACTGTAATGATGCTCCGTGGAGGCACGCAACGCAGACGGCAGAAAAGAGGCAAGCGAGCCGGTATGCTCATCAGGCAGAGATGCCGCGCTCACCGTCCGCCTCTTCCCACCTTGTTACTGGCTAACTTGCAGTCCCTGGACAACTAGCTCTGCGAGCTCCATGCCAGATCACTTACCAGCAGGAGATACGGGACTGCAGCGTGATCTGCCTCACAGAGACCTGGTTATCCGTGGACATTCCCGACCACGCCATCGAACCCACGGGGTTCTCTCTGATCCAAAGAGCTCTCCGGAAAAAGCAAGGAAGGTGGTGTATGTTTTCTGATCAACAATGCGTGATGTGATTGGAGGAATGTACATCTCATCGAGTCTTTCTGCTCGCCAGAGCTGGAATATCTGATCATCTCCTGCCGGCCGGTGTGGCTACCCCATGAGTGGTCTTACTTCTCCACACAACCATAAACTGGACATTTTCGACCCTTTGAATGAGCGAAATGTGTGTAAAAATGTGTAAGAACAGCTAAACACAGCACTGCACATTGTAACCGGTGAATTCTTTTAGATAGATAGATAGAATCCTTATTGATCCCGAAGGACATTTAGCAGCCAGTAGCAGTTGAACAACACAGTAGAAACAAACAATAGGGGTAGTACAATAAGACAGCAAAGTAAGAAATATAAGACTCTAGACTATAAAATTTAAAACTAAGATTTAAAAATAAATATACATAAACATATACATAAATATATAAATACAAAAACTATACAGAGTGTGGAAGTAATCAGTCGTAGAAACAGTATAAACAGTTTGATTTGTTACTTAAGATTATAATAGTTTTGAATGTTTCATAGTATAGTTTTATTTAATTGATTTAATTTTGTTTTCACCATCCAATTCAGTTAGTTCTAATTGTTTTTATAGTGAGTCTGCTAGGTTTTATTAGATTTTACACATCATAACAGAGAGATAAATCTGAGAAACACATAAACAAACTCAAAAACTCAAACTTTATAGGTTTCCCCAATTTTCACCAAAATTATCAACTATGAGTAAGTGCGAGAGAGAGAGAGAGAGAGATTTATCAGTTTATCCTCCGCGTGGGGTGTTCTGGTGTATGAGCTACTCACAACAGGTACTGTATCTCCTGTTTCACTGCTTTTATCTCCCTTGCACTCATATTTTAATCCCATTATGCAGCTTCCTCAGTGTTTTCTGTCGGTAATGTGCGGCTAGCGTGAGCATTATAAATAAGATCTAACAACACGGACCGCAAGGTGCCGCCATGCTGCCGCGGTTGTGCCGAATCTGACTACCGGCAGAATTCGGCTCCGCTTCAAGAGCAAAATCGCCACAGAATCGGGCAGAGAATCTAAGCGCTAATATTGATATATCGAAACCGAACCAATACTGTGGCCCAAGAACCGTGACACGAACCGAAACATGGCCACAGTGTACCGTTGCATCCCTAATACTAAGAGTGGATATTTGTTATGAGCACTGTGTACCATCACTGTTGTGGAAGCACTTTTTTGTATATGTACATTTGTACTCTACCATTGTGGGTTACATCTTCAATGGTGATGATAGTGAATATAGAGAACTCGTAAAAAACTTTGTGGACTGGTGCCAGCAGAACTACCTCCAGATCAATACAGCTAAAACCAAAGAGCTTGTGGTGGATTTCCGCAGGACCAAGGCCTCTCCAACTATTCCAGTGAACATCCAGGGATGGAATATTGAGATGTTAAGGACCTATAAGTACCTGAGGGTCCACTTGAACAATAGACTGGACTGGTCAGACAACACACAGGCTCTTTATAAGAAAGGTCAGAGCAGGCTCCATCTGTTAAGGAGGCTCAGGTCCTTTGGAATACAGGATGGTCTTTGCCCTTGGTTCTGAATTCAGTTTTTTTCTGTAAATAAACCAGCATTTGGATCCTCAACTTTGCTTTGTATGACAGCAGCTCGATGACGAAGAGTAAAAACCCTAACAGTGTCACGTCCTTGCCCTGTTTCCTGTCTGTTCTCATGTTTCTCAGTTTGTTTACCTGTTGCTCGTGCCTGTGTGTTCCCCACGTGACCTGTGCTCCTTTGTGTTCTTCCCCAGTACATTTCCATTTACGTAACTCATTTGTAACTCACCCCCCTCATTACCTGTTTCCCCAGGTGTTTCCCATTTCCATTTCCCTCCCTGTATATGTATACCCCTGTGTTTCCTTCGTCGGTCTTTGCACTAACCTCTGTTGTTTTGTGTTTCACACGTTTGCGTTCCTTGTTTCACTTTATTTGCTCCTTGTTATTTCTAGTTAATCCTTGTATACTTCTTGTTTACTCCTTGTTTATTTCCTTGTTTATTTTCCTTGTTCTGTTTTGTTTACTCAGTCTAGTTTTAGTTTATCGTTGCTAGTTTGTTTTGGTTTGTTTTCTTCGTCCTTTGCTTGTTTATTTGCTTATTGTTTAATTAATTCTCCTTACCTGCTTTTACGTCCGCCTCCATGTCTCCCTGCCTGATCGACCCTGAAACACTCAGAGTATGGAGAAAAACACTTTGTCGGTTCACAGCTTCAATTAGAATTATGTTCTGGGGTTTTAGTGTGGCTTTTAATTTTTTAAATTAGTTTTAATTTAGGATTCAAATGAAAATTTACAATTCAGACTTATTCAGACTCCACACTTTTCCCAATAGCCTAAATAAACTCTCCGTTTATATGCACAAGTAATCCGATCAAACATGACGCGCATGTGCAGTAGTGTACATGTTACCATGACAACCAGCATCAAGTGATGTCAGCCAGTATGAGAGGAGAAACAGCAACTGGATAACTATGTTTCCAGAGTTTGCAGTTGTAATCAGAGATGTCCACAAGTCGAGTCTCAAGTCTCTTCTGGTTGTAATTTTCTATCGTCATCTGCTCCCTCTTTGCTAAAGGTACTACACAACTATTTCTGAACAATCAGAGCATTTACTGATGTATCACTCCTTTATCTATCAGTCGTAATTAAAAGTCATAATATTACGAGAATGAAGTTGTAGTATTTTGAGGAAATGCAGTTCTAACTGTGTGGGCTGCAGTTTAAGAGCAGAGCACTGATAGAAGGAGGAAGAAAGTGGAGCATTTTCCGCTCATTGTCTGTTACAGAGCTGATTACCATCAGTTTCTACATTTATAACCTGCTGATTATTAATGCTGTAGTGTTACAATTAAATACAATATGTGCAGATTTACCCGTGCTGGTCCCGGAAGCCATGAGAAGCCTTCCGGCAGAGGGTGCACTGCTGCGCAGAGATAAAACATTTGTAAAACATTTGCACAGTACTGTATATCCCTGTCAAATAAGCAAACCTATAGGCTTTATCAACTATAAATAATTTAGTTACAACATTAGCTACAAAAGCGCTTCAGTCAGTAAAAGGACAATATTGTATATAGTGGAACTGCTTGAGGTGGAACAGATTATATTTTTTACCGCAGCTAGTCAGCTCCACTCTCCAGCACAATTTAGGACCTTTGAAAGCCGAACCTGGCTGATTGTGTTTAGCTTGAACTAACACCAGTAAAAAACGCCTGTCTGTGACAGATTCTGTAAATAATACATATCGATATAGCATAAAAATGTTGCACTTTTGAACAAACTTGACTCTGTGGGCCTTTTCTTCATTTTTCTTGCAACTTTATTTGCCCTTGTTTTGTGTAAGAGCTGTTTTTACATGAAGCCATTAGCACCACTCTTTCCAGCTCATTCTACTCAGGCTCTCTCTCCCTCTAGCTTCTCCACTCTCTTACACAGAGGCCCTCCTCTCCTAAGCATCTCCTCCGTAACCTAGAACTCCACCCACAGCAATATTAACAATAATAAAAGAAAGAAATAGATTATATTCAAAGCACATAAATTATTTTTAAAATAAAAGTAAAATAACAAATTAAATATGTCTCAGTGGGGTATAGCAAAAATAAATTTATACACTGGTATTTACTAAGTCGCAACACACACTCGTCGATCTCCATCACTGGGACTGCCATGGAGAGGGTCAGCAGCTTTTCTAAGTTTCTAGGTGTTCACATCAGCAAGGATCAAGTGAGTAGCAATTATTTAATTGGAGAAAAGACAGAATACATTTCAAAGCATGCGTTCAAGTCTCTCCCCCCGTACAGCCAACATCTCAGGGTATTTATACCTTTTTAGGTCCCCTCAGGCCATTGCCTTATTTGGTAAAAAGTCCACGTATCCTGGTATATTACCTGGCCAGTCTTGACCAGTTGGTCCGGTGCATTCCTACAGCCTGGGGCGAGGGTGAAGCTTAAACTTTAGTGACACGTAGCTTCCAGAACCTTCCAGTACACTGGTCAGTAACTTGTGCCACGTATGTTTTATGGTTGATGCCTGAGGGATGTGATCGTGTGGTCACCTGTCCTGCACGCCCATGTAAGCCACGAACGCACATTCTAATCTCTGCAGCTAGTCACGTATCTCCAGTCACAATTAGATACATGATTAAGGAATAATTTACCCTCCTTATTGATTAGGAATCACCCTAAATAAATAAATTTCCATCACAATTCCCCCCTTTGATTCTAATCAATCATATTTTATACATTATTTTCATCAAACAAATATTTCAGGCCCAGTTTCTTTATTTAATCCTACTGGTTCAATATTGTTCGTTAAATGCGCACGCAAGAGCAGGTATGGGCGAAACGAATAATTTAAAAAATAAATAACAAAGATAAACAAAGAGACAAGTAAACACATAACAACGAAATAAACCAAAACAAACTAGAGATAATAAACGAAGAACTAAACAGAACTAAGAACATAAACAAGAAACTAGAAACTAACAGGAATAACCGAGGATAAAATAAAACTAAACAGGGCAGGGATATATACAAGGAAAACAACAAGAATCTAAACTGGACAGGGAATAACTAAACTAGACAAGATTAAATAAACTAAACAGGCCAAGGAGAAAACAAAGGAAAATAACAGGGAACTAGAAATAAACAGATAAATACAAAACAGGGAACTAAAGGAAACAAGAAATAAACAAGAAATAAACAAGAAGATATAAACATGGAACTAGGGCTAGGGCTAAGGCTGTATTAACAAAGAGACACGGAGAGACAAACAACAGGGGTTAGTGCAAAGACCAACGAGGGACAAGTGGCACAGGGGATCTATTTAAACAAACAGGAAACACACTAGAATTGGAAACATCTGGGAAAGGGGCGGAGTTACAAATGAGAAACATGTGGTGGATAACTTCTGACAAGAGACACAGAGGTAACGTGGAACACACACAGGCACGAGGACAGACAGGACATGATACTGCACTTTAGACCTGAATTTTATTCGCAATACAAGATTTGTGTCACGTCCTCGCTATGTTTCCCTGTGTTTTTCCCGTTTCCTAGTGTGTTTCCTGGAGGAGGCCGCATTCGTCCCGGAGAGTTTTCCCGCCTCCTCCCGTCCACCCGCCTCCCATGGTGTGCTCTGTCTCGGCGGCTGTTCAGCTAGCTTCAGTGGCTAACCAGCTAGCATCTCTGGTGGCTGCAGCTCCAAGCTTCTCCACGGCTATGCGGCTAACCCAGCTAGCATCTCCGGCGGCTGCAGCTCCAGGTTTATCCACGGCTACGCGGCTAACTCAGTTAGCATCCCCGGCTACCACGGCTACCACGGCTGCCGAGCAGCGCTTCGAGTCACACGCTGCGGCAGCAGCAGATCTTCGCTCCACGGTTTCCAGGGCAACGGTGCTACACTCCACTGCTCCTGCTGCTCCAGGACCTGCATATGCTGCGGTGAATTCATGTCAAGTCTCCGTGCTCTCTTCAGCAGCCCGAGTCTCCACGCAAACACCTACTGCCCAAGGGTCCAAGTCTGTTCACGTGATTGTTCCTGTGCCCACCGCCAATGTTCCTGTGCCAGCGGTGCCTGCCGCCAATGTTCCTGTGCCAGCGGTGCCCACCGCCTATGTTACTGTCCCAGCGGTGCCCACCGCCCATGCTCCGATGCCAGCAGTGCCTACCATCCATGCTTTGATGCCAGCGGTGCCCACCGCTCATGCTACAATGCCAGTGGTGCCCGACACCGCCCATGCTCCTGTGCCAGCGGTGCCTACCGCTCCAGCGCCGATGCCAGCGATGCTTGTCGTCACGCCGCCAGCCCCAGCTGCTCAAGTCACCGCGACGTCAGCTCCTGTTGCTCAAGATGCCGCACCACCAGTTCCTACTGTCCGAGTCGCCGCACCGCCAGCTACTGCTGCCCAAGACGCCGCACCGCCAGCTCCTGCTGCCCGAGACGCCGCACCGCCACCAGCTCCTGCTGCCCGAGTCGCCGCGCCTCCAGCTGCAGCTGCCCAAGCCATCGCGTCACCAGCGAGGCCCGTCACCACACCAATGCCGGTTCCTGCACCCAGGACTAAGTTTCGCCCCAAGCCCCGTGTGCCCAGGTCTGCCCCAAGGCCCCCGGACTTCAGCCCAAGAACTTTGCCCAGGCTGGCTCCACGAACTACTCCTCTGACTTTAGCCAGTCCTGGGCATCCACAGGTCTTTCTTGTCCCCATGTCTCTTCCTGTTCTGGTCCCCGTGTCTGTCTATGTTCCGGTTCCTGTCCCCTCTGGTTTCTCTGTGCCTGTCCCTGTCACCGTTTTCGTGTCTGTTCCTGTCAATGTTTTGGTTCCTGTTCCCATGTCCAGTCCTGTCCAGTCACCTGTCATGTCTCACGTCCAGTCACCGTCCCCTGTCCAGTTTCCCGTCCAGTCTCCTGCTTCGCCCAATGTCCAGTCTCCTGTCAAGTCTTCTGTCCAGTCTCCTGTCATGTCTTCTGTCCAGTCTCCATTTCTGCCTCATGTCAAGTCCCCGGTCTCGTCTCTTGTTTTTCCCGGCCCCTCCCCGCCTTCGGCCCTTTCTTAGTGTGTTTCCCCAGTGATTTTCCATGACGTGTGTCTAATTTGTAGCTCCGCCCCTTCCCCAGGTGTTCAGTGATTCATGTTACTATATATAGGTTCCCTTAGTCTATGTTTGCTGTCGGTCTTTGCACCTTCCTCTGTCGTTTGTCTCGCCTCATATGCTATAGTTTGTTCACGGTTTTCGTTACGCTCCATTTATCTCTTGTTTTTTTCTAGTTCCCTGTATTTCACGTATATTTCCTGTCTGTTTCCTTGTTTATACCTGTATATATTTACGTATTTATCCCTTGTATATATCCCTAGCCCCTTTGGTTTATTTTCTGTTTAGTGTAGCTCTTGTTTGTTTCCCTGTTTATGTTTTCATATTTTCTCGTTATTTCTTTATTTGTTTGTTTATTTATTTGTTACATATTAAAGTCTGTCTTACCCGCTTTTACAGTACATCCGCCTCCAGTCTGCTTCCTTTTGTTACAATTTGAGTAGTAATTAGTTATTCTTTAATGTTTTGTAAAATATCTCATTCTAAAGTATCGAATTAGTTGTTAGTGATGTTGAACTGAAATTTACATTGCACTTGTGTTAAGCAAAGATAACTTACTTTGATAAGTTTCTGAGTTAAAGGTAGGGGCATGTTTGCTGCAGATGAAGAGTTACTTATCTACTTACGGCCGCTGTACACCAAAGTTTTTTTTTTAAACCGCCTTACTTCAAATAAGTATGTAAAATAGTTGATGTTAAATGAGAGATATGTGATAAAAAGAGACTTTTCTCTGAATGGGGCTGACTCAACTTCGTACACTGTCTCACAAGCAGGTGAGAAATGGTTGAGGAGAAGCTGATTAAACGTGCTAAATGTAGTAAATAATAAATTTATTTGTCGGACCATCTTTAGTGTGATCTATCTAGAACTATCTGTCACGGAGCTCTCACTTTGGTCGCGGTGCTGCGCTGCATTCCGTTTTTTTTTACAGGTTCTCGTGGAGATGCGGTGGAAGTTAAGCAGTTTATGTCTGTTTCTATGTGTTACATTGCGGATAAATTTGTTAGTGGTTCAGAAACACAAGGGCTGGTGCTTTGCAATATTTTGCCAAATTTTTACTTTAGAACTTTTTTTCAGAACTTTTTATTATTACTTATAAAACGAATCTTTCTTAGTTATGTTTTAAGTAGTAATCAATAAAGTTATTTGTTATGATTTTTGTGTACTTAAAATACTTATTTTCATTTAAACCTCAGAAGAGTAATTCATGTCAGTTAATGATTTTGAAGAAAATAATAATGTAGTTTTTATTTGCACTGCCATCACAATTAGCCCTTTAGTGCTGATCATCTTTTAAACTGTTTTTTTAGATGTAGTTGGAGCATTTTTGCATATTCCTTCCATCCATCTTCATGGCCGTTTGGAACACTAGGAGCACCTTCACTTGCGGGGGTCTCGTATCAGCCACCTGGTTGTGGTCGTGGCAGGCTGGTTGGCCGGTTGCGTCCGCACTGCACCTGGACACAAACAGAAAATGCCTCATACCACGAGACGCAATACCGTGAGATAATGATCTAGTAACTCTTTTCGTTTAGTGGAGATGAGCTTAATCTCACGTGTGGGTCTGCCGAAAACTTCCTCCAAGGCACTGAGAGCCTACGCATGAGCAATAACAATTAATCCTTCCATGTATGCCTTTTGGGAAACACGGTCTACTTGTTGCGTTGTGCACTCATATATTGTTTTGCTAGTATTGACCCACGCCCTTGACTGGGCAGAGAAGAAGAAAAGAGTTGGAGCGAACTCAGAGTATTTGGGATGGAGTTCGGGGCAGCTTCGCTGTAAAGCGTGAAGCTGAAGCCCCCCCTCACATGAAGAGAAACACGAGAAGAGAATAAAATTAAAGAAGGAGGAAGACGGGGAGGAGGTGGGTGCGAGGTTTGTTCAATGAGCAAGTAGAGAGGAAGTGACTGTTTAAAAGTGGGAGCCGAAGCCCCAAAAATTAAATCGGAAGTTTCGACCACTGCTAGGATTTAAGAAGAGGTCTGACTGTGAAAGGCTTGGGAACTCCAGGAACTGAGTGTTGGAAATCCGACCTTGTAGTCTTTGAGAAAGCCAGAGGATGAACCAATGCATGGGGAAGGCAGTGTGGAAGCCAAAGGAAAGAAGGTAGGGAATAATTAAGTAAGGTGTTTGAAGGTGCTGCCAGCCTATTCGAGTATAGGAATGTACTGGAATGACAGCATGGAGGGTGAGGTCCTTGAAGGCAGAAATCGGTTGAAGTGGAAAGGTAGTGTGTATGACTTAGTGGAATGATGCAAATGTTGTAGGCAGCCACCGACCCACATGCGTAGCAGGAGCGACCGGGTAAGGTAGAAGGGGTGCTCCTGACGGTCCAACAGAAGCGATGGAGTGGGAAGACGGGGCGATGGAGTGGGAAGACGGAGTGGGAAGTGTCGCGTTATTTCACGACTCTTCTAGGCCTCCCAGAAGGGGAAGCCTGGGCTAGCTAAAATGAGCTCTAAAACTTATCTAGTCATGCATCACTACAAAAGTTTTAAGTTCAAAAGAAAGAAGGTAAAAACAGACGAGTGCCTCAAGTTTAAAGAAAGGAGAAGACGAGTTTTTCCGAAGTTCTAAGTTGATCTTTTATTGTTCTTGAAGTCAGCCAGATAGGGTCAGGAAGCTTCAGTCTTCTGACAACACAAAGAAATACACACACTTTTATACATTATTTGGGTGAACAAAGGTGGGGGCTTTAAGCTCCACCTTTTAACATTATATAACTATACATCGGTTGAATATAATCGTTACCATACATGTTCAGTTTTAGGGAGGATTCTTCCGGCTCCATCTCTTGGCATCATGCCATGTTCCCATTTTTGGAGTTAATCGTGGACAAATCAATATGGTATAGTTTTTTTAAAAACCCTGTCCTTCACCTGCCCAGCTTTCCCGTGGGAGAAGACTAACTTTGGGCCTGTTGAGACATCTGGTATGACTAATGAATCTGGATAGCCGTTCTCAGCCTTATGAAGAGCTTTTCTGGGTACTTTCCAACTATGGCCAGTCATTATCATATATCACAACTGCCTCCCCCTCAGTTCACAGCTGTACCTGGTGCAGACTGGGCCTTACTGAGGAAGAGCAGACAGAGTTTTAACAGAACTCAATGAACTCGTCCATATATGGCCAAATGTACTAATATATGAGTAGTATAACATATATTGATCTCTAATATCCAGATTTAGGGCCCCACATTCCCCCCTTCCGTGGGATTTAATCCCACGGATCAACAATGGTATGGTTAAGTATCTTAAGCTGTCATTTCAGAACATAAAGATTATGACTTTCTAAGTTATTTTTAATTATTTTATTATGTGTAAGTTCCGTGCTCGTAAATAGTTTTAAGTCCCAAGTCCATATTAAACCATGTTAATTTGATATGTTTTTATGCATATATGTGAGTAAGTATGACAGAATAGTAGGAAATACATGGTTATATAACATCTACATGACACCAAAACAGATGGGTAAATGAGGGTGTAACTACAAGAGGTATGAAAATTCACATATACAAATGGATTACATATGATATATAAATTGAATTACATATATGGTTTAAGTTCCATATTAATATATTGTCCACCAGGAGGGGTCAGACAGGTCCAAAGGAATTTACACATCTCAAGTATTGAGATGGCCGTTTGTTACAAAAATTGACATAAGTATCTTAACTTTGCCCCACATTCCCCACCTCAGCTGGAAACTGGCGACTAATCGAGCATAGAGCGGCACGTCAAACATGGCACCAGGCAAAGCGACCCAACGTGACCCCACATGCAGCAGCATACCCAAAGAACCAAGGGTTAAGGCAAACCACCCCGGAACAAAGTCAAGGATGGCCAACCCCCCTTAGAACCAAAGGCACTTTGCCGATGAGAGAGTAGCGACGTCATTTGGTGGCTTCCCAGAAAAGCTACCTCATAGGTCCCTTATGGGATTGTGTAGCGTTACCAAGACAATGCACAGTCAAGAGGCTCCTCTTCACGCCTCATCAGAGGATGTTGGGAACGCGGTCAGAGAAAAGTATAGGCCAGAAATAAGCCTAGGCAATGAAGGGTCAATTAAGCCTGTCCCCCCTTGCGCACAATACACATATGTAACTCTGAAACATTTCACCAGACAGTGAAAGGCACTCTTGTAAAAAATAAAGAAAACACAATCAATTAAAATGGAGCATTGGGACAAAAAGGAATAAAAGGGTGTATGTGTAAATAGTCCATAGAGTTGGAGAAGTAATCCAAAGGTAAAACACAAAAGTAAAAATACAAGTCCAGTTGAAGGCGCCGAAGATGTCTTCTGCCTTTTGTGACTTTACGCCACGTAGAAAGGCACGGTGCAGGTCAAGGGAGAGGTTACTAGCACTTCACCTTGACCCGGAAGTAGCAGTCGCCTTAGCTATCCGGCCTTGCCCTGGCCCATGTGGCAAGTTACAGCAAGTCCCGCTGACGAGTCAACGGACGCATGAAAAACAGCATATTGTCCAGAGATAGACGAAATTGTTCGCTCAACCAACATTCTCAGACAGGGTACAACACAACAGGCAACAAACATCAAAATCAAAATGACATATAAAAGCATCATAGCCATCCTCATTAAGAGAGCTTTCCATTGACCAGAAAATAACCAGTTAAACCAGGAAGTTTGAGCAGCCTGCGTGTTTCTAACATGTTCATCTCGCAGTTTTCTAAGTTTAGACATAACCTTTGTGAAGTTGCCCTCAGAGCCAGTATGTAAGGGAATAAACGAACAACATTCGTCGCCAATCAAAACACAGACACCATCATCAAGTGCTCTCATTTGGTCAATAGCAAATCTGTTTTGAAGGGTCATTTTTGAAGTAGCGTCCAATTGTTCACCAAGGGCTTCTAAAGCAGTAATGGTATGATTGAGGAATCTCTGTTGATTGTACCAAATGTAATTAATCCAGTGCCCGTTTCTATAGGCTTGCATTCCAGCAAACAATATACCTGTAGCTCCAATACTACCATCACTCATAACTAGGTGTTCCTTAGGAATTTTCACAGGAATGCCTAGGTAATTTAGTTCAGGAACATTCTGTATGTCTGAGATATCAGGCATTGAATAGAGATCCCTCTTGTGTCTGGGTAAAGCATCATCAAAGGTCATGACTGAGACTGATCCGGTCAGAGTGACTGGAGCACAGCAGCCAGTCCATGTATTAGTAAGGGACTGGAGCAATTTAGAGTCTGTTTGACATATCCAGAAAAGATCAGCAACAGGAATAGTACCATTGGTTAGATCAACCTTGAGATATTTGTGTCCTGTGAGCATATCAGTGCCAGTTGGAGTAATTCTAGTAAGACACCTGTGATCAATGACAGGACGGTTGTGGTATGCATTGGGCTTGCAAAAACAAAATGGATATGGGGCGCCAGTGTCTCTTATTACGGGCGGAGGAGGAACAATCGGGTTATCAAGATCAGTACATGTGAGATCCACAGTTGAGTGTTGGCTTGGAATAGCCAATGAAGACATCAAGCATTGAAGAGGGGATGGGACTGTTCTATTATTAACATCGTCCAAACCATCTATAGGGGCAATAATTGGGACACTGTTACCGTTGTGACAAGCCAAACAGTCAGTTGAAGCAACTGATTGAGCCGTGTAGGTCAGATATTGATAGAACATATTCTGTTCAGCATATTGAGAAATTACCACACCAGGATCATTATCTGTGTCGGGTAGGTCATTAGGGTTTAAGGAATCAAATGTAAATAATCTCTGGGCTTCCCAGAAATGATCCACAGCTCTTGGAGTCCTGTTCAGGCGGGCTTGTTCATAACAGAGTAGAGGCTCACAGAATGCATTCAAGGCATATTGAGCCTGATGTGAGCAGTTAGAGCCAATTGGGTAAGCCTTCACAGAGAATGTACCTTTTGTGTCAATTAGGAATGCTACTGAGTTCATTGATCGATATTCAACTTGGAAGTAGGTGTATCGAGCTCGTGTCGAAGGCATAATGGTGAGAAAGTAGGACATTAATAAGGCTATGCTACAACGCAGAAGCTTGGATGGGCGTCTTTTAAGGCGGGCAGAATTGAAACAGTTAGCAGGTTGGTCACAGATATTCTCAGGTGACGCCATGCAACGTTTCCTAATTGTTTTGTAATCAGATTGGCAATATAGTGTCCATTCAAAGTAAATATTTGCGTAAGAGAATGATGAGAACAGGTTGGATGTCGATGTCATACAAATCGTTGGGTCAACATAAGGACAGTACCGTTCGCACGAGCGATTGCCCGATTCAGACCAAGTCTGATGGACAATGGATCGTTTGTACTTGTTCATATCAAGTGAGCGTTTAAAGACAACTTGTGAAGTGTCATTCTTAGAGCTGGTCATCGTGCCATGCGAACAGATTTGGTATCCGCTACATATCATAGATATGGCTAAGGCACCTAATGCAGAGGTAATAAAGACTGCCAGGACAACTGTGAACCCAAGTAAAAGATGGTCCTTATGATATTTCCAAATGTCAAGACTCTTAGTCCTGATTTGTATGAGTCTCATCTTTACGATGCAGTCCAATGACAGCAGTAGGTTAACAGTGAGGATTTTTCTGTTACAAACGAACGAAAGTATTGTCTTCGACTTAAGGATGCTGTATCACCAGGAGTGGCAAAGTACCATACAATGGTGGTGGTAAAGGTTGGTTTAACTATCTCTGCAACTAGAAGGTGCTCTGGGTTAATCAGTAGAGTTGATTTCAGGAATGGAACAAAATCAGTGTATGTTTCTAAACCAATGTCTATAATACCCGTTGGTCCAGCTTGGCTAGATGAATGGGCTATAAATGTATGGGCAGCAGTAATGTCCGCGTCAACCAAATACAAAGGCAAATCTTTGAAAAAAGGAGAGAGTGGATATGGGAGGGTTGGAATATGGAACGCTCTGCAGGGATTCATCAGGTGGAATCTGGACAAAAACATACACAATGATCACACAGAAATAGTATATAAGGTATCAGTAGGTCTATCACACAATGAAAGTCATTCACTCAACAATAGTTCAAAAAGAAAAAGAAAAACAAGAAAAGGTCCATGTACTTAGTTAGTACTATCCAGTAGTATTTGATTCAAGAGAGCAATTTACACAGAGTTCCAGTCCAGTGTAGGATAACTTGGCAGACTGTTCCGTGAAAAATACAACAAAAACAATAATGCAGGAGATGGTGATCAAAATAAGGGTTGAACCTTTAAGTCCGCAAAAACCAGGGTGCCTAAAAGGATGCCATGGGGGCATATCTTCCCAGAAGGATAGTAGTTGCAAAGTACCGGGATTTTTGGTCGGCAGTGATTTAGCTGGTGTCAGAATCTGAATCAGGGTCAGAAGCAGCTAGACGTGCACGGAGCCGTGTCTGGATCTGGTACCCGCTTGGTCCTGCCCTAGGTGAGACAGGAGCAGGGTCACCTTGTGTTTGTTCATCAGGTTGTTCATCAGATTTTTGTGGTGGATGGAGCATTAGGGGAGCTCTGGAACAATGATTCAAATGGAACCAGACACTCTTTCCCTCCACTTTAACAGCAGTGGGTGTGGCCAAGACTACCTTATACGGGCCTTCCCGTCGGGGTTGATCCCACTGCCTTTTGTGGACTCTGACATAAACATAATCTCCAGGGAGCAAGTCAGTGAGTGAACTGTCAATGTCAGCAGATCTATCAGCATTTGCACCTTTTACTTGTACAGTCAGGTCTCTGTGAATTTTTGTAAGGCATGTGACATAATAATGAAGTTCAGCTTGGAGCTGCTCAAGACTAGGGCCCTGGTATGGTGCCCTAAGAAAAGTGATTGGCATAGGTCTTCCTGTCACCATCTCATGTGGTGTCAGGTTAGTCACCCTGTGGGTTGTCATTCTCATACTCATCAAGGCTAATAGCAGGGCATCGAGCCAGTTAATTTTGCCTTCACTGTGTGCAATGATTTTTGCAATTTTTGCTTTTAGGATGCCATTCTGTCTTTCAACAATGCCTTGACTTTTTGGCCTATAGACGCAACCTAGTCGGCGTTTGATGCCGAGGGATTTGGTTATAGCTGCAATGACTTTGTTTGCAAAATGTGATCCGTTATCCGAACTTATCGTATCAGGGATACCAAATCTAGGAATGACTTCTCTAAGTAGGAATCTTGCAGCAGCAGTTGCTGTTTCTTTTTGGGTTGCTTGTGCCTCTGTCCATCTACTAAATTGATCAGTTATTACTATAATGTAGCGGTAGCCCCTAATGGTTTTTCCCATGTCTAGGTAATCCATTACCAAGTGTCTGAATGGGCCATCAGGAATAGGAATGTGTCCTAGTGGAGCAGTCAGAGACTTTCTGAAGTTATACTGCACACATACCGCACAATTTGCAAGAAATCGGTCTACTGTTGGAACTAAATAGGGAGTCCACCACTCAGCTCTGATTAGTTTAATTACTTCTTTCCGGTGGACATGAGCAATTCCATGTGCATCAGCGATTAGCAGATTCAATAAAGTTATGGGAGCCACTGGCAGTGCATTTGGACCGTACCAGACACCATTTTGTTGTTTAGCTCCTCTTTTGACCCAAACGTTTCTTTCATAGATACTGGCATTTTCTTGGCATTCACTTAGGCTAGTTAAGTCTGCTGCATATTCAGTTTGTTGTTCCTCAGCCAGTTGGAGTCTGTTTACAGACTGCGCAGGACATTGTAACGCTGCGGCAGCAGCATCTTTTGCCTCCTGGTCGGCCATATTGTTGCCCTGGGTAATCAAGGAGTCGTCATGTCGATGAGCAGCACATTTAACAATGGCAAGTCTGTCAGGTAGCAAAATAGCTTCTAAGAGGTCTGAAATGGCCTGTCCGTGTGAAATTTCGGTACCATCAGCTCGTACGAACCCGCGCTGAGCCCAGATAGATCCATACACCTGAGCAACTCCGTATGCGTACGCGCTGTCGGTTATCACAGTCGCTTGTTTACCTTTAGCTAATTGACAAGCAGTTGTCAATGCTTTAAGTTCTGCCAATTGGGCAGAGCATGGCTGTGGTACTTTGGCCTTGAAGAGAGTCACAAATTGATGTGTGGTCTGATCGTAATTTACTATGGCAAAGCCAGCTAGGTTGCCATCTGGTCCTCTAAAACAGGAACCATCAACAAAGAGAATCAAGTCATTGAATGTCAAAGGCTCACTTGTCAGGTCATGTCTCGGCTTCAGGAAGTCTATAGTATGTTGCTGACAGTCATGTGGAGTACCCTCCGTTGGGAGGGGTATCTTGTCAGCTGGGTTGATTTTGGTGCATCGTTTGATGGTTAGTTCAGGTGCGGAAAGAATGACGTCATAGCCTGTGCGTCTGGCATTGGTCAGCACAAAAGAGTTTGATGTTAACAACGTATGTAAACAATGGTTAGTATACATGGTAACTGGATATCCCATGGTAATTGTAGTAGCTTTTTCAAAAGCATAGGCCGCTGCTGCCAAACCTTGATAACAAGGTGGCATTCCCAGTTCAATTTTGTCGAGTTGCGTACTAAAGTAGGCTATGATGTTTATTTGAGTATATCCCTGAATGGGGTTTGACAGTTGTCTTAGAATCACATTAACAAAACCCTTCTTTACAGACACAAAGAGTTCAAAAGGTTTTGAGTAGTCTGGGTTGGCCAATGCGGGGGCAGTACACAGATCACGCTTGATCTGCATGAAAACTTGTTCAGCTTCCTCGTCCCAAACCAAGATTCCTTTGAGGTCTCTCTGTCCGGCTGCCTTTACCAATCTCCTCAGGGGGGTAGTTTTAAGTGCAAAGTCACAAATCCATTGTCGGCTATAGCCAGCCATTCCTAAAAATGTAAGCATTTGGCCCACTGTAATTGGCTTGGGGACAGATTGGATAGCTTTAATATGTGCCGGCATAATTGTACGCTTATTACCCTTTAAGCGTCTACCAAGGTAGTCTACTTCTTCTGCACAAAATTGTAGTTTATCCTTGCTGACTTTGTGGCCTTTTTCTGCCAATTTAGTTAAGACTGTTATTGTGTCTTGTTCACATTCCTGTTTGGTTTTAGACGCAATTAGTAGATCGTCAAAATACATGATCAATGTACTGCTGATTTTGATGTCGCCTAGGTCTTGTGCTATTGTTTTGTTGAATATACTAGGGCTTTCACTGAAACCTTGTGGCATACGGGTGTATGTGTATTGTTTGCCTCCATATGTGAATGCGAACAAGAATCTGGATTGCTCATCAAGTGGAATGCTAAAGAAAGCTGAGCATAAGTCAATGACACTATAGAACGTAGCATCAAAAGGAATATTTGAAAGTAGAGTGTGTGGGTCAGGTACTACAGGAGTTTCGCCTTGCACAATTGCGTTTACAGCCCTTAAGTCATGTACCAAACGCCACTTGTCAGAGTTGGGTTTTTTCACAGGGTAAATTGGGGTATTGCATCGGCTGGTGGTCTCTACTAGGACTCCGGCTTGTACCAAGCCCTCAACTGTTGGTTTAATTCCCTCAAACGCAGCTTTACTCAGTGGATACTGTCTTTGGTAAGGTAGTCTGGCATTTGGCTTAAGAACCACTCAGACTGGTTCTACAGATTTTACAAAGCCTATATCAGTATGATGTCTAGTCCATAATTGCTCAGGTACTACTTTTAACAGTTCTTCCTGGTCCTTGGTCAGTTTAGCTTGAATATAAGGCGCTAGTCTATCTACAGCAACTTTTTCAGCTATTGTTCTATTAACAGATTTGGTGGTTATTTTATAGTATGTTCGATCAACTGATGCGAGAACACACTCTTCCTCTGTTTCAACCCATATCATCTTTTTGCTGGCCAACATCATTGGACCTAAGTCCATCGGTTGGTTATATTTAGCAATCATAAGAGAGACATGTGGTACAGAATTTTCGCTCTGTAGCAAGTTGTCATCAAGGATGGCTTCTACAGCGACTCCTTGTGGACCTATGATCATGTCTCCAGTTCTTAGTGTGAATGATTTGCCCTGTAGGCACTGCTGCCAACATGCGTCATACTCAGTCTGCGAATTATCATGATCGTACAAAAGTGTACAGTGTAGTTCGTCCGACACTTTTTTCATGTCTGGTCTATGGCTCTCGATCCAAGGTTCCCACTTATGGTATAACCTGTCGAGTAATTTGTCAACTAGCTTTAGCCAGTAAACTGTTGGTAAGTCTTTAACTGGCCTTCCTTCTTTTGCTTTTATGTACATCTGGTAGGCTGGGGTTGGGAAGTCTATGCACAGTCCAGTGGGTGAGCATTTGATGTCTGCGTTCAATTTACATAGTATATCCCTCCCTAGGAGATTAGCTGGACATGCTTCCGAGTATAATAAAGGAGCTATCACGGTTTGTTCATTTATAGTTAGGTGTACAGGTTCCGTAAATTTTTGTGTTTGTGTTTTCCCCGAAAAGCCTTGTGCCCATAGTTGATGAGAGGACAGGGGAACATGTACTCCTTCTGGACCAATTACGGAGTGGGTGGCCCCTGTATCAATTAAGAACAATACGTTTCTCTCACCATTAATTTTAACTTGTACTTTTGGATCACTAATAGATGAATATGTTACTGCCAATTGGATATTCTCCCTCTCAAGGCTTTTCGGGCACCCTCAGTACCATCCAGCATTCGGACAGTTTCTTGAGTAGTGGCCAGGTTGGTGGCATGTATAGCAAACCGGAGGAGTTCCAGCTTGTTGGTGGCTTTGGCCTTGTTGGTTAAATGAATCTGGTTGATAGTTTGTGTCAGCTGGGGTCTGCACATTAGGCATTCCAAAAGGATTAATACTAGCCCGTGGCATTCCACGGCCTCTACCTCTACCTCTTCCTCTGCCTCCTCCTCTATTGCCTGACCCTGTGTTAACATATACATTGACGGGTGGCATAGGCTGTTGGAGCTGGTTGAGAGTAGGGTTGGTCATCTGGACATTGTTGGGCTGTATGGCTTGGTTCTGTGGCATGGTATTGATCGGTACCATCGACGTTGCAGGTGCAGGAAGCATCTGAATTGCAGGATTAGTTTGTTGTGGTTGCATCACCTGTGGGACTTGCATAGATTGTTGTACAGGTGTTTGTGTAGTCAAAACTGGCAAAATCTGATCAGTTGTACTTTGTATCTTGGGTTTGTCAGTAGTCATTACTGCCATGAGGTCAGTGGATTTTTTATCTTTCTTCTTCAGCTCGGTTAGTTGGGCTCTTTGTAGCTGTAAAGCTATTTTTTCCAATTTTTCTTTGTTCTGTGCTTTCTTTTTCTTGTATCGCTCTGCATGATGGATGATGTAATCTTTGAACATATTCCAATCCATGTTGTTCAGGCCCACTACTTCATCAAGGGCATCCTGCACTTCCTTGGGCAAGCTCTTTCTTAGCATCATTTTAAACAGACACTGGTTGGAAGAATTCCAAGCAGTACCTGTTTCCTCTAGCCATTTCTTCTGAAAGTTAGTGATATACTCGCTGGCAGAGGTGTCAGGTTTCAGTTCAAGTGAGTCCAGTTGACTTGGATCCATGTCAGTGGGGAATTCTTGCCGAATGGCATCCCAGATGTTGTTTCTGTAGTAGTTGAAGGGAGTATCTTCAAAAAATTGTTTTGTGGCCAGATTCTTAAAGTTGGCCAGTGAGAATATGTCCTCCATTCTGGCTTTGCCAATGGTGTGTGAGAGGATAGCCTTTATATCTCCAATGGCTAGGGTGTAGCCTGATGTCTTGTCTTCAAAAGCAGTGATCCACTTCTGCCCTCCTGCGGTTATGTTGGGTAGTTGTTCAACCAGGCCTTTCAAATCCATAAATGACCATGGCACATATGAGTTAGTATGGCCCTGAGATATTATAGGGCAGAACAGGGATGACCTGTATGGTTCAGCTAGTTTAGACCTTTGTCTCAGTCTTATGCGCTCGGAACGTCTTGGGGGTGGTTGCCAGTCCGGCATATCTTCATCTTCATCGGTACTAGGGAAGTCTGGACCTAGAGCAGGTTTTTTCTTTAATGATCTTTGCAGCTCAACAGACCGGCTTCTACGCAAGCCGTGAGCGAAGCGTGAAGCTTTCGGCTTCTCTGGGTCACTTCTACTATGCAATTTCTCTAATTCTTCCTCAAAGGCCTTCTCTGTTTTATCAAAGTGGCGCAGGAAGTCGTCTCGTTTTTGTCTAGCACTTGCTTCAGATTCTATCTCTAGCACTCCACTGACTCTCCGCTGTAGTGGGCTAGCCAGGAATTGTACTTCAGGGAGTTGTCCCTCTGCAGCTGGAGTGCTGGATCTTGGTCCTTCATCCTCTTCAAATGGTCCTTGTATGCTGTTATCATAATTGTTTTTTGGTATGGTTTCATTCTTCATTAGTTCTTTGGCGTGGTCCGTCAAGGATCCACTTGCATTAGACACGCCTGGAGTAAAATTTGGCACTTTCCAAATTGGTGTCCATTTCTGAGACCTACTGGATGAAGAATTTCTTGGTGTATTTTTGCTGCAACCTTCTCCCGCTTCTTGATCACTTGTTTGTACGGCCACAGATTGGACGACTGGTGGGTCAGGTGCTCCATGGTCTGATGTTTTGTCAAAGTTTAATGTACCTTTTAATTCAATTGAAGCATCAGGCCAATACTGTGTTGTAACAGGGTAAAGTCCTGTGGTTGGTGTTCGCTCAGAAGCATAGGGTGGAGGCCTTTCTGGAATTGGGATTGGGCAAGAAGGATCAGTATTGGTAGGGCCAGTCTGGGCATTATTTGGTTGGCTGCCATGGTCTATGAATGCCTGCAGCAAAACCAATCTTCGCTGCTGTTTGGCTTTCTGACGGCTATTCCATACATAAGATTCTTGCTCTAAGGCTCGTATCATGTTCCACAGCCCTATGTCATAGATTTTCAAGGTTAAATTTAAATGTATTGCACCCTTTTATTACATATAAATGACAAATGCTATGTTAGCTCCCGAACCAAGCAGAAGACAGTCATGGTTTAGTGTATGAGTGTATGTGCCTGTGTGTGCATGTGCATGCCCATATATGGGTGGGTCAGCGTGTGTGCGGTTAAAAAGTGTGTGTGTGGTACTTGCGTAAGCATACGTGTGTGTGTGCGTATTAAAAAGCCAGCACATTTACAAGCCTGTACACTTTAGATAAATGTTTACACTAGAGATTCTACTATGTGTATATATACACATATGGCTTTCCTCTCCTCGCTCTAGCACTCATAATTTACTCCACTTCTTAAGCCTGGTAATTTCTCTGGCGTGTGCTCGTCTGCGCTGCTTTCGGCTTTGTTTATGTCTGGCTCTGACTACCCTTCTTCGAGCCCTCCGTGTCAGTTCAATGTCTATTGCTACAGCTGGTTCAAGGGCCGCTAGGCCTTGTAATCGCATCTGCAGCTCAGACAAACCCTCAAATCTACATCTGCCACTCACCAGAGAAGTGAGCCATGACTTAGTTGTGAAAACCATAATTTCACCGATCCACACTTCAAACAGCTTCCAATTACTTGGTCTGTACTGTTTACAGTATCTTACATTTCTGTCAGCACTGATACTGGCAAATACATCTATAGGGAATTTTTGATAGACCACTGTCACTGTAGTTATGGTTATCGTCAGATTGTTGTACTGTATTTTGGCATAGTGCTTTACCGAATCTAACACTGTTGTAGGTGGGCACATTTTAATATTTTTACTCTCTTCTTCTTAGGGTATCAGGGTCGATAAACATCTGCAGCTGTTTAACTCCCTTAACCACTTCACTACCAACCCTTCTTACAATAACGAAGCGAATGTCCACTCTACCCTCAGTACCATCCAGCATTCGGACAGTTTCTTGAGTAGTGGCCAGGTTGGTGGCATGTATAGCAAACCGGAGGAGTTCCAGCTTGTTGGTGGCTTTGGCCTTGTTGGTTAAATGAATCTGGTTGATAGTTTGTGTCAGCTGGGGTCTGCACATTAGGCATTCCAAAAGGATTAATACTAGCCCGTGGCATTCCACGGCCTCTACCTCTACCTCTTCCTCTGCCTCCTCCTCTATTGCCTGACCCTGTGTTAACATATACATTGACGGGTGGCATAGGCTGTTGGAGCTGGTTGAGAGTAGGGTTGGTCATCTGGACATTGTTGGGCTGTATGGCTTGGTTCTGTGGCATGGTATTGATCGGTACCATCGACGTTGCAGGTGCAGGAAGCATCTGAATTGCAGGATTAGTTTGTTGTGGTTGCATCACCTGTGGGACTTGCATAGATTGTTGTACAGGTGTTTGTGTAGTCAAAACTGGCAAAATCTGATCAGTTGTACTTTGTATCTTGGGTTTGTCAGTAGTCATTACTGCCATGAGGTCAGTGGATTTTTTATCTTTCTTCTTCAGCTCGGTTAGTTGGGCTCTTTGTAGCTGTAAAGCTATTTTTTCCAATTTTTCTTTGTTCTGTGCTTTCTTTTTCTTGTATCGCTCTGCATGATGGATGATGTAATCTTTGAACATATTCCAATCCATGTTGTTCAGGCCCACTACTTCATCAAGGGCATCCTGCACTTCCTTGGGCAAGCTCTTTCTTAGCATCATTTTAAACAGACACTGGTTGGAAGAATTCCAAGCAGTACCTGTTTCCTCTAGCCATTTCTTCTGAAAGTTAGTGATATACTCGCTGGCAGAGGTGTCAGGTTTCAGTTCAAGTGAGTCCAGTTGACTTGGATCCATGTCAGTGGGGAATTCTTGCCGAATGGCATCCCAGATGTTGTTTCTGTAGTAGTTGAAGGGAGTATCTTCAAAAAATTGTTTTGTGGCCAGATTCTTAAAGTTGGCCAGTGAGAATATGTCCTCCATTCTGGCTTTGCCAATGGTGTGTGAGAGGATAGCCTTTATATCTCCAATGGCTAGGGTGTAGCCTGATGTCTTGTCTTCAAAAGCAGTGATCCACTTCTGCCCTCCTGCGGTTATGTTGGGTAGTTGTTCAACCAGGCCTTTCAAATCCATAAATGACCATGGCACATATGAGTTAGTATGGCCCTGAGATATTATAGGGCAGAACAGGGATGACCTGTATGGTTCAGCTAGTTTAGACCTTTGTCTCAGTCTTATGCGCTCGGAACGTCTTGGGGGTGGTTGCCAGTCCGGCATATCTTCATCTTCATCGGTACTAGGGAAGTCTGGACCTAGAGCAGGTTTTTTCTTTAATGATCTTTGCAGCTCAACAGACCGGCTTCTACGCAAGCCGTGAGCGAAGCGTGAAGCTTTTGGCTTCTCTGGGTCACTTCTACTATGCAATTTCTCTAATTCTTCCTCAAAGGCCTTCTCTGTTTTATCAAAGTGGCGCAGGAAGTCGTCTCGTTTTTGTCTAGCACTTGCTTCAGATTCTATCTCTAGCACTCCACTGACTCTCCGCTGTAGTGGGCTAGCCAGGAATTGTACTTCAGGGAGTTGTCCCTCTGCAGCTGGAGTGCTGGATCTTGGTCCTTCATCCTCTTCAAATGGTCCTTGTATGCTGTTATCATAATTGTTTTTTGGTATGGTTTCATTCTTCATTAGTTCTTTGGCGTGGTCCGTCAAGGATCCACTTGCATTAGACACGCCTGGAGTAAAATTTGGCACTTTCCAAATTGGTGTCCATTTCTGAGACCTACTGGATGAAGAATTTCTTGGTGTATTTTTGCTGCAACCTTCTCCCGCTTCTTGATCACTTGTTTGTACGGCCACAGATTGGACGACTGGTGGGTCAGGTGCTCCATGGTCTGATGTTTTGTCAAAGTTTAATGTACCTTTTAATTCAATTGAAGCATCAGGCCAATACTGTGTTGTAACAGGGTAAAGTCCTGTGGTTGGTGTTCGCTCAGAAGCATAGGGTGGAGGCCTTTCTGGAATTGGGATTGGGCAAGAAGGATCAGTATTGGTAGGGCCAGTCTGGGCATTATTTGGTTGGCTGCCATGGTCTATGAATGCCTGCAGCAAAACCAATCTTCGCTGCTGTTTGGCTTTCTGACGGCTATTCCATACATAAGATTCTTGCTCTAAGGCTCGTATCATGTTCCACAGCCCTATGTCATAGATTTTCAAGGTTAAATTTAAATGTATTGCACCCTTTTATTACATATAAATGACAAATGCTATGTTAGCTCCCGAACCAAGCAGAAGACAGTCATGGTTTAGTGTATGAGTGTATGTGCCTGTGTGTGCATGTGCATGCCCATATATGGGTGGGTCAGCGTGTGTGCGGTTAAAAAGTGTGTGTGTGGTACTTGCGTAAGCATACGTGTGTGTGTGCGTATTAAAAAGCCAGCACATTTACAAGCCTGTACACTTTAGATAAATGTTTACACTAGAGATTCTACTATGTGTATATATACACATATGGCTTTCCTCTCCTCGCTCTAGCACTCATAATTTACTCCACTTCTTAAGCCTGGTAATTTCTCTGGCGTGTGCTCGTCTGCGCTGCTTTCGGCTTTGTTTATGTCTGGCTCTGACTACCCTTCTTCGAGCCCTCCGTGTCAGTTCAATGTCTATTGCTACAGCTGGTTCAAGGGCCGCTAGGCCTTGTAATCGCATCTGCAGCTCAGACAAACCCTCAAATCTACATCTGCCACTCACCAGAGAAGTGAGCCATGACTTAGTTGTGAAAACCATAATTTCACCGATCCACACTTCAAACAGCTTCCAATTACTTGGTCTGTACTGTTTACAGTATCTTACATTTCTGTCAGCACTGATACTGGCAAATACATCTATAGGGAATTTTTGATAGACCACTGTCACTGTAGTTATGGTTATCGTCAGATTGTTGTACTGTATTTTGGCATAGTGCTTTACCGAATCTAACACTGTTGTAGGTGGGCACATTTTAATATTTTTACTCTCTTCTTCTTAGGGTATCAGGGTCGATAAACATCTGCAGCTGTTTAACTCCCTTAACCACTTCACTACCAACCCTTCTTACAATAACGAAGCGAATGTCCACTCTACAAAAAATGTTACGTCTGCGACATACGGTAATGGACACAAGACACGCAATAATCACTCTATTACAAATTCTCACTACCCGTCTGTGCCTGCCCATCTCTGAACAACACTAAATCGCCATTTAAGCAGGTTATCTAATAAATCACAGTCAACAGGAAACAATTCACTTATGTTTCAGCACGACTTAAGCAGTTATTAACAAAAATAACGATAGGTGCTTTTTATAGCGTATAGCTGTCGTTTTTTGTATTTTAATGAACTAGAGATCTCAGACATTAATTAAACACAGACCTTAAACAGACAACACAAAACATACACCCCACTAGCCGGTTAGGATAGTTTCCCTCGTCTCTCTGTCAGTTACAGTGGCGTTCTGCACTAAGCGTTTTTCTCCGAGTGAAAATCAATCTCCGCTGTAAACAGTCAGGATAGAGTGTTTCAACTTACGCTCATGGAACAGAGAGACGGACTTGAGTTTCTTATTACCCTCTGTTAAACAGACAGGTGTCCAAGTCTCTTCCCCTTTTTCTCTTACTCTTTTTAGGCCTTTTTAGCGCACGCTTCTCTCTCTGGCGTCGCTCTTATTATATTTCTCTGTTTCCGTATACTTGTTTTCTTTTTCTGTATTCTCTTTTTCTCTCTGTTATCAAGTCTAACGTCGTGCTTTCGAGGTCGCACCTTATGACGTGTTCCGTCTTTAACGCCCGGGAGATGAAACATACAACATACACTACATACAATTATTTTATTGTAATTTACTTGAACTTAGGCGTCTAGACGCTAAGATGCCCATCAGGCATTTTTATTCAATTTGGTCAATTGCTTTCAATTTATGATGTTATACACATATTTCTAAATATGTATATATCTTTCTTTAAATCACAGCCCTCGTCTGCTTATTATACAATTAGTTGTTATATTATCTTTTATAAAAGTTTCAATTTTCTTTTAGCCTCTAAGGCAATGACATCTTTGTGACCAAGAAAACACAAAATTTCCCTTTCAGTAGTTAAATTGAAAAAGGTTTTTATGCTCACCTTTCCTTCAGCACTGAAGTGGATTGTCTGTTCTTCGCCACAGGATGTCACGGTTGTTTGTCTCTAATCGTTACTGCGTATGGGCTCTTTTCGGGCCCCGCGTTCGGGCGCCAAAATGTCGCGGTTATTTCACGACTCTTCTAGGCCTCCCAGAAGGGGAAGCCTGGGCTAGCTAAAATGAGCTCTAAAACTTATCTAGTCATGCATCACTACAAAAGTTTTAAGTTCAAAAGAAAGAAGGTAAAAACAGACGAGTGCCTCAAGTTTAAAGAAAGGAGAAGACGAGTTTTTCCGAAGTTCTAAGTTGATCTTTTATTGTTCTTGAAGTCAGCCAGATAGGGTCAGGAAGCTTCAGTCTTCTGACAACACAAAGAAATACACACACTTTTATACATTATTTGGGTGAACAAAGGTGGGGGCTTTAAGCTCCACCTTTTAACATTATATAACTATACATCGGTTGAATATAATCGTTACCATACATGTTCAGTTTTAGGGAGGATTCTTCCGGCCCCATCTCTTGGCATCATGCCATGTTCCCATTTTTGGAGTTAATCGTGGACAAATCAATATGGTATAGTTTTTTTTAAAACCCTGTCCTTCACCTGCCCAGCTTTCCCGTGGGAGAAGACTAACTTTGGGCCTGTTGAGACATCTGGTATGACTAATGAATCTGGATAGCCGTTCTCAGCCTTATGAAGAGCTTTTCTGGGTACTTTCCAACTATGGCCAATCATTATCATATATCACAACTGCCTCCCCCTCAGTTCACAGCTGTACCTGGTGCAGACTGGGCCTTACTGAGGAAGAACAGACAGAGTTTTAACAGAACTCAATGAACTCGTCCATATATGGCCAAATGTACTAATATATGAGTAGTATAACATATATTGATCTCTAATATCCAGATTTAGGGCCCCACAGAAGCCCGGGCGATGGAGTGCGAAGACGGAGTGGGAAGACGAAGTGGGAAGATGGGGGCGATGGAGTGGGAAGAAGGAGTGGGAAGATGGCAGCAACGGGAGATGGAAAAAGAGTAGGGAGGACAGACAGACTGAGGAATGGGAGAGAGAAAATGAGTGGCCACGCCCGAGCAATGCCCTACGAGACTGCAAGGAGGCGGAGCCACAGCCCGCCAGCGGGCTTGGCGGAAAACACGGGTTGCACGGGAAAAAGGGGAGGGTGTCAATGTCAGGAGGATGGGCAGGGAGGACAGTCGGACTGGCGTTGGGAGGATGGGGGATGGGCAGGGAGGACAGACGGACTGGCGTTGGGAGGATGGAGGATGGGCAGGGAGGACAGACGGACTGGCGTTGGGAGGATGGAGGATGGGCAGGGAGGACAGACGGAATGGCGTTGGGATGATGGAGGATGGGCAGGGAGGACAGACGGACTGGTGTTGGGATGATGGAGGATGGGCAGGGAGGACTGGCAGGGAGGACAGACGGACTGGTGGTGGGATGATGGAGGATGGGCAGGGAGGACTGGCAGGGAGGACAGACGGAATGGCGTTGGGATGATGGAGGATGGGCAGGGAGGACAGACAGACTGTTGTAGCGAAGATGGGTAAGGAGGCGAAGACGATGGTGGCGGTGACGACGATGGTTAGTATGGTGAGGGTGATTGTTATGATGGCAACGAAAGATTGGAATGAAAAGGGCGAGATTATGTCCCAGATGGTGGCGATTATGCGGGCGGTGAAAGTGAAAGCTATGAAGTTGCGGCGATGATGGCGATGACATAGGCAGAGATGGTGGCAATGATGTCGATGGTGGTGAAGATGGCAAAAGTGAGGGCAAGATGATGCCCAATACGATGGCGACGAAGGCGAAGAAGATGAAGACGAAGGTGAGTAGATCGCAGCAATGATGATGGCGATGACATAGACAGAGATGACAACAATGAGGATGGCCATGACAACTGTGGCAGAGATGATGAAGGTGATGCAGGCAGAGATGGTGGCGATGATGACTATGGTGGCGAAGATGGCCATAGCGAGGGCAAGGTAATGCCCAAGACAATGGCGATGAAGACGAAGAAAATGAAGACGTAGGCGAGAAGATCGCGGCGATGATGGTGATGTAGGCAGAGATTGCGGCAATGATGAGGATGAAGATGGCTACTATAAATGATGTTATGTAATAACAAAAGTTTGGGAGAAGGACCACGCCCGAACTCTATGTTCTAACTCCACCCCGTATCAATCAACCGTCCTATAAATACCTCCCCTAACTAACTATCTCTCGTGACGAAAACTTCGCATCAGTCGAATCTGCCGCACCCGCCTGCTAGCATTGGCTTGTTCTCCGTCATGGACCTTTAACTCACCGCCTCCGACGAGGACCTCTTCCCTCCTGGCCAGCCTGTCTCCACTCCTGCTCCACCTCGCCGGGCTCGTCGTCTGAATTCCGTAATCTCCATTCCGGCTACTCCTGGTTCTACTCCGGCTACTGCTTATTCTTCCTCCCGGGTCGGTCGTCCTCACCAGTGCACCCCCGGATCTCGGCACTCCCGCCGCTCTTCTCCCCCTTCCCCTACTCCACCTCGCCGGGCTCGTCGTCTGAATTCCGTAATCTCCATTCCGGCTACTCCTGGTTCTACTCCGGCTACTGCTTATTCTTCCTCCCGGGTCGGTCGTCCTCACCAGTGCACCCCCGGATCTCGGCACTCCCGCCGCTCTTCTCCCCCTTCCCCTACTCCACCTCGCCGGGCTCGTGGTCTGAATTCCGTAATCTCCATTCCGACTACTCCTGTTCTACTCCGGATACTGCTTATTCTTCCTCCCGGGTCGGTCGTCCTCACCAGTGCACCCCCGGATCTCGGCACTCCCGCCGCTCTTCTACCCCTTCCCCTACTCCACCTCGCCGGGCTCGTCGTCTGAATTCCGTAATCTCCATTCCGACTACTCCTGTTCTACTCCGGCTACTGCTTTTTCTTCCTCCCGGGTCGGTCGTCCTCACCAGTGCACCCCCGGATCTCGGCACTCCCGCCGCTCTTCTCCCCCTTCCCCTACTCCTCCTGCGCGGGCTCGCCGCTCCGGACGCCCGTCTTCCTCGGCCGGCCTCGCCGGCCCTGGGCCCCTCTCTCGCATGTCCATGGAACTTTTCACTGGACCTCTGAACAGCGCACATGAGCCGCACCGGCGTCGCGGCCTGATGACGTCACCCGCTCAACTCGCTGCCGCTGCAGCTCTCGCGCCCCTGGCGCGGCACCAAATTCCCCTCAGCGCCTCGTCTCTCGTCTCTCTCGTCTCTCTTCCCCTCTGTCGTCCAACTCCCCCTCCCTCAGTCGTCCAACTCCCCCTCCCTCAGTCGTCCAACTCCCCCTCCTTCAGTCGTCCAACTCCCCCTCCCTCAGTCGTCCAACTCCCCCTCCCTCAGTCGTCCAACTCCCCCTCCCTCAGTCGTCCAACTCCCCCTCCCTCAGTCGTCCAACTCCCCCTCGCCGCTGCTGCAGCTCTCGCACCCCTGGCGTGGCACCAACTTCGCCTCAGCGCCTCGTTTCTCTCGTCTCTCTCGTTTCCCTCTTCCCCTCAGTCGTTCGAACCCCCTCTCTGTCATCCTCCTTCTCCATTTCTGCGTTCCTCCTGCTGTTCTCCAACAGTGTTGCCGACTTGCCAACGTAGTTTTTGTTTGTTATTGAGAGTTTAAATGAACACACGTGCTCTTCAGTTTCTCCTCAGCGAGCAGCAGGTGCTGCCGCGAGCCCCGCCCACGACACTCACAGCGCAGTCTCAGTCAGACCACACACTCACACCGCTCTTCAAACACGCTGCAACGAACTGCGCATACCTAAAGCCGCCGCTGACTGTCAAAAAAAAAAAAAAAAAAAAAAAAAGAAAAACTTAATCATGTAATTTACGTTAAAATGGAGTTATTTTCAGAAGTCTCTGCCTATTTATAAAAGCAACAGACGTAGTCCATTTGTTAGAGTTCATTTGTAACATTTCTAACATTCAAGGGGTTTTAATCACAAATTGCAGCCAATGGCTACTTTCCTTACTGAGCAGTTGGCAACACTATTCTCCAACCCGTCCCTTCCAGCCAGCCTTTCTCCTTCCTTTACTCCGTCAATTCTCTCCCCGCCTCCTCTCTCGCCGTTTCTCACCGGGCTGCAGCACCCGCTCAGCTCCTTGCTGGAGCTTCATGACCTTCATTCTCCATCTACAGCGCCGCCCCCTCTCAGCTCGCGCTGCGGTTCATCTCCACCACTGGAACCCTGCTACATTCCAAGACGCCCGGATCTGGAACTTCATTGACGTGTGTTTGCGGGACGAAGCTCCCCATCCCGCGATGGGCCTGGCTGTCTAAGGCTGACGTGGTTTCGGCTTTCAAAATCCTCCCTCTCCATCCTGACTCCTGGCGCCTTTTCAGAGTCCGTTTTTCAGTTCACCTTGCTTTCGGGTGCAAAGTAACCCCAAGCTTCGACTCCTTTGCTAAGGCGCTCTGCTGGATTTGCTTTTCTTCTACGCCAACGCAGCTTCCAGCTCTTTCGATATTAAGCTATTCACAGATGCCGCTCCTTCCTCTGGTCGCTTCTGCTTGGCCGGAGAACTTCATCTGCGCAGCCGCGCGATTCTTCTGCGCTCTCTGGACTTATATGCGGTCCTCGTCGCTGCCCTCCTTTGGGGACATGAATGGTCAGGAAAATCAATTTTACTCCATTCAGACAATCTCGCCGCGGTCCACATCAACAAAAGTCGATCAAAATCGCTAGACATAATGCCTTTTATCCGTCGCCTCACTTGGCACTCCATTAAGCATCAGTTTATAATTAAAGCTGTCCACATCCCAGGTTTATCCAACTCTATTGCTGACTCTCTTTCTCGCTTTCAATTCCAGAAATTCAGATCCTTGGCTCCGCATGCAGACTGCAACCCAACGCCGGTACCTCCATTTTCACTAACTACACTACACCTAACCCCCGTCTGAACGAACTAATCCTCCAAGCACAACAAACCATCCTTTCAGCCGTTTCCCCACAGACACTCTCTACTTACTGGTCAAGCTGGAAAGCATACAAAAATTTCCACTCCACACATAATATATCTTTCCCTTCTCATCATCCATCCGTAATAGCAGCTTATATTACTTTCATTCACACTCAACATTCAGCCCGTTCCTCATCACTCAGAGTCCATCTGGCAGCTATCAATTTTTTCACTAAACTAATTACTGGCATACCACACCCTTCCACTAATCACCCTCAAATTTCCCTTCTCCTGAAAGGAATCCAAAAATCAGAAACTCCATCCTCACACGAACGAGCTCCCATCTCACCAGAAATCCTCCATCGTTGCATTCAAACCCTCCGATCAGGCTTTTACCCTCCGACAACATCCTCCACGCTCCAATCGCTATTTCTCCTGGCATACGTCGGATTCCTCAGATGCTCAGAATTCACTTCACTTAAAATCTCCCACAACTCCTTTTCATACCCCCTCATATCAGATCTCAGCATCCTGGACTCGGATACTCTCACCTCTAAAATCAAGCGAAGCAAAACTGACCAACTTGGCAAAACCACGATCCTCCATCTGTTTAAACTTGACTCACCCCTCAGCCCGTACGAACCACTCGTCCACCACCTAAATCTCCGGCTCTCTCAACAAGCATCACCTTCGGATCCTCCGTTCACTACGGAATCTGGTAGTATAATCACAAGGCACTGGTTCCACACACATTTCCGCCTCATCCTTTCAGTCAACGGTTACTCACCAGACCAATTCTCCGCCCACTCATTCCGCATCGGTGCAGCATCCAACGCCTCCAGACAAGGAATCCCCGAGCACGTCATCAAGCTTCTCGGACGGTGGTCTTCTCAGGCGTACCACTTATACATCTGTTCCAAACCAGACGATTCGAGACAGGCTCATCTCAAACTAGCTTCATTATAAGCTCCATATTTTGGGGATATAACTGCACGCTTCTTCAGCACGCAGTTCAGAACTCCAGCCCAAATTTCCCCGAGTTCCCTCCCCTTTTTCTTCCTTTTCTACTTCTATAAGGCGTGGTCCGCACTTAGCAAAATGATGTTATGTAATAACAAAAGTTTGGGAGAAGGACCACGCCCGAACTCTACGTTCTAACTCCACCCCGTATCAATCAACCGTCCTATAAATACCTCCCCTAACTAACTATCTCTCGTGACGAAAACTTCGCAACCCACCTCCTCCCCAACAACCCCCTTTTTTCTACTCTTCCACTTCTCATTAAATAAAAAGGGGGGGATATAACTGCACGCTTCTTCAGCACGCAGTTCAGAACTCCAGCCCAAATTTCCCCGAGTTCCCTCCCCTTTTTCTTCCTTTTCTACTTCTATAAGGCGTGGTCCGCACTTAGCAAATGACGATGATAGCCACAACGATAACTATGGCAGCGACAATGAAGGCGATGCAGACAGAGAAGGAGGCGGAGACGATTAAGGTGAAGATGGCCACGATGAGGACGAGATGATGCTCAGCATGGCGTTGATGAGAGCGAAGAAGGTGAAAGCAACGAATATGCAGGCTAGAAGATGGCGGCGATTATGGTGATGTGGGCAAAAATGGAGGTGATGATGACGATGAAGACCGCCACGAAGATGACGACTATGGGGGTGATGATGAAGGTGATGCAAACGATGAAGACTGCCACGAAGATGACGACTATGGTGGTGATGATGGTGATGCAAAGATGCTGGTGATGATGACGATGGTGAAGATGGCCATGCTGGTGATGGCAGGGATGATGAAGGCAGTGGTAAGAGTGATAAAGGCAGAGATTGTGGCATGAAGACAAAGGGGATGAAGGTGATGAGGGTGTGATAGTGATGACGACTGCGATGGTGATGATGGAGGTGAGGATGATGAGGGTGCCAAGGATCATGTTGACGACAATGGCACAATATAATAGACAGAGCAGCGATGGTGGCAGAGATATGGTGGCAGCGATTACAAAGGTGAAGATGCTGATGGCAAAGACGAATATGATGGCAAGATAATTATAATGATGGCGAACGATTATGATCATGGTGAGGAGGATTATGACGGAAGCAGGGAGCATATGCGACCCACGCACTCTGTCCCGCTCAAAGGATAGACACCACGTTGGATAATTGTCTACAATTCTGAAACGAGGTCAGCATTCACAGGAACGTCAGTTCCAGGCCGTCAGCAAGCCGGCCCACGGCAGGGATATCACGGGCAGCTGGGGGTCTCCCGACATGCAGCCTTCTACACTGAAACTAGCAGCATGTGACCAGCAGGCGGCGCCAAAATCAGTAGCAGGAATGTCACAGTGGCCACGCTCGAGTATCGCCCAGTGAGGCTGCAGGGAGCCACACCCGGCCAGTGGGTCGGGTGGAAAAAACGCAGGTTGGAAGGGGAAACAGGAACCACGCTCGAAGCTCGAGTATCGCCTAGAAAGGCAGTAGGAGTGCAGGGAGCCGTCGGAGGGGCGCATGCAGCGCCGGAAGGGGGTGAAGAGGAGTCCGGCGAAGACGCGAGGAGGACCCGCAAGGGTAGCAGAAGGGTTTTAGCGGCAGCGGAAGCGCTGAGAGAGAGTGAGAGACCACCGGGGACGACAAGGTCGCGTGGAGGCCTCGGGAAGGAAGCAAGAGAGGACTAGCAGCAGCAGCAGCGGCGCCTGTCAGGCGCTGGGAAGGTGGCAGAGAGAGAGAGAAGGCGGAGAGACCGCTTATGGCCCGAGGAGACCGCACGGGAGTTGCCAGAACAGGTCGAGGAGACGACAGCCGCAGCAGTCGAGACAAGATAAAACAACTACCAGGGAAGGCAGCCTAGAGCAGTGGCAGTGGAGGAGTCAGGGTGGACGGGAGCAGCTGGTCGCAGGAGACAGACAGGTGCAGGAGCTAACACCACATGCGGTTTAAATAGGGAAGAAAGTGGGAGGAGTGAGGGCGTGGATCACTCACAAAACTTAGTTATGATACATAATTCCACTTTATGTACACACGCTAATTTAGATTGCGTGTTGTGTAGAAACCGTTTTTCTTGGTCGGTTACAGGCAATGGCGGCGACAGGATCATTTGTTGACAAATATGCTGTGCATGTAATGACTGCTACTTAGTATGATACTAGTAAGGCAGAAAGCCAGTCATTTATTAGTTTATTTTATTTTCGTGCCTGAGCTTGTCAGGACATTACACTGCTTTCCCATGTACCCAAAGTAATGCGCGGCGCTCCATGCTAACATGGAATTATTCCATACCACGAGTGTTTTACCTTTTGTCAGTTTATTTATTTATTCATTTATTAATTAATCTATTTATTCTTCCTCTTCATATTATTATTATTGTTATTATTATTATTATTATTAATACCAACAAGAATAATATTACAACATTATAAATCTTATTATTATTTAAATTCCTATTTTTTTTGTGCTTGAAATAAACCCTAGGAACTTGTTTTAGGATATTTAGATTTCTATAAGTCTGGTATTCCTTACGGCCTATAAATGTTTCCTCTAAATTAGTTTAGGATATTTTCAGACCTCACTCTTGACTGTAGAAATCCAGGAACCACCCCAAACTAATTCAGAATACTCTAAAGCTCTAAAACACATCATTGTTTTTGCTTTTTCTTTTTCACATTTTTTTTCCTTATTATGGTTCAGTTGGTTTCCTCTTTATGCTAAAGCCATTTTGAAAGACTCACAGCTCTAAATATTTTTTTTTCTTTCTCAGTCAATAACCTATTATTTCAACAATGAATCATCACATAATTTAAATAAACAGTGAAAGAAAGTGAGGAAAAAAGAATACAGAGTAAAAGAGAAAAGCTAAAACCCTAATGGGCACTGAAATTATGAAAACTAACTCCTTTCCAACCTTTAGTTTCATCATACATACTGGTTCCTCAAACCAGAGTTCATAGACCTGTTATTCGCTACAGTACAGTTATTTTTTCTCTTTTTTTTATCTAATAGGCATGTTGTACACTGTTGTACTAACAAATTTAAGGAGCAGAAGAAGGTACTTCCCTTTTTCGCTGTCTCAGTGGGCCTTGGTTTTCGTCGGCCTTCACCTTCTGCTGCCCGCCTGCTCCCGGTGTGCTGTTGATGTATTTTCCTCCTTCTAGACATTTTTCTTTTGGCCAGTCTCTTGCGTAATGTCCATGCTCACCACAGTTATGACACCGATTCGCCCATGTATTGTCGTCTTTTTCTGTGCTTGACTGGAACACTGCAAATCCTCCCCTGCCTCCGTTGCGCCCCCGAACTCTTACTCTTTCTCTTTCTCAGCCTCTTCCTCTGCCAGTTTCTCGTGGAGCATAGATAAGGAGGGCTGCAAATGGCTGTCCCAACATGGCTTGATCCAACGTGTCTGCCTGCTCTTTCCGTTTCATTTCGCACAAGGTTGGGCGTCAAGACATAACAAAGTCCTCAAATTCTTTTCCAAACTTTTGTCTTCCTGCTTGTCGGGGGTCGGGCAGGCCAGAGGCAGATTCCATCATCTCCTTTTGTTTTTTAGTGCACTATCATGGAACCACTCTTGGCCCACGACTTCAACCAGCTCGGCACTCGGGCTGATCCGCTCTTTATGCGCTGTGAAGCCTTCCTCTGGTGGCTCCAGGTGTGTGAAGCTATGGGCGAGTCGGACCTCTGCACTGCATTGTAGATCTGGGCACCTGCGAAGGCTCTGTTCTTGTTGTCCCATCGGATTGCTGCAGTCTGGTTCTGGTGGTGCTCGTCTTTTCGGCAGGGCAGCTTTAGGGTCGGGTTTGGCAGCAATTGAGAGACACTGAGACAATGCATTAAAATAACCTCCCCCCCTTTTTATCATTAGATGTTAATGTTTTTTCCTTATGGCAAATAAACAACAGGAAAAGATTCCTATGTGACTCTTTTTTTTAAGCAATATTTCACTCTTAACACATAGTTACACACCTACACAATTACATATTTCACACTGAGGCTCCCAGTAGATGGGCATCCGAAATATTTTATCCACAGCTCTGCTAAGGAGAGCCGCAGTGTGAAACTAAATTAAAACGTTAAAGAACTTTTTTTTTCCTTTTTTCACATTTTTTTTTGTGTGTCTCGCCACCCCTCTCTAGAGCCCTGCTCTATTTTCCCTATAGCTTCCTTTAGATATACTATGTACTACCCTGAGCACTGTACTCCCTGAGTACTTTATTAGTGTTCCTCCCACGGTCCAGACCTTTTCACTCTAAAAATATGTCTACAAGTAGATGCCTCTCTATGACCAGGCTAGTTTTCACTCATGTTATATCGTCATATAACTTTCTATATCCAGGAGGAAGTCTGGATCAAGTGAGTAGCAATTATTTAACTGGAGAAAAGACAGAATACATTTCAAAGCATGCGTTCAAGTCTCTCCCCCCGTACAGCCAACATCTCAGGGTATTTATACCTTTTTAGGTCCCCTCAGGCCCTTGCCTTATATGGTAAAAAGCATTGCCTTATATGGTAAAAAGTCCACGTATCTCGGTATATTACCTGGCCAGTCTTGATCAGTCAGTCCAGTGCATTCCTACAGCCTGGGGCGAGGGTGAAGCTTACACTTTAGTGACACATAGCTTCCAGAACCTTCCAGTACACTGGTCAGTTACTTGTGCCACGTATGTTTTATGGTTGATGCCTGAGGGATGTGATCGTGTGGTCACCTGTCCTGCACGCCCATGTAAGCCACGAACGCACATTCTAATCTCTGCAGCTAGTCACGTATCTCCAGTCACAATTAGATACATGATTAAGGAATAATTTACCCTCCTTATTGATTATGAATCACCTTAAATAAATAAATTTCCATCACACACACGGGTGGTGAAGAAGGCACAACAATGCCTCCATTTCCTCAGACGGCTGAGGTTTGGTCTGAATCCCAGCATCCTCAGGACTTTCTACATCTGCACTGTGGAAAACATTCTGACGTACAGCGGAGTACATCACCAGGGTTCAGTTCCCAAACCTTTTGGATTTATACACCAATCGCTGCCTGAGGAAATCCAGAAGGATCATGAAGGACCCCTCCCCTCCAAGCCACTCCCTGTTCTCACAGCTGTCGATTAGAAGGAGGCTCAGAAGCTTGAAGATGAGAACCAGCAAGTTCCGAGACAGCTTCTTCCCCCCAGGCGAACAGTGTTCTGCCCAACCCAGCCCACTGTCACCCATACAAACTCTGCACCCTGCACTTTCCTTTACTCTGCATCTATCAGTCTTTCCCATAGTATACAGCATTCTGCCCCCTGCACTTCCCACTCTACTTATTTCTTACCTGCACTTACTCATAGTTATTCTGTTACCTACTGGACTATTTCCTCACTTCCATACACACATTCTAGATATCTGCATATCTACATAGCATTATATATTTACTTATTCAGTCTTACTTAACATATTTCTGTCCATTTTTTGTTTATAGTGTAAGTTAATATTTGTATTGTTATTGAGTATACTGTGTATATTGTTTATACTGTAAAGGTATCTGTATATCCTATTTTATATTATATTTAATTTTATTATTGTGACATGACAATAAAAATCTTGAATCTTGAAACATTTCTTATTGCCATATTTACCAATTACCAAATTATTGTCCAGGCCTAGTCGAGGGTATGGTGGTCTTTAATGGAGAGACTAGGAAACACTGTCAGTCTCATTTCAGGTTTTCATCCTGAGGGAAACGTTCAAGTTGAGTGCATGAATCAAGAACTGGGTAGGTTCCTGTAAGGGCTGGTGCCCGGTCGCAGTGTCCTCCAGGGCATCGGAGGGCGCGCCAGGCCAGCGACAAGGGCTAATTGGCTAATTATCAACACTAGGGCTGGGGCGACGCGTCGACATAATCGACGTCATCGATTACAAAAATACATCGATTTGCATAACGTGCGTCGGCGCGTCGTAAACATGGCGGCGCCTGTGGAGAGCATTAGAGGTTAGATCGGGCCCAAAAATTCCAACTGGCTGTTTTCGGGCTGTTTTAATGAGCGTTTTAATGAGCGAGCGCGAGCGCTTACAACTGACACCGCGGACCGCGAGGTGCCGCCGCGTTTGTGCCGAATCCGACTCTCTGCTGAATCTGACTCCCGCTTCGCGGACAGAATCGGCACAACACCCCCGCTGTAGAACTGCGGTAGTGAAAACAGCGCTTATAAATAAATTAGTTTAGTTTCACTTTCAGTTTTCGTTATTTTTTTTAAAATAAAAATATAATTAAAAAACAGACGCCTACATCTCGGACTATTTTCTGGAGCCCGGGTCGGATTTACGGGCGGGCCTCGGGTCATGTCGGGTTCGGGCAGAGAATCTAAGCTCTAGAGAGCTTGGACTCCGGAGAGCAATCTCCAGCTACAAAAAAACGCCAGCGGGCATCTAAAGTTTGGGAGCATTTCACGCAAAAGGGCAACAATGTGGTCCTCTGCCATACGTGCAAAAGGAGCACTTGAAGCGCAAACATCCAGGAGCACTATGTCAACAGGGTCACACAGTAAGTTGCCGTTTACATCAGAGTCTCCGCGGGTGTCCTTAAAAAGACTTAAGGCTGTCTACCAAAGGTTTTAAACCTGCCACAGGCAGAAATTATACATTTTTGGTTTATATTTGTGCATGGCATTTCGCAGTTTCCAGAAACAGTAGCATTATTCATAGGTTCAGGTGTTTAGCTAAGCTAGCTGCCTTAAGTTATTTTAGCTAGCGCCGTCGGCGCTGCGGTGTCACACCGTTTTCTGTCACCGTCGGAATTTTGTGACCAGTGCTCACGGTTATGAGCGTTCATTGGCAAAACGGAAGCTTTCTATACCTACACCTTACCCTCAGCCCTAAACTGAACCGTTTTGGCCAGTCGGGGTAAACATTAGAAACGAACACGTTTCGACTCGGCCAGTGCACCGGTCTGCTGAGAACTACTTGCCAGTGGTCACAAAATCTAGCGGTCACAGAAAACAGTGCAACACACGGTTGTGGTGTATGGGAGCTTATCCATTTTTAGCGTTATAGATCTAAACAACGTGCTGTACATGTAAGTGATTATAAGTGTGGGGTTTGGTTTAGTAGGCTTGTGTTGTTGTTGTTGTTGTTATTATATATAAATATAGTAATTTATCGTTTGCTTTAAAACGTAAAATAATTATTTAAATATGTTTCTCAATGAATAGATTAGTCGACTAATCGAAAAAAATAATCGTTAGAATAATCGTTTAAAAAATAATCGTTAGGGACAGCCCTAATCAACACCTGATCTTTGACACTCTTGGGAGCGAATCTATGCCCAAATTTTCTCTGAGCTCCGGCTCTCTTTTTCCTCCCTGCTCTATCCATGGCAAGTGTCGTTTTTCCTTAGAGTTTGGTGTAGTTGTGTAGAGCAGTGAGCTTCACAGCTTCCATCTCCCTTTCTCTCTAGTGTGTGTGTGTGTGTGTGTGTGTGTGAGAAGCAGCCGCGAGGCACGCGGTTTGTTTACCTTCTCTCTCCCGCGCTGTTCCGCTCCTCTCTGGTGGAGCAGCGTTTAAATCCTCAATCACCTCAGTTCAGTTCTGCTTTTCTTTGGAAGCTCTTTTGTTTTTACCTCGCGCCATAAGAGGTAGCCGCACGCTCCCGGTGGGCTTTATTTACAATATTCCCCCTCTCTCTCACTAACGCTAGGCGTGACTTTTGTTTTCCGCCCGTTTTCATTGCTCCGCCCCTTTCGGCGGAGGCTTCTAAAGGCGAATAAAGCGGCCGCGTCACAATCCTCTCGTATGGAACGCCAAAAGGCCCAAAAAATTCCTGGACCAGACGCCTTTTATTGAAAAGAACGGCGTAAAATACGCCGTTCTGTGTGGGTTTTACGCCGTAATATACGCCCTATGATTTCAAGACGCCGTAATATACGCCGTATGATTTCACGGCGCCGTTAAAAACGGCGCTAAAAGCACAGAAGACGCCGTTTCCCACGGCGTTTTTCGATCCTTTTGGCGCGCCGTACAGAGCGCCGTCTCAGTGCAATGAGACGGCGTAAAAAGCGGCGTTTTAGTGTATCCCTTGACGCCGTAAAAAGCGGCGTAAAAAGTGGCGTTTAATAATAAGATAATGAGCTCCACCTTCCAGTTTTGAAAGCCAATACATTTAAACTCTGTTCAGCCAATGCTCTTACAGAGAGACTCAGTCTAAAGCAATTCACTGCAGATCGGAGCTCCTGAGCTCTTCAGACACAGTTTTTTAGACACAATTAACAATATACAATCTATAGACATTCCCGCTGGTGCTCATGCCTTTTATTAGTCTAATATTTATGCTGTATCAATGTAAAAATAAACTCTAGGTTTAGGTGAAAGCAAAATGCTGTGCAGCTCCCCACTTTTTTTTATCCAGACGGAAATCACATCACCTTGTCAGTATATCACACATGAAGAACCCTATTGTTGCAAAAACATCAGGGTTTCAATAAATAAATTTATTAATTTATTAAATTAGTTACAAATTATATTAGGAAGCTGATTCTTCTTATTTTTATTCTTATTAAAATATTATAATTATACAGTATAATTATAATATATATTATATTATATAAAATTATATATTATAATTATATAATAATAATATTATTATTATTATTATTATTATTATTATAAGATGTAAAATATTCTTAATTTACTATGAATATTATTGTTTTGTTGTTGTTTAAGCATAATATTATTAATATTAGTTTTTATGCTTCAGCAGATCCAGTATTTTTTCTATTTCCATAAGGAAACAAGTAATGTCATTTACAGACATAGACTTACAAGTTACATATTTATTATATTTATATTTATTATTATATTATATTTACTTCAGTCGCTTAGAAACCTTCATTAAATTATTAATCTGGCTCTTTACTTTGGAAAATCTATTCAATATCCAAACTCATTGGCAAGCCCCACGCACATTATGAGTGTCAACTTATCTCATCATATTCTATTATTATGTAACATCAATTAGCTGATACACATACAGGCAGTACAATACACAGTATTTATTATAAACACACAAACTGACCAACAGCACCACAGCTAGCCTAACTCACTCCAGTCTAAATGCTGGACAGCCTGGATCATTAGCTTAAAAAAGCGCTGTTTAATTTTGCGTGTGTATGCATTTTTCTTGACGCGGCTCCGAGACAAAGTGGATCAGATCTTTCGCGCTGCGTGGGGAGATTGATTTTGTTACTAAAATTCTTTAATCGTAGTATACTTTAAGATTTGAATATTTTTAACATATTAGAGAGACACTTCTGTAAAAACAATTAAAACATCCCTAAAAAGGGGCTATAGCGACGTTCCTGTGTATAGACACCTATTCACGGTTTGCGGATGTCTTATCAAGTCTTGTCATTTATTTGCCCTAAAAAAGGCCTTTAAATCTTACTGTAAATCCTTTGAATTTAACATTGTTGTTGTGTACTTTTTGCAATTTTCATATTTTCATAATTGTGTCTCTGGTGGTCTTAAAATCATTTATTTGCACAAACAGGGGCAAATCAGCCTGGCATTGATTATATATATATATATTTTTTATTTATTCTTATTAATTCTATTTTCTTACTCAATGTTGTCAGTCCCTTTTAAATTGTAAATGCTCGGCTACAGTGGAAATGATGTACTCCCGAGAGGAAAAAAAGGTTTATTGATTGAATGATTGGTAAGTTGAGCTATCCAGTGATTGAGAGTGTTCTTCGTGGAGTATAAATTTAGCCGTCATCCTTCTCTCTACCAACACCTCCGTGTCCTTGAATATTCAGCTGTTGGGGTGTTTGTTTTTAAGTGTTTTTTAGTTTATCACTGTATATCTTATAAACATTTACGTTTCCTTACATTTTATGATTACTACCACTCCTGCTTTTTAGATCCTTCAAATAATATAAATACTGATACAGTACCTGGCCAAATATTTAAGAGCTAATAAACCAAGAAACTCTTGTAATATAGCAGAATGACCCTATTCGCTATCATTTACCAAACGTAGCCTAAAAAGAAACACACTATTAATTAATAAAATTCATGCACAAGCGGCGTCCCTACTACTATTAATTTTATTTAAAATACATTGAACAGCATAAATATTAGACTAATAAAAGGCATGAGCACCAGCACCAGCATGTCTGAAGAAGGTATATTGTAAATTTGTATTTAAAAACTGAAGAGCTCTGGTTCAGGAGCTCGGATCTGCAGTGAATTGCTTTAGACTGAGTCTCTCTGTAAGAGCATTGGCTGAACAGAGTTTAAATGTATTGGCTTTCAAAACTGGAAGGTGGAGCTCATTATCTTATTATTAAACGCCGCTTTTTACGCCGCTTTTTACGGCGTCAAGAGAGACACTAAAACGCCGCTTTTTACGCCGTCTCATTGCACTGTATTTTAAAAAAGGGTATTTTACGCCGTTCTTTTCGATAAAAGGCGTCTGGTCCAGGCGTTTTTTGGGCCTTTTGCCGCTCCATACTCTCGCTGGTCCTACCTGGAACACAAGCGCCGGCTTTCAGCATGCCAATCGTGTCACTCTTCTTCCAATGCCGCTTCCATTTCTCTCCAATCAGCTCACGGCACAGCGTCCATTTCTTACCAATGAAATCTACTCCTCGTTTATCCCGTCCATTTATTACCAATCAAAACCCCAGGCGTGTCTCCATTTCTTGCCAATCAAATCGCAGCGCTTGCCCGACGCTCTGTCCATTTTTAACCAATTAAATGTTTCTCCACCGCGGGCCTTCCATTTCTGACCAATCAAAATCCTCGCCACCTTAAAGCGTGGCTTAAAGAGATACACTCTTTAAAAAATTACACTCTTTGATTTTGAGTGTGAATTCAAACGAATTCCTTTGAAATTCAATTCATAATTTAAGTCTGGTTAGTAAAAAAATACATATTATAAAAACCACCTTCAAGTATATAAAATATTGTGGCGTCTGTTATACTATATAAAATATTGTGATATCTGTTATACTATATAAAATATAGAGGTACACCTGTTATACTATGTAAAATATTGTGGCATCTTTTTTACTATATAAATATTGTGGCATCTGTTATACTATATAAAATATAGTGGTACACGTGTTATACTATATAAAATATAGTGGTAAACCTGTTATACTATATAAAATATTGTGGCCTCTGTTATACTATATAAAATATAGTGGTACACCTGTTATACTATATAAAATATAGTGGTACACCTGTTATACTATATAAAATATAGTGGTACACCTGTTATACTATATAAAATATAGTGGCCTCTGTTATACTATATAAAATATAGTGGTAAACCTGTTATACTATATAAAATATTGTGGCCTCTGTTATACTATATAAAATATAGTGGTACACCTGTTATACTATATAAAATATAGTGGTACACCTGTTATACTATATAAAATATAGTGGTACACCTGTTATACTATATAAAATATTGTGGTATCTGTTATACTATATAAAATATAGTGGTACACTTGTTATACTATGTAAAATAAATGCTGGTATACCTGTTATACCATATAAAATATTGTGATATAACTTTAATACTGTATAAAATATTGTGGTATACCTTTAATAGTATATAAAATATTCTGGTATCTACAATATTGTGGTATACATTTAATACTATGTAAAATATTGTGGTATACCTGTTATAATATATAGAACACTGTGGTATACATATTATACTATGTAACAATTTGTGATAAGCCTTTTATAGTACATAAAATGTATTTATTTTTTCACATAATTTAGAGATTAACAGTAAATTAAGATTAGTGTATAGAAAAACATGTTTAAATGCCTCTAAAGTTCAGTAGATTTTAGTTACATTTAAAATCTAAGCTGCTGTTCTTTGATAGCACACCGGGATTTGAACTCGCGACCTTTGTATCTGCCCCGATCTTCCCTTTAGCTCAGAAAATGACAATATAATATAAAAAGAAACATATTCAACGAAATAAACACTGCAGTTCTTTAAAAGAGGCAAAACCATTTCATTTTTCAGTTTTTGCTCGATGGTTAACTTTTCTTTTTCTCGCTTTCTTTCCTTTTCCCTTCTTCCCTCCATTTTTTCTTCTTCCCACGGCAAAGCAGAATATTGTTCCCCAGCTTTGGTCCTACCTGGAACACAAGCGCCGGCTTTCAGCATGACAATCGTGTCACTCTTCTTCCAACGCCGCTTCCATTTCTCTCCAATCAGCTCACGGCACAGCGTCCATTTCTTACCAATGAAATCTACTCCTCGTTTATCCCGTCCATTTATTACCAATCAAAACCCCAGGCGTGTCTCCATTTCTTGCCAATCAAATCGCAGCGCTTGCCCGACGCTCTGTCCATTTTTAACCAATTAAATGTTTCTCCACCGCGGGCCTTCCATTTCTGACCAATCAAAATCCTCGCCACCTTAAAGCGTGGCTTAAAGAGATACACTCTTTAAAAAATTACACTCTTTGATTTTGAGTGTGAATTCAAACGAATTCCTTTGAAATTCAATTCATAATTTAAGTCTGGTTAGTAAAAAAATACATATTATAAAAACCACCTTCAAGTATATAAAATATTGTGGCGTCTGTTATACTATATAAAATATTGTGATATCTGTTATACTATATAAAATATAGAGGTACACCTGTTATACTATGTAAAATATTGTGGCATCTTTTTTACTATATAAATATTGTGGCATCTGTTATACTATATAAAATATAGTGGTACACGTGTTATACTATATAAAATATAGTGGTAAACCTGTTATACTATATAAAATATTGTGGCCTCTGTTATACTATATAAAATATAGTGGTACACCTGTTATACTATATAAAATATAGTGGCCTCTGTTATACTATATAAAATATAGTGGTACACCTGTTATACTATATAAAATATAGTGGTACACCTGTTATACTATATAAAATATAGTGGTACACCTGTTATACTATATAAAATATAGTGGCCTCTGTTATACTATATAAAATATAGTGGTACACCTGTTATACTATATAAAATATAGTGGCCTCTGTTATACTATATAAAATATAGTGGTACACCTGTTATACTATATAAAATATAGTGGTACACCTGTTATACTATATAAAATATAGTGGTACACCTGTTATACTATATAAAATATTGTGGCCTCTGTTATACTATATAAAATATAGTGGTACACCTGTTATACTATATAAAATATAGTGGTACACCTGTTATACTATATAAAATATAGTGGTACACCTGTTATACTATATAAAATATTGTGGTATCTGTTATACTATATAAAATATAGTGGTACACTTGTTATACTATGTAAAATAAATGCTGGTATACCTGTTATACCATATAAAATATTGTGATATAACTTTAATACTGTATAAAATATTGTGGTATACCTTTAATAGTATATAAAATATTCTGGTATCTACAATATTGTGGTATACATTTAATACTATGTAAAATATTGTGGTATACCTGTTATAATATATAGAACACTGTGGTATACATATTATACTATGTAACAATTTGTGATAAGCCTTTTATAGTACATAAAATGTATTTATTTTTTCACATAATTTAGAGATTAACAGTAAATTAAGATTAGTGTATAGAAAAACATGTTTAAATGCCTCTAAAGTTCAGTAGATTTTAGTTACATTTAAAATCTAAGCTGCTGTTCTTTGATAGCACACCGGGATTTGAACTCGCGACCTTTGTATCTGCCCCGATCTTCCCTTTAGCTCAGAAAATGACAATATAATATAAAAAGAAACATATTCAACGAAATAAACACTGCAGTTCTTTAAAAGAGGCAAAACCATTTCATTTTTCAGTTTTTGCTCGATGGTTAACTTTTCTTTTTCTCGCTTTCTTTCCTTTTCCCTTCTTCCCTCCATTTTTTCTTCTTCCCACGGCAAAGCAGAATATTGTTCCCCAGCTTTGGTCCTACCTGGAACACAAGCGCCGGCTTTCAGCATGACAATCGTGTCACTCTTCTTCCAACGCCGCTTCCATTTCTCTCCAATCAGCTCACGGCACAGCGTCCATTTCTTACCAATGAAATCTACTCCTCGTTTATCCCGTCCATTTATTACCAATCAAAACCCCAGGCGTGTCTCCATTTCTTGCCAATCAAATCGCAGCGCTTGCCCGACGCTCTGTCCATTTTTAACCAATTAAATGTTTCTCCACCGCGGGCCTTCCATTTCTGACCAATCAAAATCCTCGCCACCTTAAAGCGTGGCTTAAAGAGATACACTCTTTAAAAAATTACACTCTTTGATTTTGAGTGTGAATTCAAACGAATTCCTTTGAAATTCAATTCATAATTTAAGTCTGGTTAGTAAAAAAATACATATTATAAAAACCACCTTCAAGTATATAAAATATTGTGGCGTCTGTTATACTATATAAAATATTGTGATATCTGTTATACTATATAAAATATAGAGGTACACCTGTTATACTATGTAAAATATTGTGGCATCTTTTTTACTATATAAATATTGTGGCATCTGTTATACTATATAAAATATAGTGGTACACGTGTTATACTATATAAAATATAGTGGTAAACCTGTTATACTATATAAAATATTGTGGCCTCTGTTATACTATATAAAATATAGTGGTACACCTGTTATACTATATAAAATATAGTGGCCTCTGTTATACTATATAAAATATAGTGGTACACCTGTTATACTATATAAAATATAGTGGTACACCTGTTATACTATATAAAATATAGTGGTACACCTGTTATACTATATAAAATATAGTGGCCTCTGTTATACTATATAAAATATAGTGGTACACCTGTTATACTATATAAAATATAGTGGCCTCTGTTATACTATATAAAATATAGTGGTACACCTGTTATACTATATAAAATATAGTGGTACACCTGTTATACTATATAAAATATAGTGGTACACCTGTTATACTATATAAAATATTGTGGCCTCTGTTATACTATATAAAATATAGTGGTACACCTGTTATACTATATAAAATATAGTGGTACACCTGTTATACTATATAAAATATAGTGGTACACCTGTTATACTATATAAAATATTGTGGTATCTGTTATACTATATAAAATATAGTGGTACACTTGTTATACTATGTAAAATAAATGCTGGTATACCTGTTATACCATATAAAATATTGTGATATAACTTTAATACTGTATAAAATATTGTGGTATACCTTTAATAGTATATAAAATATTCTGGTATCTACAATATTGTGGTATACATTTAATACTATGTAAAATATTGTGGTATACCTGTTATAATATATAGAACACTGTGGTATACATATTATACTATGTAACAATTTGTGATAAGCCTTTTATAGTACATAAAATGTATTTATTTTTTCACATAATTTAGAGATTAACAGTAAATTAAGATTAGTGTATAGAAAAACATGTTTAAATGCCTCTAAAGTTCAGTAGATTTTAGTTACATTTAAAATCTAAGCTGCTGTTCTTTGATAGCACACCGGGATTTGAACTCGCGACCTTTGTATCTGCCCCGATCTTCCCTTTAGCTCAGAAAATGACAATATAATATAAAAAGAAACATATTCAACGAAATAAACACTGCAGTTCTTTAAAAGAGGCAAAACCATTTCATTTTTCAGTTTTTGCTCGATGGTTAACTTTTCTTTTTCTCGCTTTCTTTCCTTTTCCCTTCTTCCCTCCATTTTTTCTTCTTCCCACGGCAAAGCAGAATATTGTTCCCCAGCTTTGGTCCTACCTGGAACACAAGCGCCGGCTTTCAGCATGACAATCGTGTCACTCTTCTTCCAACGCCGCTTCCATTTCTCTCCAATCAGCTCACGGCACAGCGTCCATTTCTTACCAATGAAATCTACTCCTCGTTTATCCCGTCCATTTATTACCAATCAAAACCCCAGGCGTGTCTCCATTTCTTGCCAATCAAATCGCAGCGCTTGCCCGACGCTCTGTCCATTTTTAACCAATTAAATGTTTCTCCACCGCGGGCCTTCCATTTCTGACCAATCAAAATCCTCGCCACCTTAAAGCGTGGCTTAAAGAGATACACTCTTTAAAAAATTACACTCTTTGATTTTGAGTGTGAATTCAAACGAATTCCTTTGAAATTCAATTCATAATTTAAGTCTGGTTAGTAAAAAAATACATATTATAAAAACCACCTTCAAGTATATAAAATATTGTGGTATCTGTTATACTATATAAAATATTGTGATATCTGTTATACTATATAAAATATAGAGGTACACCTGTTATACTATGTAAAATATTGTGGCATCTTTTTTACTATATAAATATTGTGGCATCTGTTATACTATATAAAATATAGTGGTACACCTGTTATACTATATAAAATATAGTGGTAAACCTGTTATACTACATAAAATATTGTGGCCTCTGTTATACTATATAAAATATAGTGGTACACCTGTTATACTATATAAAATATTGTGGCCTCTGTTATACTATATAAAATATAGTGGTACACCTGTTATACTATATAAAATATTGTGGCCTCTGTTATACTATATAAAATATAGTGGTACACCTGTTATACTATATAAAATATAGTGGTACACCTGTTATACTATATAAAATATTGTGGTATCTGTTATACTATATAAAATATAGTGGTACACCTGTTATACTATATAAAATATTGTGGTATCTGTTATACTATATAAAATATAGTGGTACACTTGTTATACTATGTAAAATAAATGCTGGTATACCTGTTATACCATATAAAATATTGTGATATAACTTTAATACTGTATAAAATATTGTGGTATACCTTTAATAGTATATAAAATATTCTGGTATCTACAATATTGTGGTATACATTTAATAGTATATAAAATATTCTGGTATCTACAATATTGTGGTATACATTTTATACTATGTAAAATATTGTGGTATACCTGTTATAATATATAGAACACTGTGGTATACATATTATACTATGTAACAATTTGTGATAAGCCTTTTATAGTACATAAAATGTATTTATTTTTTCACATAATTTAGAGATTAACAGTAAATTAAGATTAGTGTATAGAAAAACATGTTTAAATGCCTCTAAAGTTCAGTAGATTTTAGTTACATTTAAAATCTAAGCTGCTGTTCTTTGATAGCACACCGGGATTTGAACTCGCGACCTTTGTATCTGCCCCGATCTTCCCTTTAGCTCAGAAAATGACAATATAATATAAAAAGAAACATATTCAACGAAATAAACACTGCAGTTCTTTAAAAGAGGCAAAACCATTTCATTTTTCAGTTTTTGCTCGATGGTTAACTTTTCTTTTTCTCGCTTTCTTTCCTTTTCCCTTCTTCCCTCCATTTTTTCTTCTTCCCACGGCAAAGCAGAATATTGTTCCCCAGCTTTGGTCCTACCTGGAACACAAGCGCCGGCTTTCAGCATGACAATCGTGTCACTCTTCTTCCAACGCCGCTTCCATTTCTCTCCAATCAGCTCACGGCACAGCGTCCATTTCTTACCAATGAAATCTACTCCTCGTTTATCCCGTCCATTTATTACCAATCAAAACCCCAGGCGTGTCTCCATTTCTTGCCAATCAAATCGCAGCGCTTGCCCGACGCTCTGTCCATTTTTAACCAATTAAATCAATTAAATGTTTCTCCACCGCGGGCCTTCCATTTCTGACCAATCAAAATCCTCGCCACCTTAAAGCGTGGCTTAAAGAGATACACTCTTTAAAAAATTACACTCTTTGATTTTGAGTGTGAATTCAAACGAATTCCTTTGAAATTCAATTCATAATTTAAGTCTGGTTAGTAAAAAAATACATATTATAAAAACCACCTTCAAGTATATAAAATATTGTGGTATCTGTTATACTATATAAAATATTGTGATATCTGTTATACTATATAAAATATAGAGGTACACCTGTTATACTATGTAAAATATTGTGGCATCTTTTTTACTATATAAATATTGTGGCATCTGTTATACTATATAAAATATAGTGGTACACCTGTTATACTATATAAAATATAGTGGTAAACCTGTTATACTGCATAAAATATTGTGGCCTCTGTTATACTATATAAAATATAGTGGTACACCTGTTATACTATATAAAATATTGTGGCCTCTGTTATACTATATAAAATATAGTGGTACACCTGTTATACTATATAAAATATTGTGGCCTCTGTTATACTATATAAAATATAGTGGTACACCTGTTATACTATATAAAATATAGTGGTACACCTGTTATACTATATAAAATATTGTGGTATCTGTTATACTATATAAAATATAGTGGTACACCTGTTATACTATATAACATATTGTGGTATCTGTTATACTATATAAAATATAGTGGTACACTTGTTATACTATGTAAAATAAATGCTGGTATACCTGTTATACCATATAAAATATTGTGATATAACTTTAATACTGTATAAAATATTGTGGTATACCTTTAATAGTATATAAAATATTCTGGTATCTACAATATTGTGGTATACATTTAATAGTATATAAAATATTCTGGTATCTACAATATTGTGGTATACATTTTATACTATGTAAAATATTGTGGTATACCTGTTATAATATATAGAACACTGTGGTATACATATTATACTATGTAACAATTTGTGATAAGCCTTTTATAGTACATAAAATGTATTTATTTTTTCACATAATTTAGAGATTAACAGTAAATTAAGATTAGTGTATAGAAAAACATGTTTAAATGCCTCTAAAGTTCAGTAGATTTTAGTTACATTTAAAATCTAAGCTGCTGTTCTTTGATAGCACACCGGGATTTGAACTCGCGACCTTTGTATCTGCCCCGATCTTCCCTTTAGCTCAGAAAATGACAATATAATATAAAAAGAAACATATTCAACGAAATAAACACTGCAGTTCTTTAAAAGAGGCAAAACCATTTCATTTTTCAGTTTTTGCTCGATGGTTAACTTTTCTTTTTCTCGCTTTCTTTCCTTTTCCCTTCTTCCCTCCATTTTTTCTTCTTCCCACGGCAAAGCAGAATATTGTTCCCCAGCTTCATGCCATGAGCTCTTTTATGGCGTCTGTAATCATTTAAAATGTAAAAGGAAGCAGAATTGTTATATTTTCCTGGAACTGGCCATATTTTGGTTAAAATTTTACTGAACGCCTGTTTTGTTTTGTTTTTTTACTTATTTTTGAATGTATAGACTTTAAATATATTCACACCTAAGATATCTTTTTTTTTTTTATGGTTAGACTAGAGTGTTTATGAGTTAAAAGCATAAGAATATTGATGATAGTGCATTACATGGCTTGTTACCTTGACAAAATACATGGAGAGCATCTGGCAGACTTATTTTTCTTAATAGTCACACCTCTAGGATACATGTAGATTTTTAAAAAACTGACACAAGTAAAATGTGCAAGTAAAATAAAACCTATATAAAGTAGTGCCATTCCTAGCTTTAGTTTGAGTGCAGATAGTTTCACACTTTTTCTGTGAACACGTTTGAGTTATTTACTGATATTATTTGGTTTGAAACATCATATAAATATGTTTGGAGCACTAAATATAAATAATATTGGTTGGGGAAGGAGATCTCACTTTTTTTAGGTGTTTTTCTCAGTGGGTTTCTTGTAGATGCTTTATCGCACTGGGATGTATTTTTAGAAAGAATAAGTTCTGCCCTTTCTTACCATATATGGTTTATGTTTATGTGTAAGTGATTCCTGAGTAATTAGGCTGAGAAGGTGCGATGTTTGTGTGATGTTCTCCTGAGGAATTTCCTCCCAGACCTGGATTAAACCATCAGTCCTGGACAGTCTGTGGTGCAACGTGGCGTTGGTGGATGGAACAAAACAATGTCTCAGATGTGCTCGATTGGATTCAGGTCTGGAGAACGGGTGGTACAGTCCATCAATGCCTTCATCATGCAGGAACTGCTGACACACTCCAGCCACATGAGGCCTAGCATTGTCATGCATCAGAAGGAACCCAGGGCCCACTGCACCAGCATATGGTCTCACAATGGGTCTGAGGATCTCATCTTGGTGTAAAGACCAGACCAGAGCAGCCAAGATCCAAGTGCAGGTAATATTTATAAAAAAAAACACAGGCAAACAAATCCAGGAAGGTATAGGCAAAAATCGAAGTCAAAACAAGAATGCAAAAGGTCATAAGTCAGCAAAGACAAGATAGATATAATAAACGCTTGGAAAACTTACAAAAAACCCTGGATCTGGGAGCAGGACAGCCTGGGTGGTTGTGGTGGATATCCGCAATCAGTGACGGATCCAAGATGTCATGTGCAGGCACCCATGATAGCTCCTCAGACACATACCCCTCCCAGTCCACCAGGTAGAACAACCGTCTGCCCTGGCAGTGTGAGTCAAGTAGGGAGTTAATACTGTAGGCCGGGGAACCTTGGGAGGTAGAAGAAACAGGTTTCAGCAAGGATACATGAAAAGTTGGCGAGATTCGGTACTGAGAGGGTAATTTAAGTTTATAGGACACAGGAGGTACTTGTTTGAGTATAACAAAAGGACCTATGTAACGGGAACTTAACTTCTTTGATGGAAGTTTTAACTTCAGGTCACATGTTGACAGCCATACACGTTGGCCAGGATGCAACTCAGGTGCTGGTCGTCTTCTGCGATCCGCCTGTGTCTTCATACGTCTAACAGCACATTGTAATCTGACACGGGCCTCCTCCCATGTTTGCCGACTCCACTCCATTCAGTCATCCACAGATGGTATATTGATCGGTTCTCCATCCAATGAAAAGATGGTGGTTGGTACCCTAGAACACACTGAAAAGGTGTAAGGCCCGTGGATGAACTGGTCAGTGAATTTTGAGCATACTCAGACCAGGGTAGAAAGGCGCTCCAGTTATGTTGATATCTGTGTCACGTCTGGTGCTGTTAGCTCCTCTGTCCCTTCCACACCAAGCTCTAACGGAGGTTCTCAGGTCAACAACTACATTACCCAGAATGCACCACCTGCTGACATCACGCACTCACCTGATCACGTGACACCTCACCTGCTTCCTCCAGGAAGTCCCGAATACTGATTACTGGCACTATAAAGGTGCACGCCAAACAGACTACCACGCCGCGTATTGTAGGTTCTCCTCTTTACAAAGCGTTACTTTATCTCTTGTCTCAGTTTACTTTGTGTATGACCTTGCTTTTGTTTTCTCGACGCCGATTATTGCCTTTGCCTCTGATACTGGATTGTTTGTGTATGACTTGGACTGTGTTTTCACTACTGCCTCTTGGATTACCTCTGATACTGGATTGCTCGTGTATGAACTCTGGACTGGTTATCGTTTCTGGTATGGTTTTGCCTTCATTACTCTGTTTACTGGTGATCACCCATTTCTCTGTATCGACTCTGATTACATCTGTTTATTCTTATAATAAACACATTTTGATTTTATCAGTATCTGCACGTGTCTGCCATTCTGTACATACCATGACAGAATACGCGGCCGTTCAAAATCAGATAGCGGATACTGAGGCTATTAAATCTGGTCTAGCCAACCAAGGGAGGCTACTCGGTCAGCACCAGCAAACGCTCGCTGGTGTGACCCAAGCTGTTTCTGAGCTAGCCCGCCAGCAAACCACGCAGCAACAACAACTTACTGAGCTGCTAGCTCACCTCAGAGGCTTAACTGAGCCTAGCCCTAGCCCTTTAGCTGCCCCCAGTATGCCCAACGCTAATTCTTCTGTGCCTGGATTTTCTGTCTCTAAACCGGAGATGTTTGATGGGGATCCGGAAAAATGCAGCGGTTTTCTTTTACAATGCTCCGTGTTTTTCAGTAATTCACCACCTACAACCGATAAAGCTAAGATCGGTTTTATTATCTCCTGGCTTTCTGGTAAGGCACTCGAGTGGGCAACAGCTATTTGGGAAGACCTTTCTGGGGCTAGTTACACTGACTTTTTGGAGTGGAGTGCTCTCCACGCGCTAACGTGGTACGTAAGCATGACACAATCCTTCGTTCCAAATGTTTTTTTTTACCGGTGAATATTGTTTTGCCTGATGGTTTGCTCTCTGTCTCAGCGCTTGTAGATTCCGGGTCGGAAGGGAACTTCATCAGTCTGGACCTGGTTAAGGAGCATAACGTACCCACCCGAGAACTTCTACGCCCCCTAACCAGTCACGCTACAGACACTACCCATCACCCTGCAAGCCAGCGCTCTTCATTTCGAGGAACTGCCACTTTTCGTGCTTCCCTGCACCGAGCATCCAGTTATCCTGGGCATGCCATGGCTGAAGACCCACAATCCCACTGTCTCCTGGTGCGATGGGGATATCACGGTTTGGTCTGCTCACTGTCATGAACATTGTTTAGCTCTGGATAGTTTAATCATTCAGTCTACTTCTGTAGAGAGTCCTGAAGTCTCTGATCCCATTGTTATACCCACTGAATATTCAGATTTTTTAGAGGTGTTTAGCAAAGATAACGCTACTAAGTTACCTCCGCATCGTTCTTATGATTGTGCTATCGACCTAGTGGAGGGTGCCACCCTACCCAAAGCTAGAGTCTACCCTCTGACTTTAGATGAGGAAAAGGCTATGAATGATTACGTTACCGAAGCGTTGGCTCAAGGTTTCATTCGGCCGTCAAAGTCCCCCGTCGGTTCAGGGTTTTTCTTTGTAAAGAAAAAGGACGGGGGACTGAGACCCTGCATTGATTATAGAGGTTTGAATGCCATAACTAAGAAGTTTGCTTACCCGTTACCCCTCATTCCTTGTGCTCTCGAACAGTTACGTAAGGCTTCTTACTTTACCAAGCTCGATCTGCGTAGTGCGTACAATTTGATCCGCATTAGGGAGGGGGACGAGTGGAAAACAGCGTTTACCACCACCAATGGCCACTACGAATACCTAGTTATGAGCTATGGTCTCGCTAACGCCCCCGCAGTATTTCAGTCATTTATGAATGACTTGTTTAGGGACATGATTGGGAAACATGTCACCCTTTTTATAGACGACATTTTGATTTATTCCCCCGATCTTGAATCTCATGTTCAGCACGTTCGTTCGGTTCTTCAAAGGCTATTGGAGAACAATCTATATGCTAAAGCCGAGAAATGCGAGTTCCACCTTCAGAGAGTCGCATTTCTCGGCTATGTCATCAGCTCCCAGGGAGTTCTCATGGATGACTCGAAGGTAGACGCCGTTACTAGTTGGCCAGTTCCCCAATCTATCAAGGACCTCCAAAGTTTTTTAGGATTCGCGAATTTTTACAGGCGTTTCATACGCAACTTCAGTAGCATAGCTGCCCCCCTTACAGCGCTCACTAAGAATGCCACCAAAATTCTGAAGTGGTCCCCTGAAGCTAACCAAGCTTTCCAAAAGTTAAAAGCCGCCTTTGTCTCTGCCCCCATTCTTAAACATCCAAATCCTGACCTGCCCTTTGTTGTTGAAGTCGATGCTTCTAATACTGGTATCGGAGCAGTTCTCTCCCAACGCAGCGGTTCACCGCCTAAGCTTCATCCCATAGTCTTTTTCTCAAAGAAAATGTCACCAGCGGAGCGTAATTATGGGATAGGGGATAGAGAGCTGCTGGCTGTCAAACTAGCTCTAGAGGAGTGGCGTCACTGGCTGGAAGGTGCTGCACATCCATTCACCGTTTTAACGGATCACAAGAACCTAGAGTATCTCCGTACGGCTAAACGCCTAAACCCCCGTCAAGCTCGTTGGTCATTGTTTTTCTCTCGTTTCAATTTTTCTATCTCGTTTCGTCCAGGCAACCGTAATACTAAGGCTGATGCCTTATCCCGTGTTTTCAGTTCCCCAGACGACACATGCCGCGCTTCCGAGCCCGAACACATTCTACCACCCACTGTTAAAGTAGCAGCTATTAGATGGGAACTTGATGATCTCATTCAGCAGAGTCTGACTAACACACAACCTCCGGAGGGTTGCCCTCCTCACAAAATGTATGTACCTGAACAATTTCGCGATCAACTCATTGGCTGGGCACATGCTGCCCTTACTTCCTGTCACCCAGGTGTCACACGTACGCTACAACTAATCTCAGCTCGGTATTGGTGGGAAACCATGCGAGCTGATGTTCAAACTTTCGTAGTTTCATGTTCAGTCTGCGCACAATGCAAAACACCCAAAACCCTTACAGCCGGTAAACTATGTCCTCTGCCTGTTCCTGAACGACCATGGTCGCATATTGCTGTAGACTTTGTTACAGATTTACCTGAATCGGAAGGTTACACTACTATTCTTACAGTTGTAGACAGATTTTCTAGGGGAGTTAAATTTATCCCTTTTCCTGCACTTCCTACTGCTCTTCAGACCGCCCAAGCTATATACACACATATTTTCAGACATTTTGGGGTTCCGGAGGACATTTTGTCAGATAGAGGTCCTCAATTTACTTCCCGAGTGTGGAAATCGTTCTTTGAACACTTGGGTGTACACGTGAGTCTCACTTCTGGGTTTCACCCCACTAGTAATGGTCAATGTGAGAGAGTAAACCAGGAGTTGGGAAAATTTTTAAGACTGTACTGCTTTAAACATGCTACAGAATGGTCACAGTATTTGATTTGGGCTGAAATAGCTCAAAATTCTCTCACTAACTCCACATCTGGTCTTACTCCTTTCCAGTGCATTCTGGGTTATCAGCCTCCGTTAGCTCCGTGGACAGCGTCGTCCACTGAGATACCCGCTGTTGATGACTGGATGAAGCGGAGTGAGCAGGTGTGGGAGGAGACGCATCAGCAGATCTCATAGGTTTTACGAAAATATAAGGAGCAGTCCGACAGACACCGTGGTACCACCCCCCAATACCAACCCGGAGACAGGGTGTGGTTGTCGACCCGGGACTTGAGGTTTGAAGGGGCCTGTAGGAAACTGCTGCCTAAGTATATTGGCCCATTTAAGGTTTTGTCTCAGGTTAACGAGGTGACTTATAAGATTGAGTTGCCTGCTCAGTACAGAGTGCATAACTCGTTCCATGTTTCTCTGCTCAAGCCTCTTGTCCCAGGTCCGCTTGCTGAGGGTGTTCCTGATGACGTGCTGCCCGCGGCAGTGGAGGGGGAGGATTCGTCTACCTATGCAGTTCGAGAGGTGTTGGATTCACGCAAGCGTGGCGGTGTGCTCCAGTACCTCATAGACTGGGAGGGTTATGGCCCTGAGGAGCGTTGCTGGGTTGCCGCCGGTGACGTGCTGGATCCTGCTCTACTGGCCGAATTTCATGCCCGTCACCCTGGTAAGCCTGCTCCTAGACCCCGTGGGCGTCCCAAGCGCTCACTCTCTTCTTCGGCTCCGGTGCGTCGGGGTTCCCAGTCTTGCAACCCCCGCCTGCCCGGCACCTCTGAGGCTACGCCTGGTCCTCCCGCCGGTACTCCCTGCCCGTCAGGTGGACGCCGTCGTGGTCGTCCCTGTTCCGGCTCCGTTCCGACTCCCTTGGGGGGAGGTACTGTCACGTCTGGTGCTGTTAGCTCCTCTGTCCCTTCCACACCAAGCTCTAACGGAGGTTCTCAGGTCAACAACTACACTACCCAGAATGCACCACCTGCTGACATCACGCACTCACCTGATCACGTGACACCTCACCTGCTTCCTCCAGGAAGTCCCGAATACTGATTACTGGCACTATAAAGGTGCACGCCAAACAGACTACCACGCCGCGTATTGTAGGTTCTCCTCTTTACAAAGCGTTACTTTATCTCTTGTCTCAGTTTACTTTGTGTATGACCTTGCTTTTGTTTTCTCGACGCCGATTATTGCCTTTGCCTCTGATACTGGATTGTTTGTGTATGACTTGGACTGTGTTTTCACTACTGCCTCTTGGATTACCTCTGATACTGGATTGCTCGTGTATGAACTCTTTACCTATTGGACAATCGGGAAGGACTTGTTACTTGGTTTGTTCTAATAGGATTTCATCGTCCAGGTCCCAGTGCACGGGAGCTACAACACAGGTAAGCGGAAGGATTGACTCTGGTTTCTGAGCTGTAACACAGGAATATAATCAAGACAAAGCATCTGCCTTTACATTTTTGGAGCCTGGACGGTATGTCACTGTGAACTGAAATCTACTTAAACAGAAAGGTGTAGTTTGGGGGTGAACCAGACCTCTGGGGTAATATTGCACCAATACCTGAATCTGAGGCATCCACCTCAACAATGAAGGGTAGTTCAGGATTTGGATGTTTGAGAATTGGTGCAGTAGTAAACGTACCATTTAGGGAGTTAGTTCCTCCCCTGAGCAAGAAGGTGAGGGAAGCTGCAATGGAACTGACCCTGCAAATGAACCTACGATAAAAATTGGAAAAACCTAATAACCGCTGCAGTTCCTTTACAGACCTGGATCTTGGCCAATTTATTACTGCACTGACCTTGTCCTGATTCATGCTTACTCCCTGTGCATCAATATTGTACCCCAAAAATGAAATAGATCTTCCATGGAAAACACATTTCTCTGCTTTGACATAAAGCTGGTTCTCCAGCAGTCAACCTAACATGCTTTACATGCTGTTCAAATGTAGACAAATAAAACAATATGTCGTTGATGTATATAATTACCCAATGATCAATCATATCCATGAACTCTTTGTTGGCAAAGGCCTGAAAGACAGAGGGAGCTACAGCCAAACCATCACTAAATATTCGAGTGATTCTTAGATTATGTGCACCTTTGGCCTTGTGAAGTTGAGTGAAAAAACATTATACAAATTCAACTCACACAGCTTCATATGTTTAAATAAACAATGTAGTATTGAGATCCATTAGATTTCAAACTAAATTTACAAGATTTTTTTTTTTTTTTTTCATTTTATCTTACCCGGAATACAAATATAATTTCCACCACATTTCATTTAACACATAAAAATAAAGAGTGCAATAATTTAAACATCCTAGAATTTTCTAGAACCATTAGCTTAACTATTTGTACCAGCTACTACTATTTACAACAATCATTCATTTCTGAAAGACCTAATTTAACTGTCCTAAGGATCAAAATGCTGAACTGTACATTTTTCACAGCGTGAAATGCAGTATTACTTTGGGTAGGTACTTTAAATAATAAATAATTTGTTTTGTTACATAAAGTAATGCAAGTTATCAATAAATGTAAATATGATTTTAATATGAGCTGACTAATTTTTGGTAATTTTGTGAATGTAACACCAGACAGATGACACTTGCCGAATAAAAGGTAAAGACTGGTTTATTTCCAGAGCCGTAAACAGAATAACACAGCCAGATAACTGATCGAACAGAACTCACAGTATAAACAGGAGACGTAGTAGTGAAAACAGTCCAAGATCCGAAGCCAGAGAGACAGTCCGATAATACAACAAATCCGATAAGGGCAAAGACAAAAGGCAAAATCCGTAATACAGGAAAAAGGGTCATAAAAAGGGTCATGCTGCTCTGCTCCCTGCTCTGCTCCCTGCTCTGCTCTCTACTACTCTGGTCTGCTGATGTGCTGGTTTGCTGCTGTGCTGCTCTGCTGCTGAAAGCTTGCTTTAATCTTCAGCTTCTACACTTTTCTCTGTTTTCTTCTCTTTTACTCTCTTCACACTTACTAATCCACTTTTAGTCTGCTTCCTCTTTGCTCTACACACCTATTAATCCACTCTCAGTCTACTTTTATAGACTTTTTCCTCAGGTTTGCTGGATTAGCTGTTTGCTGCTGCAGTTTGTTTGTGTAAGTTTCTAATTTCAACTGAAACAAGGTGAGTGCTTTTTTCTCCATGGCTTCTGCTCAGGTTTACACCTGTTTAGAGTGTGGCATGTATAGCTTAGATCCCTTATCCACCGATACTGGTAACAATAGTGGTATTTGTACTAAGTGTGAGATAGTTAGCTCCTTGGTGGATAAGGTGAATAAGTTAGAGCTGCACGTCCGGGGTTTAATAAGGGATAGACAGCAGGATTCACTGTTAGCAGCCCCGGGTGTCTCAGGGAGAGTTAGTACCCCCTCGACTCCGGCCTTAGAGCCCTCACAGCGGGGCGAATGGGTAACGTCTCGGCGGCATAGTCGAAAGGCTAAGGCTAATGCTACCGCAAAGGCCACAGCCAGCCCACCTGAACACCACGCTCCCCCAGTTCACGTGTCAAACAGGTTTGCCCCGCTCAGTGAAGCACCAACTGAGGAGCCTGTTAAAGGTACTCTGGTGATAGGAGACTCTATCGTCCGACACGTGAAATTAGCTACTCCTTTAGGGGCACCAGCGGCAACAGTTACTTGTTTACCGGGAGCCAGAGCACCGGACATTAGTGGCAACCTTAGGTTAGGGAATAGGAGATATTCGAGGGTAGTAATTCATGTAGGGGCCAATGATATTCGTCTGCGGCAGTCTGAAGTAACTAAGGCTAATATTAAAGAGGTGATTAAACAGGCCCAGACGCTGTCCGAGGAGGTAATCTGCTCTGGCCCCATCCCAATGAGGCGTGGTGATGAAGCTTACAGCAGGCTTTCTTCGCTGAACCGCTGGATGTCCAAGTGGTGTGCAGAAAATCATGTGGGCTTTATAGATAACTGGCTACACTTTGAGGGCAAGCCTGGTCTTTTAGGTAGGGATGGTGTCCACCCCACGCGGGAGGGTGCTGCCTTACTTTCATGCAGCATAGCTCATAGTCTTTTAGCTAGTCGGCAGAGTAGTATTAGAAGCTGCTGACAATCCAGAGCCGGGACCAGGCCGCAGACAGAGAGGCTTAACCAACCGTCTGCGAGCTGCAAAGAGACGTTACCTAGATACCAATGTATTCAGACTGTGTCTGTCCCCCGAGTCAAACAAAAACATCAAAAAACTAAAACAGTAAATCTAAATAACTTAACTTATATTAAACAATCATATCCAGACTGTAGTACTAACATTTCAAGCCTAAAGATTGGTTTACTTAATATTAGATCTCTAAATTCAAAAGCAGTTCTGGTGAATGAAATGATAACTGATCAGAAATTCGATGTTCTGTGTCTGACAGAAACCTGGATTAGGCCAAATGAATATGTAGCATTAAATGAAGCCACCCCTGCAGGCTATAATTATATACACAATCCGAGATTGTCCGGTAGAGGAGGTGGGGTCTGCATACTTTTCCAAAGTACCTTAGTTAGCAATCAGAAACACTATGAAAATTTTACTTCTTTTGAGCTTCTTTACACCAGTATAATTAATCCAGTTACAAAAAAGAATGCATTTTCTTTAATTAACATCTACAGACCACCAGGGCCCTATTTAGAATTTTTAAAAGAATTTAGTGATTTTGTCACAGACTTAGCAGTAAGTAATGATAAAGTGATTATAGTTGGAGACTTCAACATTCATTTCGAAAAATTGGATGATCCATTAAAAAAGGCATTCACATCGATTTTAGACTCAGTTGGTATTATTCAAAATATAACAGGACCTACTCATTACTGTAATCATACTCTGGATTTAGTTTTGACCCTGGGTGTGAGCATAGATAACCCGAATATTCGTTCTCAAACCTCCGCAATTTCAGATCATTACCTTATTTCATTTAAATTACATCTTAGTCATAATATACGTACATCCCCTAGCTACTCTGTAAAACGTTCAATTACGCCTTTTACAGCCCAACAATTTACAGATAAGCTTCCCGATTTATCATCTATAATGTACTCTCCTGTAGACCCAGTAGAACTAGACAAACTAACCGAAGGTTTAGAAAATACCTTTCGCTCTACCTTAGATGTTGTAGCACCCCTTAAACACAAAATAGAGAGACAGAAAAAGCTCGCACCGTGGTACAATGATCAAACTCGTACCTTAAAGCAGTTAGTACGAAATTTAGAGCGTAAATATCGATCAACTAAACTGGAAGTGTTTCACTCTGCGTGGAAAGACAGTCTTGCTAAATATAGAAAAGAACTTAATAAAGCCCGCTCAGCATATCTGGCCTCACAGATCGAGATAAATAAAAATAATCCTAGAGTTCTCTTTAGTGTTATTTCCAAATTAACTAAAAACCAGGCAGGTACTGAACCTCAGATTCCAGCCATTTACACCAGCAACGATTTTATGGACTTCTTCAATAGTAAAATTGAAAACATTCGGGATAAAATTAAACAGATAAATATTACATCCTCTCTATCATCTGGTCTGGCTGATCTAGAACAAAACTCTGTTACTGAAGTTAGGTTGGAAGTCTTTAACCCACTTCCACAGCTAGAACTAGAGAAAATTATCTCCTCTTCAAACAGCACAACCTGCACACTTGATGCTGTTCCCACAAAATTATTAAAACAGGTACTGCCAGATATAATTAAACCTCTGTTAATGATAGTAAACTCATCGCTCGCCCTGGGCCATGTACCCAAAGCCTTTAAAACAGCTGTAATTAAACCTCTGATCAAGAAACCAAATCTTGATCCTAGTGTACTGTCTAACTATAGACCTATTTCAAACTTACCCTTTATTTCTAAGATTTTAGAAAAAGCTGTAGCCCAACAACTTTGCTCTTACCTGCAAAGAAACCAGAGCTATGAAAAATTTCAATCTGGATTTAGGCCTCATCATAGCACTGAGACAGCTTTAGTTAGAATAACAAACGATCTACTTATAGCCGCCGACCAAGGCTGTGTTTCCTTACTCGTACTTCTCGATCTGAGCGCAGCCTTTGATACAATAGATCATACTATCCTTTTAGAAAGACTAGAGAACATGGTCGGTGTAACCGGAACTGCCTTAGCATGGTTTAAATCGTACTTAACCGATCGCTATCAGTTTGTGAGGATAAATGATATGTCTTCCAGTTATACCAAGGTAAGATATGGAATTCCACAAGGCTCTATATTAGGACCGTTATTATTTACATTATATATGCTCCCACTGGGCAAAGTTATTAGAAAACACAATGTGAATTTTCATTGTTATGCGGATGACACGCAGCTCTTCATATCAGCCAAACCTGATGACAGAGTGAGATTAAAGAAAATCGAGGATTGTGTAGAAGATGTAAAATCATGGATGTCGCACAACTTCCTCCTATTAAATAGTGATAAAACAGAAGTTCTCCTATTAGGCCCCAAAGCTGCTAGAAATAAATTATCAGACTTAATGCTAAATCTGGCTGACTACTCAGCCACCCCTGGTTCAGCAGCTAAAAACCTTGGAGTTATCATAGATTCAGATCTAGCATTCGATAAACACATATCTAATGTTACTAGAACAGCTTTTCTACACCTCCGTAACATCGCCAAGCTAAGAAATGCCCTATCACTGCATGACGCAGAAAAATTAGTACATGCCTTTATTACCTCAAGGCTAGATTATTGTAATGCGCTACTGTCTGGATGTTCCGGCAGTAACTTAAATAAACTTCAGCTAGTTCAAAATGCTGCAGCCAGGGTCCTTACTAAAACTAGAAAATTTGACCATATTAGTCCAGTACTATCAGCACTGCACTGGCTTCCAGTCAAATTCCGCATAGACTATAAAATTCTCCTGTTAACGTATAAAGCCCTACACGGACTCGCTCCTGAGTATTTACAAGACCTCATCTCCTGTTATGAACCACCGCGATTACTCAGATCTCAGGGTGCTGGTTTATTAGTAGTGCCTAAAATTCAGAGGAGCTCTGCAGGAGGAAGAGCTTTCTCTTATAAAGCGCCTCAACTCTGGAATAATCTCCCCGAATATGTTCGGGACTCAGACACAGTCTCAATCTTTAAGTCTAGACTGAAAACTTACTTGTTTAGTTTAGCTTTTGGTAATTAATGTTTTTCCCTTTAGATAAGGCTGCAGATTCAGGGGTTCATGGACAGAGGAAATTGTGGTAAACTGAGATGCTGGTGCTGTTGTTCTCCCACTGCACACGGTCACTCAGGTTTGTGGACGGTGGAGTGGGTGGATGCTGGTGTTTCAGGGTGCCTCCATGTCTATGTTACCTTCTGGCTCTCTGCCTTTAGTTAGGCTGTTTTATTCAGTTCTGCCGGAGTCATTTGCCACACTCTGATAATGTTTTATATTCTCTGTTTTACATAAATCCAGTCAGAACTAATTCCATCTCTCTGCTTTCCTCCGAGTTACTGACTGCCCACCTGTCTGACCCGATACCGATGTTGGACCCTCAGGCTCTCGCGTCTCCTGTCCGGCCAGACTGATGGAAGTTTCTGAAGTCAGCTCTTCTCCACCACCACCACAGATCAGCTGCTCATCGACCATCTTACTCTCCACTACAGATTACATCCAAGCCATTAGTGGCGCTATTACACTCCTGAGTACATAAAACCTATATAGATGTATAAAAGACTTTTTAAATTTCTATTTAAAAGCCGTTTGACCAGTGGTAGGATGGTCCCCCCTTTAATGTGAGTCTTGGTCCTCCCAAGGTTTCTTCCTCCTCCTGCAGCTCTGAGGGAGTTTTTCCTTGCCTCCGCGCTCACTGGGGGTTCTGTATTCTGTATTTTCTATGTGTAATGTTTTGCCTGATTCTTTGTCCTGTAATCATGTTTCTGTAAAGCTGCTTTGTGCCAACACCTGTTGTAAAAAGCGCTATACAAATAAATTTGATTTGATTTGATTTGATTTGATAACAAAAAGGCAGACAGAAAAAGGTTTGGAAAAACGCTCAGTACGCAACATGAGTCGACAATACCTCACAAAAAACATATGCAAACAGAACCCTATATATACAAAACATAGAATTACTAAGAACCGGAACAACTTAGAACACAGGTGACTCTGAACGGGGGAGCGTAACGCGATTGGGTGAAGGTGAGCGGCTGACAGTGACGTCATCACCAGTGGGTTCATGGGAAATGGAGTTCGGGAGTGTGAAAGGAGAGGCTAGAGACGTGACAGTGAAAAATATGTGCGGTGATGGAAATGACACGCTGTGATGGAAATGACAAGGTGTTGTGGAAATAACAATGACTAAACACATAGAGAAAATGTAGATATATTTATTAGAGAAAACATAAATTATTCAACTTTATTTACAACACCTTGTGAAAACCAACCACAGCTGTTCACTTTAGTGTTGCAATAAGCCAACATCTAAATTCTGGCTTTTTGGCAAAATCTTCAAACTCTCACAGAACTGTAACAGTACATGTGAAAAACAACCCAAAATCTGAGGATTTGGCAAGAATACTTCAAATAAATTATTAATTATTTTTGAGAGTCAATAGAGAGTCTCTCTTCAATGAACACTAAACTTGAAAATGCAAAGAACTATATAGTAACTGTAGTGTCATAGACAACTGTGTGTGCGTGTGTGTGTGTGTGTGTGTGTGTGTGTGTGTGTGTGTGTGTGTGCAGGGGCGGATTTTACCACCACACAACTGCTGCTGGCCAAAAGGTTGGCAAAAAAACGCAAACTGCATTATATACAGTAACTGCTCAATCAAATGAATAGTGTAAACATGCAGTGAAGAACATTGGTATTTAAATTGTGTGGAACTGACACCAATAAATGCATAATTGCTGCGATTTACTTACTTACTTACTTACTTACTTACCACAGCTAAAAGGTGCTGGAAAAACTTAAAAATAGGCCTTGAAAGTGCTTGAATTTTACCTTGTAAAAGGTGTATGAAACCTTAATACTGCATTTTGCTATACAAAAGGATCCGTTTGACCAGGGCCCCCGGACAAAGACATTGCTTAGGGCCCCAGAACTTCCAAATCTGCCCCTGTGTGTGTGTGCACACGCGCGCATGAGGGCGTCATACAATAAGAACTGTATTTGAGATTCAATACTGACAAAATCAATGAACTATAAACCTTCATTCTTGAAAATGCAAAAAAATCTTATTTCTAGTTATGAACTATTTTTTATCTGTGTGTGTGTGCTTGTGTGTGTGTGTTTGTATGTGTATTAAAGAGAGAGAGTGTGAGTGATTGTTTGTGTGTGTGTATGTGTGTGTGTGTGTGTGTGTGTGTGTTTTGTTTCCATTTAATGCTCCATTTGTTGTCTTTGGTGCCATCTTAAAAACAGATAAAATAAAATTATTAAAGTACACTGTAAATGTATAAAGTATATATAGTATATAGTAAAACTATAGGGCCTATTAAATGAATTTATTTACTTAAAACAATCTATATCACTCATATCTATAATCTGAAATTAGAGGGAAGTGTGGTGGAAATGACTGTGGTAGAAATGACTGCATGTGAAATGACATTTCTACTGTTTTTTAATAAAAATGAATGATGGCTTCACTGATTAGCTTTGAATTGATTGTTAGCTTTCATGCATGCAAAATAATGCTTTTCATGTTTAATTTGTGATCTTTTTCAAAACAACAATGGAACTACAGCATGTATGGAAATGGCATACAATAAATATATTTGCTGATCAAGCTGTCACGAATGACCCAGGCAGGGAGACGAGGAGACGGAAGCAAGTGCAGGTAGGGTGAAATAAATAATAATAATTTAATAAATAACAAGTAAACAAGGAACAAGTAAAACAGGGAGATATATACAAGGAACAAGGGAGTGAATCAAATAAATGAAACTAGATAAACAAATAACCAAAAACCAAAACAAACCAGTGAAACTAGAGAACATAAACTAAACAAACAAGAAGTACTAATGATATAAACAAACGGGGAGTAAATAAACAAAGAATAAACGAGGGACTGAATAAGTACAAAACTAAACTGGGCAGGGATATATATATATATACAAGGAAACCAACAAGAATCTAAACTAGACAGGGAATAACTAAACTAGACAAGAATGAATAAACTAAACAGGGCAAGGAGAAAACAAAGGAAAATAACAGGGATAAACAAGAAGATATAAACAAGGAGCTAGGGCTAAGACTGTAATAACAAAGAGACACGGAGAGACAAACAACAGGGGTTAGTGCAAAGACCGACAAGGGACAAGTGACAGAGGAGGGCTATTTATAGGGACATGAAACACACAAAAATTGGAAACACCTGGGGAAGGGGCGGAGCTACAAATGAGACACGTGGTGGAAAACTACTGAGACAGGGGATACAGAGGAGCAGGGGTCACGTGGGAACAACACACAAGCAGGAGAACAGAAAAAACAGGGCGAGGACGTGACACAAGCAATATTTAGCTTGTTTTTTCTTCAACCGTTGTGACTGGAAAATTAAGTGGCTTCCATGTCCAACATGAGCTTTGATGTCACTTTACATTTGCATAGAAACAACCTAAAAAACCTTTCACTAGAACTTTTTAAAAGCGAAAGTAGGCATTGTGGTGGAAATGACGCCAATGCTGTGAGACAGGTATATTTTATAGGAAAAATAATATTGACAGTGGACTCAAATCAAATATTTTTATATATTTTATTTATTTCAGTATTCCTTACTACAGCTGCATTAGCAATTCTCATATAAATTATATTTTTAGAATTTTCATTGTGGAAGTTTGAAACTTAGACAAGGAGAAAATAGTGATTTAACTTCCAGGTAAATGAAAAGTATTGAAAAATCATATTTAAAAGGTGGTACATTTTATATCACCATTTCCCTACAGAAAGAGGTATTTGTCCAAAATTACCCGGGACTCTAAAAGTACACAAATTCTAAGAATCATCCATTCATAATGCCCCCTGGTAGTGACAAATGAAGTCTTCCACTCATCGCCCTCTCTAATACAAATAAGATTATATGCACTTCTAAGGTCTAATTTAGTGAAAAAACGAGTCCCACTGAGCTTTTCAAGAGCAGCTGGTACAAGCGGTAGTGGATAGGGATACTTGACAGAAATGGCATTCAGCCCTCTATAATCAATATATGGCCTCAGACCACCATCCTTTTTCTCAACGAAAAAGAAGCCAGCAGCTGCAGGGGAAGTGGAAGGTATAATGTAACGTAAGGCTAGGGCTTCATATATGTATTTCACAAGAGCCTGGGTCTCTGGTTCTGAAAGGGGATAAACCCTACTGTGAGGAGGTGAAGTGCCAGGGAGTAAGTCAACAGCACAGTCCCAAGGCCTGTGTTTACTGAATACCTCAGCTAACTCTGCATATTGACTCGGATAAGTAGGAGTGCATTCCTCCATTTAAGGGCTTTCAATTGAAGTTGCTAAGCAGGAAAGAGAGGTACAGTGTTGCTTACAGTACATACTCCATTGGAAAATGTCACCCTGTTTCCATGAAATAACAGGGTTGTGGTGCTCAAGCCAAGGGACCCAAATTTGGGGGGTAATCAGGGGAGTCAATGAGCAGAAAGGATAGTGTCTCTTCATGAAATAGGCCAAACTTCATGTGTAGTTCCTCAGTAACCTGAGTGACAGTCCTCGGCCCTAATGGACGTCCATCCAGTGCCTTCACCTTTAACTGGCTTAAACATGTCCTCAGCGGCAGCTGCAGATGTTTGGCAAACCCCCTGTCCATAAAGTTCCCCGCAGCTCCGGAATCTACGAGCGCTGAAACACAAAAAGAGTCTGAACCCCAAGCCAATTTGACAGAAATATAAAATTGTCTAATGGAGGAAGAAAAGAGAGATACACTAACCTCTGAACAGGATGAGCAGACATGACCAGGTTGGCTGCAATACAAGCAGAGTCTCTGTCTGCGCCGTCACTGTTTCTCCTCCTGTGAGAGGCATGTCTGGCCAAGCTGCATGGGCTCCCATCTATTCGCAGCAGAGCTGAATAGACTTGCCGAAGCATCGAGAGGCGAGGCTAGATCTGCATGTGAATATCTCCTTAGTCTTCACCTCTTCTGAAGCAAGTTGTCCAGGGAGATAGCAGTCTGAAAAGACTGATCTAGTGACATTGTGTCACCACGACAAACCAATTCAGCTTGAAGGTCCTCTCTTACCCCTTTCTGAATACAGTCAGCCGTGCTGGTTTGCTCCAGCCACTGCCAGCGGCCAGCGTGCGCAACTCTAAAGCATAGGCTGCCGCAGATCGGGTACCCTGTTTGAGTTCACACAGGCTGTAACCCACCTCTTTTCTGGCAGCTGGATGGTCAAAAACAGACTTAAACAAGGCCATAAATGGGATTTCAGATCTCAAAACTTCACTATTAGCATTCCACAATGCCGGTGCCCATTCCTTGGCTTTTCCAGTTAAAAGGGAGATCTTATCCGTTTTCGAACGAAACTGGTGAGCATTGTGGTTAATGTAAAGTGTGCCCTGCATTAAAAAAACACTGCAGCTTTCAGAAGAACCACCATACCATTCAGGAATAGCAATAAACACAGCAGAAGCATGCGATCGATCCAGTAACTGTGATACCTGTTCAGGTGGATTATCTTCCATAGAAGCAGTGGGATCAGCTGCCACCGGAGGAGTTGTAGTAATCCTTGAACGAGTTGTACCAGTTCCTCCATTTTTTGTTCCTGTGTAGCGAACCATTGCTCTAAACCTGGTGGATCCATATTTTTGGCGAGGTCTTATGTAAAGACCAGAGCAGAGAAGCCAAGATCCAAGTGTAGGTAATATTTATTAACAAAAACACAGGCAAACAAATTCAGGAAGGTATAGGCAAAAATCTAAGTCAAAACAACAATGCAAAAGGTCATAAGCCAGCAAAGACAAGAAAGATATAATAAATGCTTGGAAAAGTTACAAAAGAACAAGACCTCAAGAATTTGTGCTTAAACAGTGCTCGTATATACACAAACATTAACTCTAATCATCCGCAGGTGTGAGCAGATGCCTTCCCAGTCATGCTGGAGGATGTTGCAGCAGCAGAACAATCTCCATGGTTTCTCCTGACTCTGTCATGTCTGTCACATGTACTCGGTGTGAACCTGCTCTGATCCGTGAAGAGGCCGGGGGCCAACGGTGAATCTGCCAATCTTGGTGTTCTCTGGCAAATGCCAATTCCTCTGCACAGTGTTGGGCTGTAAACACATGCCCCACTTGTGGACGTCGGGCCCTCATACCACCCTCATGGAGTTTGTTTCTGACAGTTTGAGCAGAAACATGGATTTTAGTGGATTGCTGGAGATCATTTTACCGTACTGTTGCACTGTTCCTCATCTTCCTCTTTGCCCAAAGGAGGAGCTAGCGGTCCTGCTGCTGGGTGGTTGCCCTCCTATGGCCCCCTCTATGTCTCCTGGTGGACTGGCCTGTGTCCTGGAATTTGCCCCATGCTCTGGACACTGTGCTGACAGACACAGCAAACCTTCTTGCCACAGCTTGCATTGATGTGCCATCCTGGATGAGCTGCACTACCTGACCAACTAAACCCTAGCTAAAACTGTAAGACTAACCCTAACTACAAGAGTAAGCCTAACCCTAGCCAAATCTGTAAAACTAACCCTAGTCTTCACTGTAACCGTAAGCCTAGGTATAAATGTAAGACTAACCCTAACCGCCAATGTAAGACTTACCTAAAAACTAGCTACAGCTCAACGACTAATCCTAACTAGGGGTACAACTGTAACCCTAACCCTAGCCAAAACTGTAAGCCCAACCCTAGCTACAACTGTAACCCTAATCCTAGCAACAAATGTAAGACTAACCCTAACCATAACTACAACTGTAAGACTAACGCTAGCTACAACAGTAACCGTAACCCCAGCCAAAATCATAGCTCTTAACCTAGCTTCAACTGTAACCTTAACCCTAGGTACGAATGAAAGACTAACCTTAACCCTACCTACAAATTTAAGACTAACCCTAGCCAAAACTGTAACAATAGCCCAAGCCACAAATGTAAACTTAACACTTCCTACAACTGTAAGGCTAACTTTAACCCTAGAAACAAATGTAAGACTAGCCTTAACCAAATCTACAAATGTATCACTAAACGTAACCCTAGCTACTGCTGTAATAGTAAACCTAACACTAACTACAACTGTAACCCTAATCCTAGGCACAACTGTAACCTTAACTCTAGCTATGACTGTAAGACCAACCCTAACCCTAGCTACAGCTCTAAGTCTAACCCTAGCCAAAACTGTAACAATAGCCCAAGACACAAATGTAAACTTAACACTTCCTACAACTGTAAGGCTAACTTTAACCCTAGAAACAAATGTAAGACTAGACTTAACCAAATCTACAAATGTATCACTAAACGTAATCCTAGCTACCGCTTTGTAATAGTAAACCTAACACTAACTACAACTGTAAGACTATCCTTAGCTTTAACAGTAACACTACCCCTAGCCACAACTGTAACCTTCACCCTAGCCTTACCTGTAAGACTAAGCATAGCTAATACTGTAACCCTAACCTTAGCCAAAACTGTAACCATAAACCTAGTTACAGCTGAAACCCTAACCCTATCGTAGCTGTAGGCCTAACCCTAGCTGCATCGGTAACCTTAACCCTAACCCTAGTTACAGATGTAACCCAAACCCCATCCCAGCTGTAACCCTAACGCTAACCCTAGCTAAAATATAACCCTAACCCTATCGCAGCTGTAGGCCTAACCCTAGCTGCTTTGTTAACCCTAACCCTAAACCTAGCTACAGCTGTAACCCTTACGCTAACCCTAGCTAAAATATAAGCCTAACCCTATTGTAGCTGTAGGCCTAACCCTAGATGCTTAGGTAACCCTGACCGCAACCAAACGTAACCCTAACCCCATCACAGCTTTAGGCCTAACCCTAGCTGATCCAGTAACCTTAACCCAAACCTTAACCCTAGCTCCAGCTTTAATCCTAACCCTATCCCACCTGTAAGCCTAACCCTAGCTGCTTCGATAACCCTAATCCTAACCTTAGCTCAAGCTGTAACTCCAACGCTATACCACCAGTAGGCCTAACCTTAGCTGCTTCGATAAACCTAACCCTAACCCTAGCTCCAGCTGTAACTCCAACCCTATTCCACCTGTAGACCTAACCCTAGCTGCTTCGGTAACCCTAACCCTAACCCTAGTTCCAGCTGTAACTCCAACCCTATCCCACCCATAGGTCTAACCATAGCTGCTTCAGTAACCCTAACTCTAACCCTAGCTCCAGCTGTAACTCCAACCCTATCCCACCTGTGGGCTTAACCCTAGCTGTTTCGGTAACCCTAACCCTACCTCCACCTGTAGGCCTAACCCCATCCCACCTCTAGGCTTATCCCTAGCTGCTTTGGCAACCCTAACCCTATCCCTAGCTCCAGCTGTAACCCAAAACCCATTCCAGCTGTAGGCCTAACCCTAGCTGCTTTGGTAACCCTAACCCTAACCCTACCTCCACCTGTAGGCCTAACCCCATCCCAGCCATAGGCCTGACCGTAGCTGCTTCGATAACCCTAACCCTAGCTCCACCTTTAGGCCTAAACCCATACCACCTGTAGGCTTACCCCAGGCTGCTTCGGTAAACCTAACCCTAACCCTAGCTCCAGCTGTAACCCTAAACCCATCCCAGATTTAGGCCTAACCCTAGCTGCTTCGGTAACCCTAACCGTAACCCTAGCTCCAACTGTAGGCCTAACCACATCCCAGCCATAGGCGTAACCCTCGCTACAGCTGTAAGTCCAACCCTATCCCATCTGTAGGCCTAACCCTTGCTGCTTCGGTAACCCTAACCCTAACCCTAGCTACAGCTGTAACTGCAAACCCTATCCCACCTGTAGGCCTAACCCTAGCTGCTTCGGTAACCCTAACCTTAACCCTAGCTTCAACTGTAACTCCTAACCCTATCCCATCTGTAGGCATAACTCTAGCTGCCACGTTAACCCTAACCCATAGCCTAGCTCCAGCTGTAACTCCTAACCCTATCCCACCTGTAGACCTAACCCTAGCTGCTTCGCTAACCCTAACCCTAGCTCCAGCTGTAACTCCAAACCCTATCCCACCTGTAGGCCTAACCCTAGCTGCTTCGCTAACCCTAACCCTAGCTCCAACTGTAACTCCCAACCCTGTCCCACCTGTAGGCCTAACCCTAGCTGCTACGGTAACCCTAACCCTAACCCTAGCTCCAGCTGTAAGTCCAACCCTATCCCATCTGTAGGCCTAACCCTAGCTGCTTCGGTAACCCTAACTCTAACCCTAGCTCCAGCTGTAACTCCAACCCTATCCCACCTGTGGGCTTAACCCTAGCTGTTTCGGTAACCCTAACCCTAACCCTACCTCCACCTGTAGGCCTAACCCCATCCCACCTCTAGGCTTATCCCTAGCTGCTTTGGCAACCCTAACCCTATCCCTAGCTCCAGCTGTAACCCAAAACCCATTCCAGCTGTAGGCCTAACCCTAGCTGCTTTGGTAACCCTAACCCTAACCCTACCTCCACCTGTAGGCCTAACCCCATCCCAGCCATAGGCCTGACCGTAGCTGCTTCGATAACCCTAACCCTAACCCTAGCTCCACCTTTAGGCCTAAACCCATACCACCTGTAGGCTTACCCCAAGCTGCTTCGGTAAACCTAACCCTAACCCTAGCTCCAGCTGTAACCCTAAACCCATCCCAGATTTAGGCCTAACCCTAGCTGCTTCGGTAACCCTAACCGTAACCCTAGCTCCAACTGTAGGCCTAACCACATCCCAGCCATAGGCGTAACCCTCGCTCCAGCTGTAAGTCCAACCCTATCCCATCTGTAGGCCTAACCCTTGCTGCTTCGGTAACCCTAACCCTAACCTTAGCTACAGCTGTAACTGCAAACCCTATCCCACCTGTAGGCCTAACCCTAGCTGCTTCGGTAACCCTAACCTTAACCCTAGCTTCAACTGTAACTCCTAACCCTATCCCATCTGTAGGCATAACTCTAGCTGCCACGTTAACCCTAACCCATAGCCTAGCTCCAGCTGTAACTCCTAACCCTATCCCACCTGTAGGCCTAACCCTAGCTGCTTCGCTAACCCTAACCCTAGCTCCAGCTGTAACTCCTAACCCTATCCCACCTGTAGGCCTAACCCTAGCTGCTTCGCTAACCCTAACCCTAGCTCCAACTGTAACTCCCAACCCTGTCCCACCTGTAGGCCTAACCCTAGCTGCTACGGTAACCCTAACCCTAACCCTAGCTCCAGCTGTAAGTCCAACCCTATCCCATCTGTAGGCCTAACCCTAGCTGCTTCGGTAACCCTAACCTTAACCCTAGCTCCAGCCGTAACTTCTAACCCTATTCCACATGTAGGCCTAACCATAGCTGCTTCGGTAAACCTGACCCTAACCCTAGCTCCAGCTGTAACTCCTAACCCTATCCCACCTGTAGGCCTAACCCCAGCTGCTTTGGTAACCCTAACCCTAACACTAACCCTAGCTCCAACTGTAACTCCTAACCCTGTCCCACCGGTAGGCCTAACCCTAGCTGCTACGGTAACCCTAACCCTAACCCTAGCTCCAACTGTAACTCCTAACCCTGTCCCACCGGTAGACCTAACCCTAGCTGCTACGGTAACCCTAACCCTAACCCTAGCTCCAGCTGTAAGTCCATCCCTATCCCATCTGTAGACCTAACCCTAGCTGCTTCGGTAACCCTAACCCTAACCCTAGCTCCAGCTGTAACTCCTAACCCTATCCCACCTGTAGGCCTAACCCTAGCTGCTCCGGTAACCCTAACCCTAACCCTAGCTCCAGCTGTAAGTCCAACCCTATCCCATCTGTAGGCCTAACCCTTGCTGCTTCGGTAACCCTAACCCTAACCCTAGCTACAGCTGTAACTGCAAACCCTATCCCACCTGTAGGCCTAACCCTAGCTGCTTCGGTAACCCTAACCCTAACCCTTGCTTCAACTGTAACTCCTAACCCTATCCCATCTGTAGGCATAACCCTAGCTGCTACATTAACTCTAACCCATAGTCTAGCTCCAGCTGTAACTCCTAACCCTATCCCACCTGTAGGCCTAACCCTAGCTGCTTCGGTAAGCCTAACCCTAACTCTAGCTCCAGCTGTAACTCCAACTCAATCCCACCAGTACGCCTAACCCTAGCTCCAGCTGTAACTCCAAACCCTATTTCACCTGTAGGCCTAACCCTAGCTGCTCCGGTAAGCCTAACCCTAACTCTAGCTCCAGATGTAACTCCAACCCTATCCCAACAGTAGGCCTAACCCTAGCTGCTTCGGTAACCCTAACCCTAACCCTAGCTCCAGCTTTAACTCTAACCCTATCCCACCAGTAGGCCTAACCCTAGCTGCTTCATTAACCCTAACCCTAGCTCCAGCTGTAACTCCTAACCCTATCCCACCTGTAGGCCTAACCCTAGCTGCTTCAGGAAGGCTAACCCTGACTCTAGCTCCAGATGTAACTCCAACCCTATCCCAACAGTAGGCCTAACCCTAGCTCCTTCGGAAACCCTAACCCTAACCCCAGCTCCAGCTTTAACTCTAACCCTATCCCAACAGTAGGCCTAACCCTAGCTGCTTCGGTAAGCCTAACCCTAACCCTAGCTCCAGATGTAACTCCAACCCTATCCCAACAGTAGGACTAACCCTAGCTGCTTTGGTAACCCTAACCCTAGCTCCAGCTGTAACTCCTAATCCTATCCCACCTGTAGGCCTAACCCTAGCTGCTTCGGTAACCCTAACCCTAGCTCTATCTGTAACTCCAAACCCTATCCCACCTGTAGGCCTAACCCTAGCTGCTTCGATGACCCTAAGCCTAACCCTAGCTCCAGCTGTAACTCCAAACCTTATTCCACCTGTAGGCCTAACCCTAGCTCCTACGGTAACCCTAACCCTAGCTCCAGCTGTAACTCCAAACCCTATCCCACCTGTAGGCCTAACCCTAGCTTCTTCTGTAACCCTAACCCTTACCCTAGCTCTAGCTGTAACTCCAAACCCTATCCCATCTGTAGGCCTAACCCTAGCTGCTTCGGTAACCCTAACCCTAACCCTAGCTCCAGCTGTAACTCCTAACCCTATCCCACCCATAGGCCTAACCCTAGCTGCTACGGTAACCCTAACTCTAACCCTAGCTCCAGCTGTTACTCCTAACCCTATCCCACCTGTAGGCCTAACCCTAGCTACTACCGTAATCCTAACCCTAACCCTAGCCCTATCTCCAGCTGTAACTCCTAACCCTATCCCACCTGTAGGCCTAACCCTAGCTGCTTCGGTAACCCTAACCCTAACCCTAGCTCCAGCTGTAAGTCCAACCCTATCCCATCTGTAGGCCTAACCCTAGCTGCTACGGTAACGCTAACCCTAAACCTAACTCCAGCTATAAGTCCAACCCTATCCCATCTGTAGGCCTAAGCCTAGCTGCTTCGGTAACCCTAACCCTAACCCTATCTCCAGCTGTAACTCCTAACCCTATCCCACCTGTAGGCCTAACCCTCGCTGCTACGGTAACCCTAACCCTAAACCTAGCTTCAGCTGTGACTCCAACCCTATCCCACGTGTAGACTTAACCCTAGCTGCTTCGGTAACCCTAACCCTAACCGTAGCTCCAGCTGTAACTCCAACCCTATCCCACCTGTAGGCCCAACCCTAGCTGCTTCGGTAACCCTAACCCTATCCCTAGCTCCAGCTGTTACTCCAACCCTATCCCACCTGTATGCCTATGCCTTGCTGCTTCGGTAACCCTAACTCTAACCCTCGCTCCAGCTGTAACTCCAACCCTAACCCACCTGTAGGCCTAACCCTACATGCTTCGGTAACCCTAACCCTAACCCTACTCACAGCTTTAACCCTAACCCCATCTAAGCTGTAGGCCTAACCCTAGCTGCTTCGGTAACCCTAACCCTCGTTACAGCTTTAACCCTAAACCCATCACAGCTGTAGGTCTAACCCTAACTGCTTTGGTAACCCTAACCCTAGTTACAGCTTGAACCCTAACTCCATCTCAGCTGTAGGTCTAACCCTAGCTGCTTTCATAACCCTAACCCTAGTTACAGCTGCAACCCTAACCCCATCTCAGCTGTAGGCCTGACCCTAGCTGCTTCGGTAACCCAGCCCTTGTTTCAGCTTTAACCCTAACCTCAACCCTTAATCAACCCTAAAATTGAACCCTACACCTAACCCTTATCCTAACCTTAACCTAAGCTTAAAATCTAACCCTAAACTCAATCCTAAAATATTACGGTAATTGTTTGGGTTAGAGGTGAATGAAGTGTTATGTTCAATAGAGAATTACTGGCGGCCCCACGCTTCCCACGCTTGACTTAGGGTGACCAGATGTCCCGCTTTGTGCGGGACAGTCACGCAATTTCATTACTTTTCATGCGTCCCGCAAATTGAGACGCTGTCCCGCATTAGTGGCAATCAGACTCCAGTTTTAAAATGCGTGTTTTGTAATCTGGCATTTATTAAACGGCTGTGTGGGGAAAGCAGTGAAGGCTGTCAGCAGGGGGCGTGCTGCCCTGTTTTCTCTCTTTTTTTCCAAAACGCGATAAACGCCAGTCTTGTTTTCCCGCAGAACGCCACATCTCCACTCATCCAATCACAGGGCAGCATTCCACGAGCTATCTTATGTAAACACGGGCGCTGTTGAGCGTGCCGGTATTTCGTGTAGCCTACTTTCAGTTTCGTTTTTCACTCTCAAAGTCCGCGAAAATGAGCGGTTTTGATGGTATAGAGGAGCCTGTTCGTGAAGCAGTTATTGAAAAAAAAGAGAAAGCCATCAAAAGAGTCTCCTGTACGAGAAAAGGTAAAGAAAATGAGGCATTCAGGAGGGGGGAAATGCCCGCTGTCATCTGCAGTTCACACAAACACACACACACACACACACTATACTACACCACACTACACTACACTACACTACACTACAGCACATTAATGTAACGTGATTTTGGGGATTTTATAGTGTTAATGTCTTGTTCATTAATGAAATTTTGCACTTTTTTGAAAAGAAATGTTTTAAAATTTGTGTTTTTAGGCCCAATGGTTAAACTATTATATTCAGATGTACAATTTACTGTTATTTAGTATTGTATTTTGCACATAATTAGTAAAATATATATATATTGATGCCAAAGGATATATAAGACATTTTGAAAAAAAAAACTTGGCATGGATTTATTGCGTTTTGCGAAAAAACGAATTATTTTTCAAAATAAATCTTTAAATATTAAAATCTTGATTTGATTTTTTTGTGTTATTTTAACCTATAGTATAGGTTAGGTATAGTATGGTATTTGATAGTTTGAAACAGAAAACGGTGGTTTTCAGCCTACCACTTTCTTGCTAAAGAAAACCCTTTTTTACTCAAATTGATAAAAATGGATTTATAGCGTTTTGGAACCAAACTCTTCATATATATATATATATATATATATATATATACACACATACATACATACATATAGGCTACACACATTTTTTATTTGTTTCGACTGCCTCGATGCATTGGTGTCCCACATTGTCCCACACAAAAATAGTCTTTGTCCCACATCTGTTGAATTGGAATCTGGTCACCCTAGCTTGACTCAGCCGGAGAAAGTAAAAGTCCAGTCCGGGTTTTCAGGTCAACTGCGGACTCAGGTCCCACAGCTGCAGCGCTGGGTTTCATGGTGGCTGCAGAGCTGGATTCTGCCGCTGCGATCCAGCCTCGATCGGGTACTCTCTCTGCGGCAACCCAGCCGTGTTCCAGGACTATTTTCAGTGACTTTCTCCCCGCCGGTCTCTACCGGCGGCCCCACGCTGCCTACTATGGACTCTGCCGGCGAGGCTGTAGCTCCAGTCTGGGGTTTCTTCAATGCCAGAGCCAGCTGTTCAAGTATTTGTACCGCCAGCACCCGCTGCCAGAGTCGCCGCGCTGCCAGCACCCGCTGCCAGAGTCGCCACGCCACCAGCACCAGCTGCCAGAGTTGCCGCACCACCAGCACCCGCTCCCAGAGTCGCCGCGCTTCCAGCACCCGCTGCCAGAGTCACCGCGCCGCCAGCACCCGCTGCCAGAGTCGCCATCCCGCCAGTACCTGCTCCTAGAACTGTGTTTGGCCCCAGGGCCCATTTACTCGGGCAGGCACCTAGGCCCCCGGACTTTGACCCCAGAACTGTGCCCAGACTGGCTTCTTGGACTTCCCCACAGAGTTTTGACAGTCCTACCTATGTTTTTTGTTCCCCTGTCGCTCCCTGTCCTGGTCCCCGTGTCTGTCGTTGTTCCTGTCCCTGTCCCCTATGGTTTTTCTGTTCCCGTCCTCGTCACCGTGTTTGTGTCCGTCACTGTTGAGGTTCTCGTCCCTGTTCCCATGTCCAGTCCTGTCCAGTCTCCGTCTAATGTCCAGTTCCCTGTCCTGTCTCCATCCCCTGTCCAGCTCCCCGTCCAGTCTCCATCCCTTGTCCAGTTCCCCGTCCAGTCTCTGTCCCCTGTCCAGTCTCCGTCCCCTGTCCAGTTCCCTGTTTAGTCTCCGAGCCTTGTCCAGTCTCCCATCCAGTCTCTGTTCCCCGTCCAGTCTCCATGTCAGTCCCTGGTCTCGTCTCTTGTTTTTCCCGGACTCTCCCCACCGCCAGTCCCCGGCGTTCGTTTTTACGCGCCTCGGGAGCTGCGCATTTAGATGGAGGCTTCTGTCACGTCCTGGCCTTGTCTCATGTCTCTGTATGTTTTCCCCACGTGACCTGTGCTCCTCTGTGTCTTCTGTCTCAGTAGTTTTCCACCACATATCTCATTTGTAGCTCCGCCCCTTCCCCAGGTGTTTCCAATTCTAGTGTGTTTCCTGTTTGTTTAAATAGATCCCCTGTGCCACTTGTCCCTCGTCGGTCTTTGCATTAACCCCTGTTGTTTGTCTCTCCGTGTCTCTTTGTTATTACAGCCCTAGCTCTAGTTTATATCTTCTTGTTTATTTCTAGTTCCCTATTATTTTCCTTTGTTTTCTCCTTGCCCTGTTTAGTTTATTTATTCTTGTCTAGTTTAGTTATTCCCTGTCTAGTTTAGATTCTTGTTGTTTTCCTTGTATATATATATATCCCTGCCCTGTTTAGTTTTGTTTTATCCTCGGTTATTCCTGTTAGTTTCTAGTTTCTTGTTTATTCCTTGTTTATGTTGAGTTATTTTTAGTTCTTCGTTTATTCACCTCCCTCTTTGTTTATTATTACTATCTCTAGTTTGTTTTGGTTTATTTCGTTGTTACGTGTTTACTTGTCTCTTTGTTTATCTCTGTTATTTATTTATTTAATTATTTGTTTTGCCCTTACCTGCTCTTGCGTACGCTTCCACAAACAACCCTCCATTTCCCATTTTTACAGTGTAGCTTAACTTGCATGTATAGTGTCTCTTTGGGGTCAAACAAAAAATAAATAATGCATTTCATTATTTTATTTTTTTTTTATTTATTGCGTGGTTTGCGTGGTGGTAAAATCTGCCCCTGTTAACATATTAATTACTGTTATATTCATAAAGTATAAAAAGCCTTTATTACCCTAATCTTCATTTATTCATACACACATTAGTTAATGGTGAGTAATTTAACCTTACAGACATTAATATATGATTCATTTATTTTTTCCTACTTAATGCATCCTGCTGCTACTGATAAGTTTATCCTTAATGAATGCATTAAGTAATATCATGTCATGTACCATTACTTTATAGTGTTATCCATTGTCCCTTCATAGTCCCTTCATAGTCTGGATGATTTCAGTATTCATTTATGATGTAGGAAATGTTGAATGAGAAGGTGTGTACAAACTGTTCGAGCTTGAAAAGCACGAAATCTCCTTAGTTTTGTGCCATTTTCACAAGTATTTGTTGATTAAGATAACAATAGAACATTTGACTCTAATTGTGCCTTTAAATTATCTGTTTATCCTAAAGGTTGACATACATTCATCACTCATATTTGTAGTACTGTATCATTTTCCTTGGTCTAATATTTTTCTCTCTTTGGTTTGATATGTTTCTCCTTGTCTCCTTGTCTACTGAAGATAGACGATTATTTCAGTAGTACTGTATAATGATTTGATAAGGGTTTAAGTAGAGCAAATGTCACTCAGCTTCCGATGCTCTACACTGGCTGTTTTGTTGAACCCATAGCCAGAGCTATTCCCTCTGGACCCTTACTGGACCCTAAAAGGAAGACTCTCAGCAACTCGTTTGTCTTATAATTGACCACAGAGTATAGTAGCTTCCAGGGCTGATGGCCAACACATATTCCTACATTAATACAGTTTATATGCTCTGCTTCCCATTCCCCTACAAATGAACCAGCCTTGTATCCACATCACTGTATTTTTCCTTATTAACCATACATATGCGTAATATTTGTACCACATTTTGGAAAGAATTGCAGTTTTTTCGATTTTTCGACACAGTTTCTGAAAGCATGCCGCATACTCTTAGAACTTTACAAGCAAATAAACACACACACACACACAATAAGGAAAAACACCTAGTTATCCTGCAAAATAAAACTTTACATTCAACTCAATTACATTTTTTTTTAGATGACACACAAACCATCAATTGAATAAAGATTTATAAAAAAACTGTTGAACACTGATGAGCTCATGTAAGGAACACCAGGTCAATAGCAAGAAAAAACGGATAGCAAGGAAACGCGTTGTAACAGAGCTGGAGAACCAGCAACTAGGGAGAGTAACAAGATGCCTTATGTACGGGGAAACACGTAAGAGTAATAAAGTAATTAAAAAATCAGTAGGAAGGTGAGGCAGAGCGCAACAATGTCGCATGCTCAGCAGCATCATTGTAGTCCTGGGAGCTAAGAGTCTTTGGTAGTAACAGGGACTAGAGCATGCAAACTGACAGCGTCAGGCGTGACAGCTCAACCTAAAACACGTTGAACTTTATGTCTTTTTCCCCACAAAACAATATACACAGTGTACATCCCAACCAACACACAGTTGAATGAACAGTTGTCTACATACAGAACAACAGAATAATTTACTATATGCAGTTACAATAAACAAGATATATATATATGCCCATGTGACAATTAGTGTGCATAGTAGGGTAATTAACATCAGAGTTTTGAATAACAGTGTGTTCCTTGTGAAAACAAGAGATTTTCTTTAAGAAAATTGTGTGCAGTGTTTTGAAAAAAAAATATTTTAATATTGCAGTTTGAGTGGCAAAGCAGGGCTGTCACACAAGACCAGACTGTTGGATCCAAACGCAGGTTTATTAATCCAATTCAGAAAAAAACAAGCAAACAAATCAGGCAAGGGCAAATCCAAAATTCGAAGTCAAAACAGAAGAAGATCAGTAAAACCAGAAATAACGAGATATAACAAGAAACACTTCGAAATGCAGTAGATAACTAAGATACAAACAGTAGATACAAACAAGACGTCGCACCACTGCTCAGGTGCGGCATCCTTAAATAGAGGGAGAACTAAACTAGATGCAAAACAGGTGTGCAAGTTAAAACTGGGGAGAGAGCGACCTCCTGTGTCTGGGAGGTGAACTGCCAGGGTCAATCTTGACATCACCCCCCCTGACGGTCGGCTCCCGCCGACTCTCTAACTCTGCGCCGGGGCGACCCCTGGGTCTGGGAGCTGGCCGATTGGGATGATCCCTATGAAAATCAGCTATCAAAGAAGGGTCAAGGATGTCACAGGCTGGAACCCAGCGTTCTTCTGGACTGTAACCCTCCCAGTCCACTAGATAGAATAGTCGACCACCACAGCGCTTGGAGTCCAAAAGAGAGTTCACACTATAGGGGGAGCACTATCAATGTCCAGCGGAGGCAGAGGCTCAGTCACTGATCCTGGATTCTGTAAAGAAGAAGAAACACGTTTAAGCAGAGAGACATGGAAAGTAGGAGCAATACGACAATTTGCTGGCAGGGCTAACTGATAAGACACAGGAGTAACCTGTTTGACAATTCTAAAGGGGCCTATAAAGCGAGGACTTAACTTTTTTGAGGGAAGTTTCAGTTTTAAATCTCTTGTAGACAACCAGACTCTTTGTCCAATTTGGAGACTTGAAGCTGCCCTACTTCTTCGATCAGCCTGAGTTTTCATCCGGCGAACAGCACGCTGGAGCCGCACGTGGGCCTCCTCCCAGGTTTGTTCACTCCTCTCCTTCCACTCATTAACTGCAGGAATATCACTAGTTTCTGTGTCAAAAGGGAGAAATGGGGGTTGGTACTCCAAAACACACGGAAAAGGTGTTAGTCCGGTGCAGGAGCTGATCAGAGAATTTTGTGCATATTCCGCCCAAGGGATGAAGGAGCTTCAATCGTGTTGACTGCGAGAGCAATATGAGCGTAAAAAACGTCCAATCTCCTGGTTAAGTCTTTCTACTTGGCCATTTGAATTAGGGTGATATCCTGAAGTAAGGCTTACATGAATGTTAAGTGCTTTACAAAAATCTTGACATACTCGGGAACTAAACTGCGGGCCGCTGTCAGATACAATGTCCTCTGGTAATCTGTAAAATCTAAACACGTTTTCAAACAATGCTTCTGCTGTCTCCCAAGCAGTGGGGAGTTTTTTGAGTGGGATTAGCCGTCAAGATTTGGAGAATCGGTCTATAATGACAAGAATGGTGGTGTAACCCTTAGAGGGAGGCAAGTCAGTGATAAAGTCTATGCCTAAGTGTGACCATGGGATTTCTAATGGCACTAATAAACCTGCAGCTTACGGGAAAAGTATGCGCAAGGATGCAACTTGGGTGGGATCCCTGAGTGTTGCGATAGTACAGCCCCTACTCCTGTATCTGAAGCATCAACTTCCACCTCAAATGGTAGCTCTGGACTAGGGTGTCTAAGTATGGGGGCAGTGGTAAACTTGGTTTTAAGAGCTACAAATGCCTGGTCTGCAACTGTAGATCAATTGAGGGCTTTGCTTAAGCATGGTGGTGAGTGGGGCAGCAGTGGAACTAAATCCTCTAATGAAACGCTGATAAAAGTTGGCAAACCCCGAAAAACGCTGCAACTCTTTGATTGTCTTGGGTCTAGGCCAGTTTACAACTGCACTAACCTTGTCAGAGTTCATACTTAATTCTCCAGGCTGTATGTTGTACCCCAAAAATGGCAGTTCATGCACATGAAACAGGCATTTCTCAGCTTTGACAAACAACTGGTTACTAAGAAGACTCTTTAACTCTGCTCTAACATGGTTGATATCAGTGATGTCAGTAACGCATTACTTAGTAACGCGTTACTCTAATCTGACCCTTTTTTTCAGTAACGAGTAATCTAACGAGTTACTATTTCCAATCCAGTAATCAGATTAAAGTTACTTATTTCAGTCACTGTGCGTTACTCTCTCTCTCTCTCTCTCTCTCCACCTCATCTCCTCCACACACACACACACACACACACCGCTCCCTTACCCATTCCCCCTCCGCTCTTCCCCAATCACACGCATCTCGCTTTCTCCCCTGTTTCTCTCTCGCGCGCTCGGCGTGTCTTTATTTTCCGCCCGTTTTTGTTTTTCGACAGTTCTCGTGCTCCCTACCTCTTTATACAGGCTTTTTTTTGCGGCCGCGTCCCAATTCACTAGCCAGGGCAGCGGTCTGCCACAAATTTGATTGGCAGAGGAGAGCATTTAAAGATTTTACACCACACGTGATTGGAAGTTCACTGTGGCGCAGAGCGCACAATACCGTAAAGACAAGAAAAGTTCCGGTGCTTTAAATGAACACTGTCAGAATTAAATCCTTCTCAGTAGTTGGGTCGGGTATGGGTCCGTATTGGACAACGTCTGGGTCTGGACCCGGACCGCAGTCTGCAAATATGTGATCCCTGGTCTAGACCATATACACAGTTCTGTTTTATAAAACCACTCCTTGCTGCCCTGCAGAGAACAACAAGTTCAATGTTCAGTTTTACAGTGTTAAATATGTCAGGTCAAGAAAGACTTTCTTGTATTTTATATATTTTTTATAAAAACAAGTATTTATGTTTAGTAAAATCAAGAAAGACCATATTTTATTTTTTATAAAAAAAAAATATTTATGTTAAGTTAATTTTTTTATTTTTATTAAAAATATATTTTTTTAGGAAATAGTTAAACTTAATAGAGATAAATTGTTGCTGTTAAAAATGCATTTTCCAGTAAAGGGAGTATTGGCAAACCTGGTTATAATGTTTATGTTAAGGCGGCGGGAGGTGGTGTCTGCAGCTGCTGAAAGTAACTAATAAAGTAACTTGTAAAGTAACTTAGTTATTTTTAAAATCAAGTAATCCATAAAGTAATTAAGTTACTTTTTAAAGGAGTAATCAGTAAATGTCAGGTCTTTTGTCTGTCTGGTTCTCATGTCTGTGTTATTCTCAGGTCTGTGTTTCATTCCCAGTGTTTTTCCACTCACCTGTGTTCATTTTTAGCTCCGCCCCTTCGTCCCAGGTGTTTCCTGTTTCCTGTGTGTGTGCACCTCTATTTAAGGTCCGTGTTCCATTTCCCCGGTGTCGATCCTTGTACGTTTATCGTCTGTCAGTACTCCATGTTTTCCCGAGTTTCCTCAGTCCTGTTGTTTCAATAAACCCCTTTTGTTTGCATATGCGTCCGCCTCCGCGTCCTCCAAGCACCCACACCTGACAGAAGGATCGACCAAATATGGACACAGCAAACAAGTGGACCGGCTCCAGGTTGGCGATCCGCCATGCAGCATGCGGGACCCCGGTGTTGGAATCCCCGAGGCCTAAAGGACGCCACAGGCCTCGGGGTAGACGTTCTAAGGGGTCCCGCCAGCATAAAGAGGATCCCTTTACGGGGGAGGATTTTCTTGGGGGGGCGCTAAGGGCTGGTGCGTTGAGCCTCGGGTCTCATCCCGTGTTTGGCAGTAGCCATGAGTACCCGAGGCAAGTGGCGCGCAGCCCGTGGGACTACCTGGGATGTGCGCCCAGTAGCTCCGAGGAGGAGGAGGAGCTCTACCCCGCACCAGCCCGTACTCCATTGCCGTTTCCCCCAGGGGCTGGACTCTACCCGCACTCAGTGACTTTCGCGGCCGAGATGCCGCGCTCCATGAAGCCAGCGGATGGGACGCCACGCTCTGTGACTCCCGTGGCTCATCCGCGCTCCGAGAATCCCGCGACCGAGACACCACGCTCCGTGAAGCCAGCGGATGGGACGCCATGCTCTGTGACTCCCGTGGCTCATCCGCGCTCCGAGAATCCCGCGACCAAGACGCCACGCTCTGTGAAGCCAGCGGATGGGACGCCACGCTCTGTGACTCCCGTGGCTCATCCGCGCTCCGAGAATCCCGCGGCCGAGATGCCGCGCTCCGAGTATCTCGCGGCTGAGGCTCCGCACTCCGAGACCCCGCGGCTCATCCGCGCTCCGAGAAGCTCGCGGCTCATCTGCGCTCCGAGAAGCTCGCGGCTGAGGCTCCGCGCTCCGAGAAGCTCGCGGCTGAGGCTCCGCGCTCCGAGACCCCCGCGGCTCATCCGCGCTCCGAGAAGCTCGCGGCTGAGGCTCCGCGCTCCAAGACCCCGGCGGCTCATCCGCGCTCCGAGAAGCTTGCGGCTGAGGCTCCGTGCTCCGAGACCCCCGCGGCTCATCCGCTCCCCGAGACTTCAGCGGTGGCCGCGCCGCCCCCCGAGAAAGCGCCGCCGGCAGTGCAGCTCTCTGAAGCTCCGGCTAAGCTAGCTAGCCTGCTAGCTCCACCGCGCTCTCAAGCCCCACCTGCTTCCAGCTCTCAAGCCCCACCTGCTTCCAGCTCTCCAGCCCGGCCGGATTCCAGGTCTGCGACTCCTGCTCCAGAAGCAAGCTCCGGTCCGGTTTCTACAGCCTCGCCCACTGCTGAATCTGCGGTTCCAGGCCGGATCTTGGCGGCAGCCGCACTCTCAGCTCCCGCTGAATCGGCGTCTTCGCCAGCTGTATCAGCGCTGCCCGCGGCTCCGACCGCCTCTGTATCAGCGCTGCCCGCGGCTCCGGCCGCCTCTGACCCTGTTCCCGCAGCTCCGGCCGCCTCTGACCCTGTTCCCGCGGCTCCGGCCGCCTCTGACTCTGTTCCCGCGGCTCCGGCCGTCTCTGACTCTGTTCCCGCGGCTCCGGCCGTCTCTGACTCTGTGCCCGCGGCTCCGGCCGCCTCTGACTCTGTGCCCACGGCTCCGGCCGTCTCTGACTCAGTGCCAGCGGTGCCCGCCACTCCTGTGTCTGCAGTGCCTGCCACCCACGTGGTACCCACTGCTTCAGCTCCAGTGCCAGCGGTGCCCGCCGCTCCTGTTCCTGTACCAGCTCCAAGAACAATGTTTGGTCCTAGGCCCCGTGTCCCTAGGCCAGCAAGGCCTCCTGACTTTGCCCCCAGTACTGTGCCCAGGCTGTCCCCGCAGACTTTTGCTGGTCCTGGGCACCCTCCCATGTTTTTGGTCCCTGTGTCTCTCCCTGTCTTGGTTCCCGTGTCTGTGTTTGTTCCGGTTCCTGTCCCTGGTGGTTTCTCCGTTCCTGTCCCAGTCACTGTGTTTGTTTCTGTCCCTGTTAATGTCCTCGTCCCTGTTCCCAAGTCTCAGCCCCCTGTGCAGTCTTTTGTCCAGTCCTTGTCCCCTGTCCAGTCTCAGCCCCGTGTCCAGTCGTTTGTCCAGTCCTTGTCCCCTGTCCAGTCTCAGCCCCCTGTCCAGTCTTTCGTCCAGTCGCCGTCCCCTGTCCAGTCTTTGTTCATGTCCCCTGCCCTGTCTGCATCCCTGCCCGATGTACAGCCCTCTGTCCAGTCTCAGTTCTCATCCCCTGTCCGGTCTCTGTTTTTCCCACCTCCCCGGTCTCCACTCCAGTCCCAGTATGTATCCCCTGTCCAGCCCAATGTCCAGTCTCCGTTTAGGCCCACTGTCCAGTCCCCTGTTCAGTCTCGTTTCCCATCCCCTGTCCAGCCCAATATCCAGTCCCCTTTGTTGGCTAGTGTCCAGTCTGTGTTTCAGTTTCCTGTCCCGTCCTTTGGCCAGTCTCCTCTCGTCTGTGTTCAGTCTTAGTCTTGTTTGGTCTCCTGTTGTGTTTTCCACCCCCTCTTGCCCGGCTCCTGGGGATCTGTTTTTACGCGCCCCGGGAGTTGCGCGTTAAAGGGGGGGTTATGTCAGGTCTTTTGTCTGTCTGGTTCTCATGTCTGTGTTATTCTCAGGTCTGTGTTTCATTCCCAGTGTTTTTCCACTCACCTGTGTTCATTTTTAGCTCCGCCCCTTCGTCCCAGGTGTTTCCTGTTTCCTGTGTGTGTGCACCTCTATTTAAGGTCCGTGTTCCATTTCCCCGGTGTCGATCCTTGTATGTTTATCGTCTGTCAGTACTCCATGTTTTCCCGAGTTTCCTCAGTCCTGTTGTTTCAATAAATCCCTTTTGTTTGCATATGCGTCCGCCTCCGCGTCCTCCAAGCACCCACACCTGACAGTAATCAGTAATCGGATTACTTTTTCAAAGTAACTATACCATCACTGGTTGATATGTTCCTCTAGAGAAGGAAATTAAGATGTCATCTATAAATACTATGACCCATCTGTCAATCATGTCCCTGAGCACTTCATTTACAAAAGCTTGGAAAACAGAGGGGGCCATAGCAAGGCCATATGGCATCACAAGGTACTCATAATGCCAAAGGCGGTCTTCCATTCATCTCCTGCCCTAATGTGAATTAAATTGTACGCGCTTCTGAGGTCAAGTTTCATGAACATTTTTGCATTTCTCAACTTTTCGACCGCAGAGGGGACCAAGGGCAAGGGGTAAGAGTATTTAACTGTGATAGCATTAAGACCTCTATCATTAAAAATCAATGCATGGGCGAAGGCCTCCATCCTTTTTCTCAACAAAAAAGAAGCCTGCAGCGCAGGGTGAAGTGGAGGGTCTAATGTAGCCCATAGCAAGAGCCTCATCTAAGTAGGTTTCTAGGTTTCTGGTTCTGATTTCTGGTTTCTGGTTCTGATAACACCACCTACTGCGTGGTGGTGTGGTGTTAGGAAGGAGGTCTATGGCACAATCCCATGGCCTGTGTGGGGGAAGTTTAGTAGCGTACTTTACTAAATACCTCACTGAGATCATGATAACAATCAGGGATGCTAGTGGGATTAAGCAACACTGGACACTTAATAGACTTACAATGCCCAAGACAAAAGTCACTCCATTTAGTAATTTCTCCAATTTTCCAAGAGATCAAGGGGTCATGTAGGGCTAACCAGGGGTACCCCAAGATTATGAGATGTTTGGGAGAGTCAATAATTAAAAAAGTCAATCTTTCTTCATGAAAGAGGCCAATCTGCATTACCAGTTCATTAGTGCTCTTGGAAACAGTTCCTTGACCCATTGGTCGTCCATCCAAGGCTTTGATCCTGAGCTGAGTGACCATGACTTGAAGTGGCACTTGCAGTTGATTGGCCAGATTCACATCCATGAAGTTCCCAGCTGCTCCTGAGTCTACAAGGGCTGAAACAAAAAAACTTGTCTGAAACCACAGCAATATGAACTTTCAACATCATTTGCTTAGGAGTAACAGAGATTTGAGTCAGACTCACCTCTGCCGCCCCAGTAGCACTGGGACGGGTGGGGCAGGAAGTGCAGATATGGCCAGCCTGGACGCAGTATAGACACAGACCTTGCCTGCGTCGGCGCTTCACACTGGGGGGCGGGGCTAGAGAGGCTGGCGCTGGTGAGTGGTCTCGGCTCCCGTGTGAGTCTGCGTTTGTCTTGCAGCAAGATGTCCATGGAGATGGCTGTCTGAATAAACTGATACAGAGTCAGTTCCTGCCCGCGGAAAACGAGTTCAGCTTGAAGGTCCTCCCTTAACCCTCGCTGAAACACAGTGAGCAACGCGGGTTCGCTCCACTGCCGGCTGCGAGCGTGCGAAAATCAAGGGCGTAACTAGCCGCAGAACGGGTGCCTTGTCTGAGCTCGCACAGTCTTCAGCCCACCTCTTTCCGGCAGCCAGGTGATCAAACACAGCTTTGAACTGCGACAAAAACTCGGATTCTGAGCGCAACACTGAACTATTAGAAGACCACAGGGCAGTAGCCCACTCATTGGCCTTACCAGTAAGTAGTGACATGACAAAATGAATCTTATCTGTCTTAGAGGGAAATTGGTGCGCGTTGTGGTTAATGTAGAGAGTGCATTGCATCAGAAAGCTCTTACAAGTGTCTGGAGAGCTGTTGTAGCGTTCAGGAACAGCTATAAAAGCGGAGGGGGCGGGGGGGGGATGTTGGGGGCTTGTCCGGCCTCAGCCACCGCAGCAATGCGCTGTAACACACCATGGACCAGCTGAACTAGTTCCTCCAACTTCTGCTCCTGGTTGGCCATCCGCTGTTCCAGACCTGCTGGATCCATGCTTGGTGACGTGTTATGTCACACAAGACCAGACTGTTGGATCCAAACGCAGGTTTATTAATCCAAGTCAGAAAAAAACAGGCAAACAAATCAGGCAAGGGCAAATCCAAAAATTAAGTCAAAAGTCAAAACAGAACAAGATCAGTAAACCCAGAAATAATGAGATATAACAAGAAACTCTTCGAAATGCAGTAGAGATACAAACAAGACGTCGCACCACTGCTCAGGTGTGGCATCCTTAAATAGAGGGAGAAATAAACTAGATGCAAAACAGGTATGCAAGTTAAAACTGGGGAGAGAGCGACCTCCTGTGTCTGGGAGGTGAACTGCCAGGGTCAATCGTGACAAGGAATTGTGCTTGTAGTTTAGCAGAATTTGTTCTTACATGTTGTGGTTATTGTGTCCCAAGTACCAGTATTTGTGTGTAAACAATTGAGAAAAACACCCATCACACTGTAAGGCTATTCCATGGGGTACCCTAATTGTCTTTGCACACCTCCGCTCCTCACCTCGGGCATTGTGTTGAAAGTAATCAAATCAAATCATGAAGCCTGGCCAAAAGGGCAGTTGACACCTCTTGCTTGAAGATGGGGCCAAAGGGCAACTGACCATCTTGCTTGAGGATGTCTACTGAGTTGAAGAACTTTTTAAATAGTGGATCTGGAATGTATCTTGTTAATATGAAATGTGAATGTCTTCATGTTTGGTACCATTTTAATGGTCTCAGTGTGAGAAGTACAATGGTCTCAGTGAAGAAATGTTAAAGATAACCTAAATAGAACATCTCTGAACTTTGGGAGAAATTTCTCCATTCTGAAGAGACACTCCCATTCCTGCTCCTGATGGGTTTAGGATTGCCCTGTGATGATCAAAGGCCATGATGAACAAATGGTGGTGATAGTCGGTAAATAGTGCCAAATTCTAATTCCCATGTGAAAATGAAGTGTATTGTTCTGGTTGGATATTTAAGGAAAGCACAAAGACCTACTCTCTGAGTTTGTCTGGTAGTATGAGACCTCCCATGCTCTGCATGTAGCCAACATTTGTCTGTAACCAGGAGACATATCTACTCAGTATGCAACCACTATTTTAAATATATCACACAATATTCTATTTCAACTATACTATGCAATATTCTTAACTGCTATCTTGTTTTGACTTGGTCTTGTGGATTGTTTAAGAATATTGTTTCATAGGTCAATTTAGGTCACAATAAACCGTTAACTGTTAATCTGTAGCAATTGTTTGTTGAATCTTTTTTTAGTAGGCCTTAGGGCCTAATTGGTCTGTGTTCTGAGTTTCTTTAAGTTTCTAGACTTCCATAGTTATATAGTGAGTTTTCATTGGGCGCTATGTCACACACTTAACTACTGAGGGAAACATAAGATTGAGTGTTATGTTCTGTGACCGCTAGTATTGACTAAGTTTTGGACCGCTGAACATCTCAACCCATATGCTGGGCTGTTTTCACATGTTATGTCATATTTTTAGGCTATGCCACATTTTAACCTCTGAGGGAAACAGATAAGATTGAGTGTTATGTTCTGTAACCGCTAGCGTAGACTATGTTCTGGACCGCTGAACATCTCAACCCAGCGCTGGGCTGTTTTCACATGTTATGTAGTATTTTGAGTGTTGTGTACTTTTAATGCCTATATCTTCCATCACTAAACTATTTAACCAGACCTGGTTTTGCTTAGACATATTCTAATTCTTAGTAAGTGTGCTACTGATAATTGTTAACTATTTATTTTCACCTAGTTGGTATTTATAAAATGGAGTCAGATTACTTTATTTTAGTATCTCACCTAAGTCTCATCTAAAGTACCGGATAGACGGAATACGCATTAGAAGGACAAGGCATAGGCCTGTGTTGTCGCCTCCCCTACAACACAATCACCTACAAAGCTGGTAAATAATTATAAATCATTTTATTGGCAAAAGCAAAGCCCCGTGCAGAACATCCCATTATCACAATGGAAGGTTCCCTGAAAAAAAACAAAATAAATGTTTTTGTGAGAGATGAATACATGCTGAGACAAAAAAAATTATTGAAAGTTAAAAAGTTTTTTGGCAGTGTGTTTGGGAAGGTGATGGTGTGGGCAGTGTTGTTCAATTGTGTAATAATGGCTACACAGACTGTGATGTTGCCACTATGCCTCCCAGGAATACTGAGGATGGTATAGCTTGTTTATGATGGTTAATGCTTTATCAGTGTTAAAAAAACTTGTGATCCACTGCAGCTACAACTCTACCTCCATCACTCTCTAAACACCAGTACTGTTCTGTAGTACAATAAAGAATTGACATACAGCACTCAGTATTGAGATTACAGCACCAAAATGCAGCATACTCATATAGATTCATAGTGCAGTTGTATTACACTGCCAGGTGCTTGCTACAGTTTAAAAACTCAGATTAGACTGGACCCAACCACCATTGTTTCACTAGTTAATTGTTTTCCTTAGTACCAGCAGAAGTTCTGGCATAAATGTGCATAAATGATAACTTCTAAATGTGCACTGTTTAAAGTAGTTTATTTACATACTGTCACTTTTAGAACAAGCAAGTTAGATATACTGCAACATACGTGTTCCTAATGTTTTGGGGAGCAGTAAAAGTGATCTGACTGATTGGTGAGGGGCTTATGGGAGCCCCTCTCCAGTTATTTTTTTGCCTGTGTGCTGTGTTCTGTATTAGTGTACACATATAGCATTACTGATTTGCATTGCTTTAGCCTACTCACTAATCTTTCCTACCACAATGTCTCCTATACTATATCAGGTAATATAGGTGTATCAATATCCTTAATAGAGAAGACTCTTTAAAACTCAAATTCTTTTTAGAAAGAAGCTAAATGAAAAGTACAAAACACCATTAAAATATTTTGTTAATTGAAAGTCAGTTTTATCTCCATGACAAAATGAATAATTGTGCTTTGTTTATGTCATGTGGGGCTACTGATTGGCCATTTTTATTTATTTATTAATTTTCATTAAATATTAAGGCTATGAGTCACTAACAGGATGCTCTCACAGCGTAATTGTCAAGAATCAAATTTGTTTAAGATTATTGCCTAACCAACCATCTTTGGTTCTTATACACACATAATGTTTGTAAACTTCTTGAAAACACACCCCTTTGCGAAAATCTCTGTGTTTAATACCTGCTTCCTGTTGTGAGTGAGTTGAGTGAGATGTTTTTCATTCTTTGCCCAGGTTGAAACAATGCCCTTGTGCTCCCATGATTAAAACATGCACGGAAGAGACAACATAAAGACAAGTTGTCCTAATGCCTGCCATTCTTTCTGGGTAAAATGTATTTAATGCCTGCTATGGTGCCTGTATGATGATGATGTTCTCTAGATGCAAAAAGTGATGCCTTCAATGTGCCCATACTCAAAGTGTCTTATAGGGTGCCCTTTAAAGTGGAAAAGTTTTCAATTTTGGCCACACCCATCTAAAACATTAAGAAGTAACTAAATTAGTTATTAAAGTGTAGCTGTGTGTAATTTAGTCTCAGTATAAATACACCTGTGAAGGCCTCAGTGGTTTGTTAGAGAACAGTAGTAAACAAACAGCATCATGAAGACCAAGGAACTCACCAGACAGGTCAGAGATAAAGTTGTGGAGAAACAAACGTTAAAAAAAATATATACAAAGTGTTGGGGAGTTCTAAAAACACATCTTAAGATTTGAGCATCCCGAAGAGCACTGTTCATTCCATCATCCAAAATGGAAAAAGGATTCCACAACTGCAAACCTACCAAGAAATCCACAGCTCAGGTCCAAGTATCTGTCTACAGCAAAACTATACAGTGGCTTGCAAAAGTATTCATACCCTTGAATTTTCTTACATTTGGTCACCTTACAACCACAAATGTATTTTACAAAGATTTTAAGCGACAGACAAACACAACCTAGCACATAACTGTGAAGTGAAAATAAAAAATGACACATTGTTTTCAAAATGTTTATAAAATAAAAAGTATTTAGCCCCCTTCACTCAAAAAACCCTAAGTAAAATCCATTGAGCATCCCAAGGAGCACTGTTGAAACCATCATCCAAAAATGGATAATGTAGTCTACAACAGCAAACCTACCAAGATATGGCCGTCCACCCAAACTGACAGAGCAAGGAGAGCACTAGTCAAAGAAGCAGACAAGAGGTCCATGGTCACTCTGGAGGAGCTGCAGAAATCCACACCTCAGGTAGGAGAATCTGTCGACAGGACAACTATAAGTCATGCACTCCACAAATCTGGCCTTTATGGAAGACTGACAAGAAGAAAGCCACTGTTGAAAGAAAGATATAAGAAGTGCTGTTTGTTGCAGCTAACATGTGAAAGAAGGTGCTGTGATCAGATGAGACCAAAGTTTTTTGGCCTAAATACAAAGTGCTTTCTGTGGCTAAAAAGTAACACTGCTTGTCATCCTGAACACCCTATCCCTAAAGTGAAACATGGTGGTGGTAGCATCATGCTGTGGGGATACTTTTCCTTAGCAGGGACCGAGTTGGTCGGAGATGATAAAAAAACATGGATGAGGCTAAATACAGGGCAATCCTGGAAGAAAACCTGGTGAAGCCTGCAAAAGACTTGAGACTGGGAATGAGATTTAAGATAATGATTAGAAAACATACAGCCAGAGCTACAGTGGAATGGTTAGATCAGAGAATATTCATGAGTTAGAATGACCTAGTCAAAGTGTTGACATGAATCCCATTATGCTTCTGTGGCAAGACATGAAAACTGCTGCTCACAGACGCTGTCACGTCCTTGCCCTATTTCCTGTCTGTTGTCATGTTTCTCTGTTTATTTACCTGTTCCTCGTGTCTGTGTCTCCCACGTGACCCGTGCTCCTCTGTGTTTCTTCCCCAGCTATTTTCCACTTACCTGTGTTCATTTGTAGCTCTGCCCCTTACTCCCAGGTGTTTCCTGTTTCCCGTGTGTGTCCACCACTATTTATAGTCCGTGTTTCCTTCTCTCGCGTCGATCCTTGTACATTTCCCGACTCCTGTGATGCACACGGCTGAGACGCCGCGCCCTGTGATGCACGCGGCTGGAAAGTCGCGCTCCGTGACTCTCGCGGCGGAAACGCCACGCTCCGTGAAGCCCGCGGCCGAGACGCCGCGCTCCGCTAACCCCACAGACTTTTGCTGGTCCTGGGCACCCGCTTGTGTTTTTTGTGCCCCTGTCTCTCCCTGTCATGGTTCCCGTGTCTGTCCATGTTCCAGTTCCTGTCCCTGTTACTGTGTTTGTGTCAGTCCCAGTCAATGTTTTCATCACTGTTCCCTTGTCTAGTGTCCAGTCCCCTGTCCATCCCTGTGTCCAGTCTCCTGTTCAGCCCCGTGTCCAGTCCCAGTCTTCATTTGTGTCCACTGTCCAGCCTGCGTACCCTGTCCTGTCCCCATTCACGTCCACCGTCCAGTCCTCTGTCCAGCCTCCATTCGTGTCCAATATCCAGTCTCCGTCTCCTGTCTCAGTCTCCAGATGCTCAAAGATGGTAGAGATATATCACAAAACATTTGCAGCTGTAATTACAGTGAAACGTGGCTATACAGAGTATTAATATAGGTGGGATCATTGGCGTAGGAACCGGGGGGGGATGGGGGGGACATGTCCCACCCAATATTAGAAACAGGTGGATTTGTCCCCCCCAAAAATGATATCGTTTCACTCAGATCAGCTGTACTTTTTATGAGGAGACAGACTGGACCAATCACGAAGCCGGTTCAGGTATTATGTCCCGCCTCTCAGTAGAAACAGCCAATCAGCTTGCTGGTTTTGCGGCGCCCGGATTAGAGGCAGTGTGCTGTTGGGGAAGCCCCTCCCCTTCGCTGTGAGATTTAGCAGCGAGATCGGGACACGTAGCCGCTTCAGCTGATTTAAAAACAGATCTGGATATACAGTGATTTTTCTAAAAGAAAGGTAACGGTAGACTAACCACTTCAACTGTGAGTATATGTTTCTGATAGCTGGTAAAAAATACACGTCTCTGAATCAAAACACAGTTTAAACCCACTGTGATTAATAAATTGCAGCTGTGTTAGTGAGTTAGCTTAATTTTGGAATTAGCTAGATTGGGAGTCAAGGTTAAAGAAAAAAACAGCTATATATGTAATGTTCAACTTGACCTGTACCTGATCAGCTAATCACTATTTCACTATTAATTTAGGATTACAGGACTTACTCTAAGCTATAATGAACAAAAATACATTTAGCTAACTAGTTATCTAGAAGCCAGATGTAGTGGATAGCCAGAATTTAGTACAGTACTTTATGTTAGTAGTTTAAAGCAGTTTCTTAACCCTGGTCACTCCCTTAAATTGTGTGTTTTCCAGCGGATTTAACTGATCAGCTAATAAACATTTCTTTATTGAGTTTACCTGTGCAAATCCCTTAGCTCCCTCTAGACCCTCTAGCTCTAGACCCTAAATTAATCATTATGTATATCCAGTAGTGTATACGACACATCATACCACCACTTACATTATTAAGTGCATTTAAGGCAGAGGAAGCTGTAGAATATGCAGAACAGTGTTAATATGCAGTAGAATATGTAAGAACAGGGTTGAGAAACACTGCTGTAAAGTGACGTCTGTTCATTTGTAGTTCACAGTAAGACCACATGTTCTGACGTTTATAAAAATCTCTATGAAATGTAAAGTTACATTCTTTTACATAAAAGGACACCATCTTAAGAAGAGCTCTTAGTAGAAAAAAATAAAAACGCAGGAGAAAATGTAAATATATGACAGAATTATAATGCCAATTAATAAAAATAAGAATAAGAATATTAATAAACAATAATAAACAAATCTATTATTATAAAAATTAGGTGATAACTGATCATTTTTGTCATATGTATATAATTCAGACATTGTATGCATATTTTTTTCTAACAACAGTAACTGTAACATGGAGTAACATGTTTAGGTTGTAAAATCACCTTATAATAATAATTTACTTTTAATTAGTCATTAATTAGTAATTTCCACAAATGTTGTTCTAGGAAACTATAGGGTGGGCTTGGGTTGATATCGGCAAATGTGTCCCCCCAATATCAAGCCCGCTCCTATGTCCTTGGGTGGGATGAATACTTTTGCACATCACACTTTTCAGATTTTTATTTAATTCATTTTTTTAAATGTATGTATCATTTTAGTTCCATTACACAATTATGTGCTATTTTGTGTTGGTCTATCACTTAACTTATCAATAAAATACATTTAAGTTTGTGGTTGTAAAGTAACCCAAATTTTAAAAAGTTCAAGGAGTATAAATACTTTTTTTACTTGTAAATTGTGCACTCCACTAATATGACCTTTATGGAAGAGTGGCAAGGAGAAAAACATTGTTAAAAGACAGACATAAAATGTGCCGTTTGCAGTTTTCCAAAATCCATGTAATGAACACAGCAAGAAGAGCTGGTATATTTATAAAAGTATTTATTTTTGTAAGCTTAACCTGATTTTGCTCAGGCATGATTCACTGCACATTATGTCAAACCCAATACACAGACAAGTCCTCTATTTTCAAAGCAGTTTTTTGGATGTTCATATTCTGTTCCAAGAAAACAATATAATGATAATAAGATTTATTATACATCGTACATACAACTTTATATTGCACTGGAAAAAGTTCATATATAAACAGTATCTATAGAATATGCAAATAATGCTTTCAGAATGTAAGGCTTACCTCAAACACACACACACACACACACACACACATATATATATATATATCACTATACAACATATAAATTGACAGTATAATATACAATATAATGACTTGTGGGCAGTTAATTCATGGTCAGGAATTCAAGCATAGATGTGCACTGCTACTTTGTAAAACAGAAGAGTGTAGTATGCCATTAATGTGCTTCTTCTGCCACATTACATTACATTACAAACCAGAGCTTTTGTCAAGTAGCATGTAGGTGGTGTCATGTAGTGGTGTTACTTAGTTCTAATTTTTTGAGGTCAGTAGTTTTTAAACACCAGAGTAATTAATTAGGAAATTAGTTATTTATCAATTCTCCTCTATCAATTCTTTTGTTTCATGTCACTTTCAAGCTTTTAATATTTTTGTCATGACACATGCCCAGGTGCCTTTAAAAAGATTATTATATTAAATTAATGTATACATAAATTAATAGATACAATTAGCAGCTTTCACACACTAAAAGATGAGCCAGGTATGGGATTAATATTGGCCACATCCTACAACATAAAAGACTGACCACTTAAGGCATATACAAACCCACATCCACACACTTACACCCCCCCCCCCCCCCCCCAACACACACACACACACAGCATTCTGGAAAATAACTGAATATTCCAGATTAGTTTTACTGAAATTGTGTTTAAGAAACTGAATTTAATAATAATCCTCAACAGACCCATGATTGACACAGGACTGACATTTCAAACTGGGTTTTCATAAAATGGTATTTAAAACAGTAAACAGTGATCAGTATTAACCAATATGACCCCAGTCTCTTATAAAGGGATCTTTTTACCCACATTTATTGTTAACCTCTAATAACACATCTGTTTGTATCAAAGCTGCCTATTTTAGCTATATCAAAATGTACCTTGTCAATATTCTGATTGTGTGAAATGTTAAATATTGTTAAATTTAGAACAAACTTATGCAGAAGCAGCTACTTATTGGAAGTTTTTTCTCACGTGTGAATATCATCCAAAGTGTAGATCAGTTTGGCAATTCCATATGTTACTCAAAGTTTTTGCAAAAGGTCGGACAACAATTTCTTGCTTTTAAATGTTAACATTCTGTGAGAATATTTCAATAGATGTACAACTTTTCCAGTATTTTATGATGCTTGTTGTACTTTATTTTAAATTTTAAACTTCGTGAAAATATTTGGTCCGAGCAACTGCATTAACATTCCTTTATTCATGGGCTAATTAAAAAGGCCTTCATGAGTGTTGGATGAAGAAAACAGTAATTATCTGCAGAGCTATGACAGAAGGCATCTAGCTTTAGATTTACATCTATAGGGAAAAATATAATTTGGATACGATGAGCCAACAAGCCAAAACATCAAGGATGAACAGTGTTAACACACAGTATATACCATCATTTTGTAGGTTGTCATTTGCACCCGAAAGATAATTACTGCTAGGTCATTACAGACAGTCTCACGCTGGATAGAAAGCACTGCTCAGATCTGAATAGATGTGATCATCAGGGTCATCAATGTCCCCAGCATCCGCGTCATGGTTCAGGGGCTCCACATCTTCATCCGAGGTAGAGGGGTGAGTCAGAATAATACGAGGTATCTGAACACAGGACAATAAACGCACAAGAGGGAAAAATCAGTGAAGGACTTTTGTGATCGCTTTAAAAAAATTCAAATACAACTGATACTTTAATTTTAGTGATAACATCAGCCAGTTGAAGCTTGGGTTTTAAATAGTTTGGATTAATTAGTACTAGACCTTCAGTGCTATGTTCCATCTGTACATTTTAAAGAAGACATGTTTTCACTATTAGAGACATAGCGCAGAAATGGTTGTCTTGTTTTACTGCCATAGTGTGTTTCCCGGCTTGAACAATGCCGCATTTGAGCATGGTCTCCCTTTCTTCCCCTGGTCTTATCTCCTGGACAAGGTCACTCTAATGAAAGTCATACTGACTGTCATTTGCAACATCAACTTTAAATACCTGTTTGCTGTTTTGTAATTGCATTTTAGCAGCTGCTCTCTGAATCTGATGAATTTGTGTGGCAGAAACCTCCCATTAGGCAATCGCACCCATCTGTGCTCTGAATCAACCCAGCACAAAATGATGATCACGCATATATTTTTATGAAATATCCAGTGTTTTCCTACTTTGTTCATGCACACATTATTTGATGCTTTTGGCAGCAGAGAGATCGTTTTTCTTTCCCGTGTTGCTTAAAACTTGTGGCCTGCTTAATAATGTATATAATATATATATATATATATATATTATAATAGTTACTGAATGATGACATCTGCCGTTTAACCCGTTAAAATCTTTTATTTAGTTACAATAAATTATTGTACAGTATTTTCTTTATATTACATGCATTGTGTACGCTACACTCTCATATGTGTTACAAACTGTTCTTTGAGCAATGAAAGGAGAACTACTTTTGGCTCTATAATAAACAATATTTGTAATGGGTTTTAGGTAATAAGTGTGTGTAAATGTAAATTATTGTCTGTGGTATACTATGTTTTCTTTAAGATTTTGTGAAACAGTATAACAGAGAAATGTATGGCGTCACATCAATGTCAAAAGTTAGGGGCGCAAATATACCAGGTAAAAAAAAATTAACCAGCGTGATTTAACATTTGTGAAGCAAATGTGAAGCGCACAAGCAAGAAAAGAAAACGTGTGCGCGGAACAAAATATTGCTCTCGAGCTTCAATTTTTTCCTCTCGGGTGTTTTATTTTCCTCTCGAATTCACAGTTCTCCTCGCATGCCATGCAAATTACCTGTGGGTTTTGTTTTGGGTCGAGTGAAGCTTTTGTGCTCGAGTATTGAAAGGGGTGGTTTTGACAGTTTGGGGGCGGGGTCAGGATTGCCTCCCTCAGCGAATACTATTGGTTGATATCTCCAGGGTTTGTGACAGACCACCTACCTCGAAGACCTGGAGGAGGGTGAGGAAATAAGGACATCAGGAGAATTAGCTAACTAGCTATGCTAACATCCAAATAACCCGCTCTCCGGTGCTGTTAGCCCAGGTATAGTGCCCGGAATGACCGTCTCTCATTCAGCGCCTGAAGTGACCGACCCTCCGGTGCTGTCTTCCTGGGTTTTGTGGTAGGTGGTCCGTCACAAACCCTGGAGATATCAGCCAATAGTACTTGCTGAGGGAGGCGATCCTGACCCCGCCCCCAAACTGTCAAAATCAGCCCTTTCAAAACTCAAGCCCAAAAGCTTCATTCGAGCAAAAACAAAAGCCACAGGTAATTTGCATGGCGTGCGAGAAGAATTGTGAATTTGAGAGGAAAATAAACACCCGAGAGGAGAAAAGTGAAGCTTGAGAGCGATATTCTGTTCAGCGTGAACACAATTCCCTTTTTTTGCTCACGAGCTTCACATTTGTGCTCAGAAGAAGTTAATTTACACACGCAAAATGTTAAAACACACTGGTTAATTTTTTTCACTTGGTATTTTTGTGCCCCCCGACTTTTGACATTGATAGGACGCCGTAGAAATGGTGAATATTTCTCGCAAAAAAGTTATTTTGGATCTTCTTTTATGTTTTTTTTCTCCTTCAGGATTTGCACTCACAAGCTCTTTGCCATTGCAGATCACAGCTTCGATCCTGGTTGCCAAAGGGCTGCGGTCCCTCATGAAGTCCTGGCAGGCGTCATTCCCCAGGCGGCTGATTATCAGGGACTCCTTGTCACTGACGTCAAGCTCCCTGAGTGCTCGACTTTCTGGTGGTGGTGCAGGTCTTTCCCGGAGGATCTTCATCTTAACACAGTTTCCAGCACTGCGTAGAGCACTAACCGCTTCATGGTGGCTGACCTCCAGCATGTCCTGACCATTGACCTAGAGACAAGCTGAAGTTAGACTTCTTAAATGGGGAAAGTACTAAAAAGTCTAGAATGAATTCAGTGAAAATTCCGCCACTAGGTAAGCTCAATTTTAACTCCCCAAGAAAGAAACAGCTTTTATTGATGTCTGAATTTCAAAAGCCTTTCTACTGGTCTTCCTGTGGCTGTAATTCCTGCTGCTGTTTTCTTTCATGTTGAGAAAAGCTTCAGTCGTGTGGCAACTTTTAAGTGGTCAAGCTCAGGCTAAAAAGAATGAGAGAAATCTATTGAGAGAGTCTATTGACGCTTTAATCTGGAGAATTCATCTCTCATACACTAGACTAAGAACAATATAAAGCAGTCAGTGATTTTCACTTCTCAATCACAGTAACAAAACTGCTGGAATTAGCCCTCCAAGACCATAATTAAAGAGGCTCTCTGTATGTTTCTCATTGTCTCCGTCTCTCTCTGCCTCTCTCTCTGTCTCTGTCTCTCTCTCTGTCTGATGAGTGACAGGAGGGAGGAGGCATTTTGCCAAACTTTACTTTTGCTTTATTAGCATGCCGTAAGAACTATGGTTTATTTATTTATTTAACATCGTTTCGGGAGTGCACGTGGTGCAGCTTGGTTGCGGTCATGACAACCTTAACTAGCAAACTTTTTGAGACTCTTAACTCGCCACCACAGCGTTAAAGTGCCCAGTGAGTGATGAACAGTGCTGTATCGCTGTCGGGGACATTATTGGTCAACTGCAGCATTCTGTCTGTGTGACGTATGAATAAAGCAATTGTGACTGTTAACTAAAAAACTTGATTTGGTAAACTGTTTTCCCCCCCATCACGAAAATCCCACTGAGCTGTAAATCTGTTAAGACACTTTTTAAACTCATGGTGGACAAGTTCGATTATGATGTATTAATTTTATTAGACAATGATATGAAGTGCTTTGGATGCGGTCAGACTGGTTCGTGTTTGAGAGGAGGAATGAGGCTGGTGCAAGCGGGGAGTCTGAGAATTCAGGACTAACTGATAAGGTACAGGGCACTGAGACTGAGTCTGTCCAGGTAAGAGCATTGGTGCTGGAGGGGGCTGCTAAGATGGAGGTAGAGCTTGGTTTTAAAGCTTCTATGTAGAGGAAGACGGTGTTAGGCCGGTAAACAGGTCAAACAGACAGAGAGTGTTAATGATGATGATTCAACAGTGATTGTGGTCACTTTGTTTCAGTGTGGTCAGTTAGCTCACAGGAAGACCCTTTGCCAACTGTGTACACTAATGGGCATAAGGGGGTGCAGGTTACTGACTGTCACAGTTGGTACATAATGTTGGCCATCTTAAAAGAGCTGGGGCCTTCACTGACCTGGAACTGTACAGGTTACACAAATTTGTGACCAGACTCAGAAAGGAGAGCAGTTATGAATGTAATGATACTGAGGAGTCAGTGGGAGGCTTGTACACATGGACACATTTTAAGGATAATATGCTCTTACTCGCAGGCATGGACCGGTTATTATGTTGTTTTTTCTGATCATTGTATGGTTCAGTGTTTGATCAGAAAACCCTGTGTAAAGCCTCAGGGTGTATATTGGCATTTTTACACTGCTCTTTAAAATGATGCTAATTTTAGGGATTTTTAATCTTCTGGAATACTTTAAAAATCATCAAAAATCCTCTTTAAATTCTCAGCAACAGTAGTGGGACATAGCTGAAGTACAAGCTAACTTGTTTGTCTGCAGTACACACTCAATGTTACAAAGAACATATCTTAAAGCTCTGGGGGCAGCCAGTCAGTTTCTCCTCAAAATTTTACAACAGTGTGCAAGTGGAGGCACAGGGAGTGGAGGAAAGCTTTCCTAAACATTTAAAACAGTCCGCTGCAATGCTGGACAGGGCCTTGTCCCTGGACAAAGTGCACACAGCTCTCCAACATATGGAGAATGGGAGGGCACCAGGCATTGATGGTCTCCCAGTAGAGTTTTCCAAGTCTTTTTTGTCTGTACTGGGGCAGGATGTGCTGGATGTTATCAGAGGTAGCTTGGCAGAGGGAACGCTTCCTTAGACCTAACTGACCTGAGGAACTGACATCCAGTGTCACTGCTGTGCACAGACTGTAATTTTCTCTCCACAGCATTAGCTGCAAGGTTAGGAAAGGTGAAGGGGCAGATCAATCATCTGGATCAAACATACTGTATGCCGAGTAGATCAATATTTGATGATGTACAACTAACTCTGGCAGTTTTAGACATCGCTAGGCTATTGGGTTTGAGGACTGGTGTCTTATTTCTGGACCAGGAAAAGACTTTTGACCAGGTTAAACATGGGTACCCCTGGAGAGAAAAAAAAACATTTGGGTTCAACCCTGGTTTCATAGCAATGACATTAAAAGTATGCCCCTGTAAAGGTGCATAGGGGCATCAGACAACAATGCATACTTTCGGGGGGTCTGTATTGTATTACAACAGAGCCTCTTTTATGCAAACTAGGAGAAATAATTACTTGTTTGAAATTCATAACTGCAACATATCTATTTCTCTGTCAGCATATGCAGATGATATTGTAGCCATGGTCAGTTTACAGTCCAAGGTGAATGTTTGTTTTAACTGGGGAAAGAGTGAAGCTGTTTTAGTTCAGGTGTGAGAGAGACAAGAATCTAAACTTCCTAATGCCCTGCTTTGGAACAAAGGGAGTTTTAAATAACTAGGTATATACCTATGGGACATAGTTTTTAGGGAGAGAAACTGGGATGGTGTCCTTAAAAAAATAAGAGCAAGGCTAACAAAGTGGTTCCCAGTGCTAGCCCTTAAAGCTCCATGTGAAGAGTACCTGTGAGTAGAGTACTACAGACAGTGTTGTGCCAGTTCACAGCTTTTCTGAACTAGTTCAAGTTCAGTTCATACATGCTCAAAGTGAACAGTTCACGTTCAAAGTTCACAATTTTAATTCTGAACTAGTTCAAAGTTCAGTTCATTTGACTTTTTTCATGAGATATTCAAATAAATACTTTTTTTCACACTTCAAGTTAGAAATCACTATACGTTCTTTGAAACTGCTCATTGTAGCCATTTGCTCATGACACTGCAATTGTGGGTTTCTTACCAGATGATGAAACTTGCAGCAGTACAAATTGTTTTAAATGTTCACAAAGAGAATCGGTGTCTGTCTCCGTGCCATCACTTTCACTAGACATTTTTTTTTTAATTGCAGCGCTTTCTCTCTCTCGTCATTGGTCTGTCACTCTCTCTCTCTCTCTCTCTCTCTCTCTCTCTCTCTCCTCCAGCCTTCTGGGCTCTCGTCGTTGCCTGCTACGCGGTGTTGCTGCTGCAATTCATCACGGGTAACGTAGTGCGGAATCCAGTATGTTATTAACTAGCCAGTATGTTAACTATTCTCAGCCAGACACTACATTGCCCGCAATGCATTGAGCACACAATGTCAAAACCATGTCTGTCTGGTGATACATGATTTAAGGGGCACCAGCGAGAATACAGGAGGGAGGAACTTTCTCTCGTTGCGTTTCAAAAGAGAAAACAGATGTCACTCAGTTTTCAATGGAAAACAAATTCCAACGTTCATTTACAGGGATGTCTGCCGTTCGTGACACATAATGTGAACTAATTCACGTTCAAGTTCTTTATTTAAAATTTTTTGCATTTAGTTCAACGTTCACAAAAAAATGTACTCTTGTACAGGATTTAGGGGAGCCTCTAATTCACAGTGCCTATTTGGATGTTTCCACCCAGACTGCTCTTGACCTGTCAAAAGTCCTTTTCCTTTCACAAAGAGGTCACAAAGTTGCGGCAGCTGGTGGAACTAGCAGGACCAGATCTCACCAATGTGGGGAGTTTTGCAGCACAGCTGAGAATGAGATTCCTTCGTGCAGCATCTGACCTTCTAAACAGACGGAGAACAGCACTCTCAACTGAAGAGCATCAGCTTCTAAAGGGCCATGCTACAGAGGCCAAACCATTGGAGAGGGACTCCTTCCTGAAATCTATCATCTCTCCAAACCTGGGCGACTGTGGAGGGACACTCTTGAAGGGAAAGGGGGAAGAAATTATGGCTTTAGGGGAGGCCAGTGGGAATTGTTTATACAGATCCTGTGTGACGGAATTTAACAGAAAAAAGGCTAGATTCTAGAGCTGATACTCCATGGCATAGGGAACTGGGCTTAACAGAGACACCAAGCTAAAGCAAAGGCTAAAGCAAAATAAAGTTTGGCATGGTGTCCTTTCTTTAAACTCTTATTTCTGTTTTAAACCCTAAGGTCTTACACAATTGTCTCTTCTGTATGGCTTCCAGCTCAGACCATGAGGCTGTGCAGATCTTTACCAAGTAGGTTAGGGCAAGAGTGAAGGAGAATTTTAACTTCTATAAGAGCATGAGTGACCTGGACCCTTTAAGCTGGTTTGGTCTTTTGTGGACGTGGTTTGCTTGGTAGAGGAGGATGAGCTTTTTTTGCTTCAGTTTTTTTAACTTTGTCCTGTTTTTTTGTTTACCTTTGAACATCTCTTTTTGTTTTATTGAAACATTGGAACATATTTATGGTATTTGTAAGTGTACAGAAACAAACAGATGAGTTTATAATTAAAAAAAAAACGTCTCTCTCTCTATCTCTGTCTCTTTCTTTCTTTCTCTCTCTCTCTCTTTGTTGCATGCTAATTAGTTAATTAAGAAGAAATTATGAGCCAGGTTACACCGATTCCAATCGGCTGTAAGAATACAGCACTAAAACACGTAATGTCTTTTAGAAGGCATGTGTTTATTTTTCCCAACAGTTCAAACAAATTGCTGGAGGTCCTTTTCCATGTCATATAGCTTGTACTGTGTTATAAAAAAGGTGAGAATTTTTAGGATTTTCCTTTACAAATCATTGGTGGTTCGGATCAGCAATTTCAGTTAAATATATCATATAGTAGATGAACACAGTGATATTTGAGAAGTAAAATGAAGTTTATAGGATTTACAGAAAGTGTGCAACAATTCTTTAAACAAAATTAGGCAGGTGCATAAATTTGGGCACCCTTGTCTTTTTATTGATTTGAAAACATTTAGCACTATTTATTGGAACACAAAATTATTATTAGTTTGATAAGTTCATTGACCCTTGACCTATATACACAGGTGAATCCATTTATGAGAAAAGGTTAATAATAATCTTATCTTATTGCATCTTTTCTAAAGAGTGACAACATGGGAGCCTCAAAACAAAACTCTCAAATTACCTAAAAACAAAGATTGTTCAACATCACAATTTAGGGGAAGGATACGAAAAGCTATCTCAGAAATTTCAGCTGTCAGTTTCCACTGTGAGGAACATAGGGCCCTATTTTAGCGATCTATAGCGCACTAGTTAATTGTACTTTGCGCCGCTGGAAATAGGGGCGTGTCCTTTGTCTTTGGCCTTGCGCAGCTTCAAAAGTGCACTGACACTGAAAGTGCACTGACTTCTGTGTGTTTTTTTATATATATAATTTTATTTCTAATTTTTTCCCATTTTCTTACCAATTTACACAGCCAATTACCCAACCCACTCATTAGGACTACCCCTATCACTAATAATGCCCCAAAAAAGTTTGTTTCCATCTTGAGACCTGAGCTTTGTGCTTCTCAGCAGAGGAAACTGACCTGCGTGTTCATGCTGTGAAGGTACACCAGCAACTCATTTAAGGGAAGAGTAATGTTATAACACTGAATATTAATCAACCTCATTTAAAATGCCAATGAGCATTTACAGTTTGAAAGGGATTAAAATATTTAAAAAGAAATTAGAAATAATAAGAACAAAATAGTAAAAAAAAAGAGTAAAAGAAATACAAATAATACAGATGAATAAAATATAAAATATGTACAAAGAACAAAAAGAAGTTTTAAAAAGACAAAAAAATTGACACATAAAAAGTAAAGATAAAAAGAAAAAGATAATAGTAAAAGTAAAATAAAATGATAAGAATGATAAGAAGTTATAAAATAATAATAAACTAAGAATATGGGAATCAAAACAAAAACATAATAAAACAAAACTAATTTGATAAATAAATACATAAAAATAAATAAAACAAATAAAAAATATATAAAATATAAAAACTAATTTACATCAGTCACAGGCTTTCTGATGGTGCACAGAATAATTGACAAGTTTTAGTTTCAAATCGTGGGAACAGCACATCAAAACCTCCACCTATCTTTTATATTTAATAATATTTGATACACTTTACAGGTCCATACTCATCTTAACTTTATTTAACTGAACTGAGTTTTATATTATATTTTAGCTTTGCTCTGAAGTCAGCACTGCATTGCCAAAGAGAGAGGCACAACACATTTTGCCTTGGTTTAATCATTTTCTCTCAGTTAACCAACAGTAAATATGGTGGCTATAGTGAGTTCTATACCATTGCTTTGCTGTTTGAACTACACTTGATCTGAACTTATTTAATAAAACAATGCTCTGTGCAGTGCTGCTGTGACAAGCTCCGCTATGCAGATTTTAATTAATTAATTAATTAATATATTTTATACTTTAATAAATGTGCCCTGGTGATAAACGGGTGCTAACATATAGCTTTATAGATCTGTGTGTTTCACATTTTTTGAAGTTTTGAATAATTGACAGGCAGCGTGAGACACATGTGCTTTTATGTTTTTTAAATATAAAAATATACAAGTGAATTTCAGTAAAATAAGAGCAAAGTAAAATAAAATGACAACAATCTCAAAGTCTACTAATGCAATTATGCAGAGGAATCAGTACAACTTTTGGAATGATCATCTCAGTACCAGAATTGAATATTATGGAAAATCTGTGGTGTGATTAAAATGAAATTATCAGGGCATGTGTTTATCATACCCCTTTATATGGTATATGCGAGCACCAAAAGTTTTAAATGTTTAGAATGTAGTGATATTGGACAAAAGCAATTCATATGTCCTCATAGAGGGCAACCGGCTCCACAAGAGAACCGGCCCTCTACTGCGGCTGGACACAGTGACACCACAGAGGTGGAGGTGACTCAGGTCAGTAGGGAGGGTTGTTGTATTTGCAACAGTGGTGAGGTGTCTGGGCCCAGTGGTGAGAGGGGCAGTGCTGCTGGACCTGTAACAGTTAGTGAGTCACAGTCTGTAGAGGAGCACATAATGGAGGAAGAGGAGGGCTTTGTTAAAGGAGAAAGCAGTCGGTGTAACAGTGAATTACTGTATACTGTTCAACATTCTTTTTTGGATGTGGAAAGTATTTTTTCTAAATTTGGATAAGTTTGTTTGTTTGTTCAGCACAGGTACAGAAAAGTGTTGGTTTTGATGTTCTGTCAAAACAAAAATGTAACATTTTGAAAAGCGAAGGCTGCAGTCTCTTCTTCGCTTCTTTTACATTCATGGGAATTTTGAGGGTGGGCTCTTTAAACATAAAGAGACTAGGAGATAGGGGTAAACAATCCTTTGTTTCTGAGTTGGATATTTGATGATAAAGCTGATGTTTGGGGTTTGTGGTTTAGAGGAGATTATTATCAAAGTCATCTTTTAAATGTTAGTGAAGGAATGGCTATAATGTTTTCACAGTCCTTAAAAGTCACAGTTTTGTCTAAGAAAGAAAGAAGTGGGGTGTGTGCAAATAATCAGTTAGAATCTACTCCACAGCTAAGCTGGGGGCAGCTGTTCATGCTTTTGAGCAAGATATTGTGAAGATTCTAGAAATTGGGATGGGTTAGTGGAGAAGGTTCATGTCAGGTTGTCTAAATGATCATGATTGCTACCCCAGCTAACTTACAGGGGGCGTGTTCTTGTTAACAACAGCCAACAGGCTTTGTGGCACAGGTTAACCGAGTTGAACTCACCAAACAAACTGATTAATAATATCCATAAGGCATTAGTTGATTGTTGTTGGAATGGACAACATTGGCTACAGGCTGCAGGACTGTTTCTTCCTGTAGACAAGGACTGACGGATATCCGTTGCTGTCAGTCCTAATGCTGTCAGTCTGCTCATTCAGGACAATTGTTCTACTAAAGACTCCATTTCCCAGCATTCTAAGCCCATTGAATACAATGACTCGGCTAAACACGTGACACTGCAGCGTTCAACCTTGCCCACCTTCTGATTGTTTATTTCCCAAACCTGTGTTCACCCGTAGCCCTCTGTTTCTTTTGCTCTGCGCCGAGTATTGTCTAGTTTACAACGCATTTTCCAATACTTCCTTGTCTTCTTGTTTATCCAAGCGTCACCAGGTTCATAGCAATAGCGAGCTAGCTCACCAGCAGAACACTTAGAGTATTCCCAGATTAGCGCTGGTCTACAATCGTTAACCGCTAATGTACAGTATTTACATTCCCAATCGACTACCCCATGCATATGGCTTCTGGTTCTCCATTTACTGTTTGTAATCACAAATCGTATAATGGTAATCCTGATAACTGTTGCGATTTTCTTGCGATTCTCTTGTCTCACTGATAAAGTTTTAGACTGGGCTACTGCAAGTGAGTCTTCTCTCTCTACCCTTTCATTCTCTGATTTTCTAACTCAGTTTTGCTTAGTCTTTGATCACACTCATTAAGGTTTTTCTTGTGGTGATCAGCTACTCACTCTACATCAGGGCACTCTTTCAGTGTCATATTAAGCCCTTGGGTTTCACACTATAGCCCCTGGCAGCCGTTGGAATGAACCCTTTCTCACCGTGTTCGGTAATGGTCTCCATGCTTGGGTTCAGTCAGAGTTAGCATGTCATGATCATGCTCTCAAGTTGGATCAGCTCATTTCTCTTGCCATTTGCTTAGATCAGTTACTCTCACGTACTTCCCAGGCTCGAGGTCATAGTCTCGTGTTCTCATTACACATCTCCAACTTGATCTCCAAGTTGGCTCCCTTCATAGGGAAGATACTTCTTTTTTTGCCCCACTCTGTTTTCCCCTTAGTTCTTGGTTACCCCTGGCTCACACGTCACAACCCAGTCTTCTCCTCAGATTCACATGAATTAGTTTCCTGGTCCCCATTGCTTAGAAAACTGTTTAATTCCCACTCAAGTTTCCCTAGCTTCCACTACTGTAGAGAGTCCCGTATCTCAAACCCCTGTGGTCATTCCTCCTGAGTACTCTGACCTGTTAGAGGCCTTTAGCCCCGTTAAAGCCACCAAGTTACCACCACACCGTCCCTATGAGAGTGTCATGCCAATTTAATGTTTATTTTTAAAAGTGATTTTGGGGGGGCTTTTATTTTGTTGGGCTGCTGCAGCAAAGACTAAGTTATTGAATTAAATGTGCTACAGCTGTGGCTTGTGAACTTGTGCTGTTTGAGCAGAACTATTTAACAGGCTCATACTAGCCCATCAAAAGACTGAACTGGGAGTTAAGGGAACTGAGTGGCTGCTGGTTGAATCACTGACCGGGAAGGTGAATCGGTGAGGCTATACTGGCTGGGGGAAGGGTGAGGATTCGACTCGCCCTTCCACAAAGTTAAGTGTCTTGTTTATAGTCAGTTCTGAACAAGTTGCTGTTCGTGGGAAACGGAGCGGCTTTCTGTTTATGCGAGCGTATGCCCTGTGCCTGCTTCAGCGTGCTGGGAAGCCACGTGGACCTGCCGGCGTGTGTGAGAACGTGAGAGACCCTAATGCGGCGCCATTGTCTGCTCCAAGAGGTGTTGTGAGGAGAAGGAAGGATGAGAAGGCTGACCCTTCCCTAAGATAAGTGCTATTCCCCATATTTTGAGCAAATTTACCCTTGGGCTCACCACTAGTATTAGTTTTTTTATTACATTTCATTTTACTGATTTGTTTATTGATTTTGTTTAGTTTAAATTAATAATAGAAACATTTGTCTTTTTACTAGTCTGGTTTCTGGTTACATTTAATTAGCATTTTTTGTGAAGAGTGTTGGGGTTTTGTTTGGTTTGAATTATATTAATTTGTATATCTGGTGATGTGAGTGTGCTTTGGTGTGTAAGAGTAAAATTTTGTGATAGATCTTATTTTTTATTGTTCAATAAATGATTGTAAAACGTATATCCTATCCTGCTCATTACTGTTGGCTCTACTGATTCCAAGGTGTATTTAAGAGATTTAAATTGGGTTGAGGGATTTTGGGGCCCATTTTAAACTAGGCCGTGACAATTGTGCCATTGATCTTATTGAAGATGCTTTGTTGCCTAAATCCTGTGTTAACCACTTGACTCGTGAGAAAGAAAAAGCCATGGACGAATATATTATAGATCCCGTAGTGCAGGGTTATATCCCCCCATCTAAATCTCCTGTCGGTTTTGGGTTCTTCTTTGTTAAGAAAAAAGATGGGGGTCTTGATTATTGATTATTTTGGTCTCAGACCATTGATTATTGTGGTCTCAATGACATCACTAAAAAGTATGCCTACCCATTGCCCCTCAACCCAGTAGCCCTCGATCAGCTTAGGGGTGCTTCTTATTTTACCGTGCTTATCTCGTACACGTTAGGGAGAGGAAAATGGGAAGCCACCCACCACTTGCAGCCACTACGAATATCTTGTAATGAGTTATGGCCTCTCCATATACATCTTGATATCCTGGTTTACTCACCCAATCTCGTTTCTCACATTGACCATGTTCGCCAATTCCTCTAGAGACTCCTTGACAATAATCTGTTCGCTAAAGTAGAAAAACAGGCGTTTTGTTTGTGACTTTAGCTCTATTGCGTCTCCCCTGTTCGCATTATTAAAGGACGCCGCTAAGAAATTAGCCTGGTCCGAGTCCACTCAAGCTGCATTCAATACTTCTAAACTGGCATTTACCATGGCCTTTGTTGTTGAAGTTATGCCTCTGAAACAGGGGTCGTGTTTTTCTCTCAGCACTCGGGTTCGCCTCCCAAGTAGTCTGTGGCTTTCTTTTCCTGCAAGTTGTCTCCCACCAAATGCTACTATGGTATCGGTGATGGAGAGCTTCTCGCTCTCAAGCTTGCCCTCATAAAATATTGTCATTGACTAGAGGGTGCCAAGCATCCTTTTGCAGTTCTTACTGATCATATAAACCTTGAGTATTTGAAATCAGCTAAACACCTGAACTCGGGTCAAGCCTGTTGGTCTCTTTTCTACTCTTGGTTTTGTTTTTCTATTATTTTTCGCCCTTGTAGTCACAACAGGTTTATGCTCATTGAACTCTTCCTAAGAATCTTTCACCTGGTAAGCTATACGTTTCCCTGCAGTTCCGTGATCGTCTCATTGCGTGGGCTCATGCGTCTTTATCATCCGGTTAGCCAAGTCCTGAACCCTACAACTAATTTCCTTCCTCTATTGGTGGAAGTCCATGAGAAAAGATGTGTTTCCTCCAGTTCCATTTGTGCCCAATGTAAGGTTCCTAAAACTCACCCTGCAGGCAAGCTATTTTCTCTCCCGGTCCTTAAACACCCATGATCCCACATAGCCGTGGATTTTGTCACTGATCTAATGTCTAATGGCTATACTACTGTGCTCTCTATTGTAAATAGATTCTGCCGAGGTGTTAGATTTGTTCTGTTTCAGTCCCTGCACACAGCTCTCCAGACTGCCCTGGCTCTATATGAACACATTTTTCACAATTTTGGTATCCTGGAAGACATTCTGTCAGATCGTGGTTCCCATGATCTGTCAAATCTCTGCAGCCCTCCAGAGCAAGCTGACTGACTAGGTGATACCCCGGGGATTGGGTATGGCTCTCCACAAAAGTCTCCACAAAAGATTCTGCATCCTATTAATGATATGTACAAAGCTAAATTACCTCCCCAGTATCGTATTAATATTTATTTTCATGTCTCTCTGTTAAAACAAGTTGTTCCTGGTCCCCTTGCTGAGGTCAACCCTGATGATGGGCCACCCGCACCGGAGAGGGTTGAGGGCTTGTCCACGTATTCAGTGCAGGAGATTCTGGACTCTCGTAGACGTGCTGGTCTGCTGCAGTACCTGATAGACTGGGAGGGGTATGGGCCCGAGAAGCGCTCCTAGGTTGGTGCCCAAGATATGCTGGATCCCGTTCTTATCAACGATTTCCATGCTCGTTGTCCTGATTGGCCGGCTCCCAGGCCCAGGGGTTCTCGCCCTGGTTCTGTCCGTGTGCACCAAGGCTCCGGCTCCAACACTCACGTCTGTCTGGTTCTTCTGCTTGCCCTGTTGTGGCACCCCTTTCTTTGTACTGTCTGCCGGTTGGCTGTCGTCGGGGGCATCCTTGTACTCGTAAAAGAGTTTTTGGATGCTACGGCCATGGAGGCTTCTTAGGGTGGACTGGCCAATTTTCCAGACTTCATGGTCAGTATGAAACAGAAAGAATAGCAAGATGGGTCCGCGAAGCTCCTTTTTTTGGAAGTGCTGCTTCTTGGGAATTTGAGTGAGTAACTGAGTTAATGGCCTATATATTTTTGCATGTACCAAAATCTTGAAATGTTCTTGCTTTAAAGGAATTACCTGACAATAAAAAGGACTTAGGTTATTGGTTAATTAGGTAGCTGGCGGGCTTTATATAAAAGGCCAATCAAAAAGAGGCAGGGAGATCTTCAGTGGAGAATCATACAAGGGTGTTTGGCCACAAACAGTCACATCACAGCTTGATCCTCTGAATAGCAGTTTTAGGATTTTTTGATCATGGCTTGTTCTGGTGCAACAGAAGGAACAAGATTAAGGGGTGTGGGGGAACTGATCCTCTTTTGATGGTAAGCGGTTTTGTTTTAAGGCAACTGGTTGTAGAACATGCTTACTACAGTCTTACTGATAATGTGGACAGTTTATTTGCTATGTAGGGGTTTGGGGGTATTTGTGTATATTTTTGTTTGCTTTTGTTGTTTTGTTCACAAGTTTTTGTATTTTTAAACAAGTAAGTGTTAAATAAACGGTGTTTTAAATAGTGTTTTAAACACATTTCTTTCTTTCTCTGTCTCTCTCTCCCTCTATCTGTTTTTCTGTCTCTAGTCTATAGTTATTGTGTGAAAGGAATGCTTTAGCTAAAATGTTCTCACTGCATTTAATATACAGTGATGTGGGGGGCGCTACTGAGCGATGGCGTGGTAGGCTGCACTGCTCAACAGACCCCGTTAATTTTTACTTCTAATTAAGTTTAATCAACGCACCGGTACCTTTTTCAGCGCACAAGCTGTGGCTTAGGGTCAAAGAACAGTCTAGGTAACTTTTCGCTCACTCTAAACAAGATGAAGTCTAGTTTGAGAGTACAAGCCGGCAAGACGAAGAAAGCTAACGAGGCAGGCCTTACGGCATCGGACTCACCTGATGAAGAAGCCCAAGCGGGAGATTCCCAGCGGCGGTCTGACTCTGCTATCCTCGAGGCAATTAACTCACTCTGATCTGAGCTTCGTGCCACCAAGATGGAAATTTGCCAAACAATCGACGCACAAATCAAGCTTATGGCGTCCTCGATTAGAGGGGAAATATCTGCGCTAAAAGAGGAAACAAACTCAGCTATCTTGGCTCTGCAAGCAGTTACGGAACGTCACAACTCTACTTTACAAGAGTTGGAGAACTCGGCTACATGCTCATCAGATGCAGTCAGTACACTTCAGGTGGAAGTAAAAAGACTACAGACTGAGCTAACCCGGGTGTCAGAGAAATGTACCGATTTGGAAGGGCGCTTGAGACGGCAGAATATTCGTATCACTCGTGTTAAGGAGGGCATGGAAGTTGGCCAGGGAGTGAACGAGTTTGTTTCAGATCTCCTGAAGGAAGTTCTTAACCTGGACGACAAACCCCTTGTTGACAGAGCGCATAGAACTCTCCATAGCCGACCTGATGACGCAGACCCCCCTCGGCCACTCATTGCACGACTACACTACTTCCAAGATGTTACGAGAATTCTCCGCAGATCGGCTGAGCTGAGGGACCTCTCTTATCGCGGTCAGAGGATCCAGATCCTCCCTGACTTCCCTCAGGAGGTGGCGAGGTGCAGAGCGGCATTCAACGCGGTGAGAGGAAGGCTACGCGACCAGCCTGGAGTGAAATACAGCCTGCTCTATCCGGCTAAAGTGAGAGTGACCATCAACGGCGCAGAGTCAGTGTTCACGGATCCGAAAGAGGCAAAAAAGATCGTGGACCAGCAGTTCGGCGACGCCATGCCCAGCTCCTAACAAGGCTAGCAAAATGATCAGTTAATACATCTGCGTTTAAAGGGGTGAGCATCTTTATTTGCACGTGAGTGCGCTAACCTTTTTTTCCCTACTGTTTACTGACTGTTTTGATCGAACGCTCATTCACACTTTTATGCTGTCCATACTACGGTGACTTGGGAGGCCTCCTTTTTTTTCTAGGTAGGGAAATGCGTTATATATTTCTTACACCCAGGCTTGTTATCATATGTTATAGTGTAACCAATTTGGAAATTATGGTGGTGCGTTATACAGTTTATTATATACGGGGCTGTTTTAGGAGTCTGTACTAGACTTAGCTTGGAAGTTATTTTATTTTTTTTCTGTTGTTCTGTTTTTTTGTGGGTTGTTACTGTACTTCCCAGATAGGGTCACGCCTTACTTTGTTTTGGGTTAGTATAGGCAAGACAGCTTTGGGGGGGGGGTGGGCTTAGGACTTTCACTACTATACATTTCAGTGTTGGAGAATGATGTTTTCACTGCTAATTTACACAGGATACAGTAGACAAATAGAATGCAAGATCTAACAAAACAGGAGAAGGGGATGAAAATTGGGTTTACTTCGTAGAATGTTAAAGGCTTGAATCAACCAGTAAAGAGGGGAAAAATAATGGCACATCTTAAGTTGTTGTCCAGTGATATTATATTCCTCCAGGAAACCCATTTAAATAGAAATACACAAGTTAAACTAAGAGCCAGGTGGGTTGGACAGGTTTATAGCTCAACATTTGCATCTAGAGCAAGGGAGACAGCTATACTTATAAGAAAAGGTGTTCCATTTGTTCATAAATTGACAATTGCAGACAGGGAGGGAAGATATGTGATTGTTCAGGGGGAGTTGCACAAATTACCCATCACACTGATTAATATCTATGGTCCAAATGTGGATTCTCCTTCTTTTTTTAAGCATGTTCTCAATCAGATCCCGGATATTTCACAGTCCAATTTAATTATTGGGGGTGATTTAAATACTGTGTTAGACATACATCCGGACCGTTCATCATCCAGTAAAATTACACCATCAAGCTCAAGTTTACTTCTAAAAGAATTTATGAAGAACTCTAATTTAGTTGATGTTTGGAGAGTTTTTAACCCTATGAGTAGAGCATATTCTTTCCACTCCAGCGTTCATAATGTATATTCTCGAATTGATTGACTCCAAACTTTTGCAAAGTATTACTAATGTGAAATATAATATTGTTTTATCAGATCATAGCCCTGTTTCCTTTACCCTAAATTTAAATGATTTGGAACAACCAAATAGAGTATGGAGACTGGATCCCCAGTTGCTGAAAGATGCAGAATTTTGCAAATTCGTACATTCGCAAATTATTTTTTTTTTTTCGAAATGAATGACAAACCTGGTACCTCTCCATCCATTCTTTGGGATTCAATGAAGGCCTACCTTAGAGGATGTATTATATCTTTCCAATCAGCTAAAAGAAAAAGTTGCAGAGCTGAGGTATTGGAACATCAGATACATAACTTAGACAAATCCAATGCAGACAACCCCTGTGTGGAGACCTATAAGAACATCTTAGCTTTACGTTTTAAATATAACCAGCTAATGTCAGAGAGAGTTATCAAAAGTTTTTTGTGTACTCAACAACAGTATTTTGAATTTGGGGAAAAACCTTATAAACTCCTGGCTAGGCAACTTAGAAAGATGGAAAGTGACCGGAAAATAAATATGGTGAAGGCAGAATCTGATGATTTGTTAACAGCTCACAATGATATTAATCAGAGATTTAAACAATTTTATGAATCTCTTTACTCAGCCAAAGCTGAGGCTGTAGATCTAGATATGCATAAATTCTTACAGAACTGTGAACTGCCAGTAACTCAGGAGGAACAAGATTCCCTGAATGTAGAGCTAACAGTCCAAGAGATACAAGAAACTATTAAAGCGCTAAACAAAGGCAAAGCCCCAGGCCCAGATGGCTATCCAAGTGAGTTTTACTTAATATTTAATTACATTCTTGCCCCTTATTTACTTAAGATATATTTAAAAGCGAAGGAAAATGGCTTCTTATCTCCCACACTCAATGAAGCCATAATTACAGTGCTCCCTAAAAAAGGGAAAGATGCTACTGAGGTGAGTAGCTATAGACCAATCTCTCTCCTGAATTATGATAAAAAAAATACTAACCAAAACCCTGGCAATTAGGCTTAATCTGTTAAAAGTAACTTGTTCATTCAGACAGGGTTCATCCCAAATAGAGTCAAATAGAGTCTTTTTATAATTTGCGGCTCCTTTTTAATATAATCTATTCCCAATGCAGCGATAAGGATGATTTAGTTGTTATCTCTTTGGACGCAGAAAAGGCCTTTGATCAGTTAGAGGGGCCATACCTTTTTGCAGTTTTAAAAAAAAAATTAATTGGGTGATGAATTTGAATCCTGGATAAGAATCCTGTATCATAATCAGATATCAGATGATATCCTTCTCTTTGTAAGCAATCCACAGTCTTCAATCCCAGTTATTCTCAAACTAATTTCAAATTATTTTGGTCAGTTTTCTGGCTATAGAATAAATTGGTCTAAAAGTGAACTAATGCTGATCAGATTAAATGATATCTCAGATGTTCAACGTTTCCCTTTTAAGATAACGTTGAATAGATTTACATACTTGGGAATAGTCATCACGAAACACTATAAATCTCTATTTAAAGCTAACTTTCTCCCTCTCTTGGTCAAATTGCAAGGTAACATTCAATTTTGGAAATCCCTTCCTATCTCCATGGCTGGCTATTTATTTCAGAATATTCCCATCTTTCTCCCAAAGGCCTTTTTTAAGCGTTTGGACTCCTTCCATTCATATGGGATTATAAAGTTCATCGTATTAACAAAAAACATTTATGTAAATCAAAAATTCTGGCTGGCTGGCTGGCCCTCCCCAATTTCATGTTTTATCATTGGGCTTGCGTTCTTCGATTTATCAGTATATGGTTAGACTACACAGTTGTACACCCTAAGTGGATCGCAATGGAGAGACAAGATTGCTTCCCCTATGACCTCAGTGCAATAATTCTATCCCCAACTGCCTTGGATAAATCTATTTATAATGGTAATATATTGATCCATAACACAATTCGCAGTTGGCGACAGATAAAATCTTCATTTAAAGAAGAAACATTGTCTCATTATTTACCTATCTTTAAGAACCCTTCTTTTACCCCATCCATTTTAGATGCTACTTTTACACAGTGGAAGTGTTTAGGTATCCACACAGTTGGGGACCTCTACATGGGGGACAATTTTGCTTCATTTGAACAACTTCGCAGTCGATATGACCTACCCTCTAGTCACTTTTTCAGATACCTTCAGGTCAGAGACTATGTAAGGAAACACCATCCTAATTTTGAAAAAGCCAAACACAGCATTCTCAAAATAAATGACATTAAATGGTTCAAATACATTGATTTCCAAGAAATTGTTAAGGGTGCCAATAATTGTGGAATAGGTAATTTTATGAAAAATACATATTTTTTATTTGTTGAGAACTAAAAAAAAAAAAAAAACTTAAATTTTTAGTCAGTTAATGAAATTAAATGAAAATGTCAAAGACTAATGAATGGAGAAATTTACTACAATAAATAATTTTTTGGACCAATGTTCAGAACACAGTGTTCTCATGACTGGCAAGAACAGCAGCATTCCCCCCAGTCCCTCAAACAGACCCCCTGCTACAGCTAATTCACACAGCGGATCGCCCTCTTAAATAAACATTATTGTGATAAGTTCAGCTCAAAATGTGGAATAAAATTAGCAAAAAACACAGCAATCTGGACATTTAGAACAGTAAGCTCATTCAGATTTGTGGGGACATGTTACGCATGTAGCATAGTTAGTTTGTTAACTGGTCTGATATGTCTTTGGTTTAGTATTAGTGTATAATGTATAAAAGTGATTTGTGCAATTCATCATCATCATTAGCTAGGGTGTTCCTGTTATATTGGTAACAAACATCTCTTTTATTCGACCTGTGAGACTCATTTTATACAGTCTTCACTACATTTGACATACTATTAAGGGTTAATGCATGTAAACTGTACAGATTCACTGTAAGTTATCATGCAAAACTTAGAAACAAATGAAAAAGAAAGTAATCTATCAGTCTGGAAAAGCATTAAACCATTTCTAAAATTTTGGTACCACAGCGAATCACAGTGAGGGCCATTATCGACAAATGGTGAAAACATGAAACAGCGGTGAACCTTCCCAGAGGTGACCGGCCGACCACAATCCAAAATTACTCCAAGAGCACAGTGACGACTCATCCAAGAGGTCTGGCTGTATTCAGTTCTGGTTAGTGAAATTACTCAGTTTTTACAAAATGTGGTTAATCACAGTTTATTCATAGGGGTTGCAATTACTTTTTTACTTTTTTCTTTTTGTTTACAAATCACTATTTAAAAAAATGTATTTACTAAAGTAATCTTTATCTGATATTTGTTTGATGTTTGTTTGATAATCTAAAAAATGTTAGAATGACAAAAAAGCAAAATGAATCTGTAGGGGGGCAAATACTTTTTCACGGCACTGCATGATAAAAAATAAATTGGTCACAATTTATTTTCACTGATTTAATATCTCGATTTCCTGAAGTAATCAATATACAAAATACCCTTTAACCATGAAGCCATGCTCAGATTAATTTGTGCATTCTGATGCCTTTTTTACAGATTGTTGCTAAAATCTGCTTCTGGATGCCTCAAGCAACAAAGCCTTATACTCACAAAATTATTTTTTGGAAAAGAAAAATATCTGATAAGCAAAGGAGAACAATAGTGAGAACAGTCATAGTCAACCCACAGACCAGCAACAAAGACCTACATCATCATCTCGCTGCAGATGGAGTCACTGTGCATCTTTCAACTATTCAGTGCACTTTACACAAGGAGAGTCTGTATGGGAGAATAATGCAGAAGAAGCCTTTTCTGAGCACACGCCACAAACAGAGTCACATGAGGTATGCTAAAACACATTCGGACAAGCCAGCTTCATTTTGGAATAAGGTGCTGTGGACTGATGAATTTGAGTTAAATTGAGTTATTTGGAGGAAGAACACAGCATTCCATCATGCTGTGGGGCTGTGAGATCAGTGCAGATACTGGGAACATTGTTGAGGGTCGCATGGTTTTCAGTCAATATCAGCAGATTTTTGAGAACAATGTTTAAGAATCAGTGACATTTTACTAAATACTGATGTAATTTTTCTGTTGAGATGCCAAATTTTGTTTATAGAATTATTGCACACTTTCTGTAAATTCTATAAACTTTCTTTACATTTTACTAAACTTCTCAAATATCACTGTGTTCGTCTGCTATATATATTTATATATAGCATAAATGTATATGTTTAACTGAAATTGCTGATCCGAACAACCAATGATTTATAAAGCAAAATCATGAAAATTATAAGGGGTGCCGAAACATTTTTCATACCACTGTGTGTCTAAGAAGAATTTCCCTTGGGGACAATAAAGTATATCTTTTTACCTTTTTTGTCAAATTAAATTGCCCTTTTCCCAACCTTTTGTTTGGTTGCAGGCCTAAAATGCATGAATGGCTGTACCTTAACAAATGGCTCAAGTTGACCATGCCAAATATATATTGAAATTGGTTCATATAATATCATAGCATTGGTTTAAATCATTGGTTCATATCATATGCACAGAGAAAATGTGTTGATGTGTATTTTTTCCATACTGTACAGTTTTTTTCTGATTCCTACGTTATACTGAAGTCCTAATTTAATATTGAATTTTAGTTTACTACTTTTTACAAAGACACATATTAATACACATACAGTCATATGAAAAAGTTTGGACACCCCTATTAATCTTAATCATTTTTTGTTCTAAATGTTTGGGTGTTTTCAACAGCCATTTCAGTTTGATATATCTAATAACTGATGGACACAGTAATATTTCAGGATTGAAATGAGGTTTATTGTACTAACAGAAAATGTGCAATATGCATTAAACCAAAATCCAATCATGAGAAAAGGTATTTAAGGTGGCTAATTTCAAGTTGTTCTCCTATTTGAATCTCCTCTGAAGAGTGGCATCATGGGCTCATCAAAACAACTCTTGAACAATCTTTGTTTTTAGATCATTTAACATAGTTGTTCAGGGGAAGGATACAAAAAGTTGTCTCAGAGATTTAACCTGTCAGTTTCCACTGTGAGGAACATAGTAAGGAAATGGAAGACCACAGGGACAGTTTTTGTTAAGCCCAAGTGAGAACAGTCAAGGACAATCCACAGACCACCTCCAAAGAGCTGCAGCATCATCTTGCTGCAGATGGTGTCACTGTGCATCGGTCAACAATACAGCGCACTTTGCACAAGGAGAAGCCGTATGGGAGAGTGATGCGAAAAAAGCCATTTCTGCAGAAATGGCTTCTTTCTTTCAAGATGATGCTGCAGCTCTTTGGAGGTGGTCTGTGGATTGTCCTTGACTTTTCTCACCATTCTTCTTGTGCTTAACAAGAAGTGTCCCTGTGGTTTTCCATTTCTTACTATGTTCCTCACAGTGGAAACTGACAGGTTAAATCTCTGAGACAACTTTTTGTATCCTTCCCCTGAACAACTATGTTGAACAATCTTTGTTTTTAGATCATTTGAGAGTTGTTTTGATGAACTCATGATGCCACTCTTCAGAGGAGATTCAAATAGGAGAACAAATTGCAATTGGCCACCTTAAATACCTTTTCTCATGATTGGATTCACCTGGCTATGATGTTTAAAGCTCAATGAGGTTACCAAACCAATTTTGTGCTTCAGTAAGTCAGTAAAAATGAGTTAGGAGTATTTAAATCAATAAAATGATAAGGATGCCCATCCTTTTGCACCGGTCAAATTTTGGTTTAATGCATATTGCACATTTTCTGTTAGTACAATAAACCTCATTTCAATCCTGAAATATTAGATATATATATATTAGATATATCAAACTGAAATGGCTGTTGCAAACACCCAAATAATTAGAACTAAAATGAATAAGATTAATAGGGGTGCCCAAACTTTTTCATATGACTGTATTAACATTTACAATAAATTATTCCTTAAACTCACCTCTAGCACTCTGTCTCCAATGTGAACCCCTGCCTTCTCAGCTGGACCTCCTTTACTCACTCTGGAAATAAAGATGCCCTAGGAGGTAAAGGGTGAATCAAGGTGAGAACAGGCTATTTGGAACATTTCCTGCAGGTCTAGAAATGTGCATCACTGTTTAAACCTTTCTCAGACATTCTATTTATGTTATATGGTGCAATTCTAGAACTCACAAACAGTCACAAGAGTGATCTGATGTATATACACTTACACAGTGATGTTTACATTTTTTTGTGTGTGGTTGACTCTGCCTATCTTTTTTTTTTTTGGTAAAAAAACAACCAGCAAAAATATGACAATAATACGATGCAAGATTACAAGAAAAGTATATATATCTATATACTTATATGACCCCGGTAACATTAGACATATATAAAGCTAATATGAATATGATGTAATTATGAGAGTAAGTACATGCAGTATAGGCTTACACACAGGACTTTGGTTTTAAGACACTGAAATCCACAGTCCTGTGAGTATGTTTGCTTCCAAATTACCCAGCAGATGCCTTCTTTTTTAGGATAACTCTAGCTCATTAGTCTACACTAACTCCATGATTGCTTGGTAATAAGTACAAGCTGGGCTCAATGAATCAGTCATTTGTGTGTTTGGACAGCCTTAAGGATTACAAACTACACTGTAATCCAATTAGCAGCATGCCAATTTATTAGATGTGCATAAAAAGAGGCCGCTTTTTTCTATGATTAATTGTTGTGAATTGTTTAAACAGTTGTCCCTAATTGGTACTCTTCCTTGCTACTCTTCCTCTTCCACTGTGATCTGTAGGTCTGTGTGTTTCAACATCTTATTCAAAACCAAATTCTTAGCATGAACTAGTCAGAGACAGTGTTCTGTCTTCTGCATGGATGTGTTATCTTTATCACAACCAGGCTAGTTGAAACATAATGCTGGTGGAATGAGGGGTAATGTAGTGGCAGCAGAGGAAGATAAGGCACCTCATCATTCTCCTTGTATGGTAGGGAGCCTTTTCCTCCTGCTATGCTGATTCCCAGACCCCCTCTCTGCCCGCTTACTTTGATCAGGAGCTGAGAGTGAAAGAAATACAGAGAGAGGGTAATGGTGGGATATTATGCAATTTATAAATTGTGCCTGGACAGATCAAAGCAAATAAAGTATACATGAGCACCGGCCCTGACTGTAGCCAATCTGCACAATTTATCAGTCCCCCTGTACCCTGTACGCTGGTGTGTGCACATTGTTAATACCCTTTAACCCTTTAATGCCACTGCTGTGTTAATGATCCACTACCCAAATCAAATTTAGTCAGCATCATATCAAATTTAGATAGGGTTTAGATAGGGGTTAACAGAACGTGTAAATATGCTACAGTTATTGTAAAGAAATGATGTACAACTATAAAAAAGCCTGTGAAGCTACAGGTCTATAAAAGTGTATTTTCCTATTTATTACTTTTTAAATGGATCAATAGAATAGAAAAAAACGTCAAAGAGAAAAGTCTACCAAGTAGTGAAGTTATGATATAACTGAATTTTGGATCATGCCCTTACTCCAGCTCCTCCTGATACCCGCCCACTCAGGATCATTCATAAGCTTGTAATTTTAATTCAGTTTAACAGTTTCTAATTTGCATACTACAGGCATTTTTAATTAGCTTGTCGCCCCGTAAAATAAACTCTGAGCTGCTTTGTGTGATGACTTTTGCACAAATCACAATCATGATTTTTTATTATTTTTAAAATGGTGAAATAGATGGAGCATCTGTGCATTAAGATTTGCTAAAACAAAGTTTTTTGTGTTAAATTAACTACAGTTTTGTGTCGGTGGGCTTCATTTATTTAGATCTGCCACTACTAGGCAGGCAGACAGACACCATTACTAAGAATCACAACCTTCGACCATGCTGTTCGGTGGAAAAAAATGTAGCCACAAACTTTAACACTACACAGTAGATCCAGTTCTACACTGGCTAACACTTTGCTAGTGATGGCAAAATTGGGCTTTTGTGAGATTAAATTAAATTAACCAATGGATTTGGAAAAATATTTTATCTTGTGAGGTTTTCAAATAATCGTCCACCGCAGTGACAGTGTTATTCTTCTCCACAGAAAAAACTTCAATGCTTTGCATCTCGTTTAAATTGTGGCAATACTGTTGTGTGTCATGTTGACAACAACTCGGAAACAAATATTCTGATCTCAGATCAGCTGCTTGTACCAAAACACACAAAAAGATTTTAAAATTTCTAAACTGTGTTACACAATGAAACCTGTTTTGGAGTCAGTCACATTTTATTTCTATTTTGACCTCAAAGCAGTTAATCAAAACAGTGTGATTTAAATGAATGAACTGAATCTGAGTTTTGAATTTGACATCACTTCTAACAGCCACTCAGTGACGGCATAGTTACTTTGAAAAATGAATCTCATTACTGATTAAGTCTATTAAAAATAACTTTATGGATTTCTTTATTTTAAAAGTAAGTCTAAGTTAGATTACAAGTTACTTTATTAGGTTAATTCAGGAGCTTTGTGTGTGTGTGAGGTGGAGAGAGAGTGGGAACTCACTGTGTGGGTGTTCAGCCTGAGAGCTAGTTTCAGTCTGTTAGCTTGTTAGCTTGCTGGCCTGTTGTTATTATGGCATGGTTGCAGCTGACATTTCCAGAAATAAGGCAACAACTGTAAACGTCTTTCATGTACATCCTTTCAGTGTGTCTAGCCGGACACTACAATATCTTGTTACTAAGGAAAAGGACAAAATGCTAACACACAGTGACTTGGATAAGTAACTTTAATCTGATTACAGAGTTAGAAAAAGAAATCATTTAGATTACTCACTACTAAAAATGGTCAGATAAAAGTAACGCTGCAGACATTTCTATTTGTATGTTTTTCTCTTTTTAGGTGCGGGATAGGTAAGAAGGAGTGTGTTAATACATTCACATCATGTAGGCCTCCACTTGTTAAACAGCCTAGAAACTGAGCAGATTTTTCTTTTATAGATTAGGTTTAGTGTAGTTTTTGGTTTTATTGTTTTATTAGATAAAAGGTTATTTTTGTTTTATTTTATGTTTCATCAGCCCTTCTAGTGTTTTCAGTTTGAAATGGTTTGATTATCTTTGTTTTTTTTTATATATGTACATTTATAGTTGTAGTTTGTGAATCCTTTTGTTTTTGCATCATTGTATATTTTGAGGTGTGGTTTCAGTAAATGGTTTAAACAAGAACTTCTCTTATCTTTCTTTTTTTTTTACAGTTTCAATGGCACCAACCCACTCATCCAACCCATCCACTATGCTATACGTCCTTCTACCCCTAGACAAATTGAAGGGGCTGTAACATAGGCCTATTCACAAAGCAACTTAACACATAGACAATGTAAAGCTGTGTTTTATAATGCTATGTATGTGCCTGAAATCTTACTCTTAATGGCACTTGGGAGATAAATGATTTGTATGAGGAGGATCGATCAATCAGAGTTGACTGGTTAAGCCTTTCTGGACTGGGCTGACACTCTGGCTCGTTGATCACATCTCCTTGCTGATGGCTCGCCAGACGCTGAGCTCGGTATCTCTGCAACTTCCTATCTTGTCGATTTCCACTCCAGGTTTGCCTCGGCCTTCGCACCACTCCCTCCATTTCTGAGAAATAAGACGAGCTATCCTTAAGGGGAGAAATACATACACAAAAATCAGTACACTACAAATTTTACACCAACAACTACAACACATACAGTTACTTCAGAACAGCTTCTATACCATGGCCTTCTTTATACGTTCTTTAGTAAGAATAGAGGTCATATACACAGATACGTCAAAAAAGTTCAATTTACTTTTGATAAGAAATGTAGTATATACATTTATAACTATATTTAGTTTTTAAATATATTTATATTCTAAATAACATTAGCATAGAAATTTACACTGTACTGAAGGCACACACAACAATTATGGGTCCAGATGGCAAAGTCTGATGGCATACATAAGGAAGATAAGCCACAGAAGATCATAAGGCTAAGTGTACCTGGAGTGCTGTATCAAAACATATTAATGAAAAATTGTCTGGAAAGAGAAAATAGTAGGAGAAGGTACACAAGCAATATAGAAAAAAGCAGTCAATAAAAGCCAATTTAAGAACTTGTACTTGCAACAAAAGCCTCCACGCACAAATAAGTTAAAATGTTGATATGTAAATATATCCAACCTCTCAAAACACACAGAAAGAGTTTCCCACCAAACAGCCATCAAATTCTCAGAGCCAGTAGTCAAATAAAATAAAATCTAATGTGATTTATTGTCACATCTCAAGAGTACAGGTGTATAGGTGAGTAAAATCTTGAGTGCAAGTCTCTACTAGTATGCAGAGAACAAGATTTACAACATAGAATAGCATAAGTAAAATAAGATAGAAAATATACAAACACTTAAACAATATACACAATAACTTACACTATAGACATATAATATTGACTGTAAATGTAGGATAAAATATTACTGAATATATAAATATACTAAGCTATATAGATGTGCATATATCTAGTGTATATGTGTACAAGTGCAGAGATAGTCCAGTAGGTAACAGAGAAGTACAGGGTGCAGACTGCTGTATTTGGGATTGGAACCGGCTCTTCTGGTTCCTCTGGCAGCGGTTGGTGTATAAATCGCCGGTGAAATACTGTGCTGTATGACTACCCTCTGCAGGGATTTCCTCTCCAGAGCAGTACAGTTCCCGTACCAGGTGGTGATGCTACCCATCAGGATGCTTTCCACAGTGCAGGTGTAGAAAATCCTGAGGAGACTGGGGTTCAGACCAAACCTCCTTAGCCGTCTGAGGAAATGTTGGACCTTGCTGGGCCTTCTTCACCACCCTTGTGGTGTGTCCACGTCAGATCCTGCCTGCCCCGGAGACGCTCTCCATGCGGTCTGAGATGTTACCAACACTGCAGGCCGAGCATAGACCTCCTGCCCTGGCGGCACTCTCCCCGCTGCCGAGAAATGTTATCAATGCTGCAGGTCAAGCGTAGACCGCCTGCCCTGGTGGCACTCTTCCCGCGGCCGAGAAACGTTCTTAATGCCGCAGGCCGAGCGTAGACTGCCTGCCCTGGCGGCACTCTCCCGGCGGGCAAGAAATTATATCAATGCTGCAGGTCAAGCGTAGACCGCCTGCCCTGGTGGCACTCTTCCCGCGGCCGAGAAATGTTATCAATGCTGCAGGTCAAGCGTAGACCGCCTGCCCTGGTGGCACTCTTCCCGCGGCCGAGGAATGTTATCAATGCTCTCCACACAGCCGGAGATGTTATCAATGCTGCAGGCCGAGTGTAGACTGCACCGCCAGCCCCCTCCCTGCAGGTGAGAAATGTTATCAATGCTGCAGGCTGAGCATAGACTGCCTGGCCTGGCGGCACTCTCCCCACGGCCGAGGAATGTTATCAATGCTCTCCACACAGCCAGAGATGTTATCAATGCTGTAGGCCGAGTGTAGACTGCAACGCCAGCCCCTTCCCTGCAGGTGAGAAATGTTATCAATGCTGCAGGCCGAGCGTAGACTGCCTGCCATGGCAGAACTCTCCCTGTGGCCGAGGAATGTTATCAATGCTCTCCACACTGTCAGAGATGTTATCAATGCTGTAGGCCGAGTGTAGACTGCAACGCCAGCCCCTTCCCTGCAGGTGAGAAATGTTATCAATGCTGCAGGCCGAGCGTAGACTGCCTGCCATGGCAGAACTCTCCCTGTGGCCGAGGAATGTTATCAATGCTCTCCACACTGTCGGAGATGTTATTAATGCTGTAGGCCGAGTGTAGACTGCATTGCCGCCCCCCCCCCCCCCCCCCCCGGCTGAGAAATGATATCAATGCTACAGGCCGAATGTATGCTGTCCTCCCTGGTGGCCCCCTCCCCACGGCTAATTTGTTTCTCCTTATTTTGCAAATCTTCAGTTTTAAAGACTGAAATATCTGTTCATATGTAGCGACATTGCTTATACAAAGTCCACCCTGACTTAAACTCATCATAACTTAATGAATAAAATGTAACTTAAAAAAATACTAAAACTAAGTCAAAATCAGACAAGACAGACAAGAATGGAACATTATGATGGAACTGCAAAAACACTCCCTGCAGTCCACAAACAGTGGGAATGCATGAATATATGACAGGTTGGCCATGGTGACGGTAAGGGCTTCACAGTCAACAGCTACAGAGTCCAGGCACAGGGTTCAGTGTATGTGTGATAGCAATATACATCGGATATAGTTAAAAGACTGTAAAACTAAAGCATAATCACATGTTAAAATGAACACAGGTCTCACCTCATCAGTGGGCTCCTCGATCTCTTCAGCATCTTTCTCTGGGCTGGAGCTTCGGCCATGTTCAGCGCTATTTACAGGAAACAGACCCAGTGCGCTAGGCAGCAACTCTTTTCCCGTCACCCAGCGCAGGCCGGGAATGGGCCAGCCATGGCTGCCATTACTCCCAGAAGGCTTAGCAGTTCGACATGCCTGCGGGTAGAAAAACAGAGGAGCCATTCACAAGGCTAGGAGAAATTACCCAGGCGACCTCTGCTGCCTGCTGGCTCTCACAGAGACAGACAGCAATCAAACACTGTGTCTCAGCCCTTCACACCTGTCAGTGTATCAAAACACAGCCAAAAGCAATAACACAATGATCTATAAAAAGATCCATTGAAATAGATGGACATTGATAATAATTTCAAATTTAACTCACTGATAAAGAGCCACACCCCATTAAATATTTTGCTTTTTAAAAAGAAATACAGAAAATATTGTTATTTTTCTAACAATATATATCTATAAAGGTGATTCCATCATCGCTGCTAAAACAATGATCATTTGTACAGTTGTGGTCAAAAGTTTACATACACTTGTAAAAAAACATAATGTTATGGCTTGAGTTTTCAATAAGTTCTACAACTCTTATTTTTCTGTGATAGAGTGATCGGAACACATACATGTTTGTCACAAAAAACAGTCATAAAATTTGGTTCTTTCATAAATTTATTATGGGTCTGCTGAAAATGTCACCAAATCTGCTGGGTCAAAAATATACATACAGCAACAAAATTTGTCAATTTTGGTGATGTAGCGAGTTGTGTCAATCAAATTAGCTTCATGTCATGGCCTCTTCACTTCTTGTAAGTGATTCTGATTGACTACAGCTGTTGACTTCTCATGAGCCCATTTAAATAGGGCTCATTTGACCCAGTGATTACACTCAGCTACAAAAGCTACAATGGGAAAGTCAAAGGAACTCAGTGTGGATCTGAAAAAGCGAATTATTGACTTGAACAAGTCAGGGAAGTCACTTGGAGCCATTTCAAAGCAGCTACAGGTCCCAAGAGCAACTGTGCAGACAATTATACGCAAGTATAAAGTGCATGGAACAGTTGTGTCACTGCCACGATCAGGAAGAAAACGCAAGCTATCACATGCTGCCGAGAGGAGATTGGTCAGGATGGTCAAGAGTCAACCAAGAATCACCAAGAAGCAGGTCTGCAAGGATTTGGAAGCTGATGGAACACAGGTGTCAGTCTCCACAGTCAAGCGTGTTTTACATCGCCATGGACTGAGAGGCTGCCGTGCAAGAAAGAAGCCCTTGCTCCAGAAAAGGCACCTTAAGACTCGGCTGAAGTTTGCTGCTGATCACATGGACAAAGATAAAACCTTCTGGAGGAAAGTTCTCTGGTCAGACGAAACAAAAATTGAGCTGTTTGGCCACAACACCCAGCAATATGTTTGGAGGAGAAAAGGTGAGGCCTTTAATCCCAGGAACACCATGCCTACTGTCAAGCATGGTGGTGGTAGTATTATGCTCTGGGGATGTTTTGCTGCCAGTGGAACTGGTTCTTTGCAGAAAGTAAATGGGATAATGAAGAAGGAGGATTACCTCCAAATTCTGCAGGAAAACTTAAAACCATCAGCCCGAAGGTTGGGTCTTGGGCGCAGTTGGGTGTTCCAACAAGACAATGACCCAAAACACACATCAAAAGTGGTAAAAGAATGGCTAAACCAGGCTAGAATTAAGGTTTTAGAATGGCCTTCCCAAAGTCCTGACTTAAACCCCATTGAGAACATGTGGACAGTGCTAAAGAAACGGGTTCATGCAAGAAAACCATCACATTTAGCTGAACTGCACCAATTCTGTCAAGAAGAGTGGTCAAACATTCGACCTGAAGCTTGCCAGGAGCTGGTGGATGGCTACCAAAAGCGCCTAGTTGCCGTGAAAATGGCCAAGGGACATGTAACCAAATACTAATGTTGCTGTATGTATATTTTTGACCCAGCAGATTTGGTGACATTTTCAGCAGACCCATAATAAATTTATGAAAGAACCAAATTTTATGACTGTTTTTTGTGACAAACATGTATGTGTTCCGATCACTCTATCACAGAAAAATAAGAGTTGTAGAACTTATTGAAAACTCAAGACAGCCATAACATTATGTTTTTTTACAAGTGTAGTATGTAAACTTTTGACCACAACTGTATACTGGATAAAGTATATTTTTTTATTTGTTGAATTTCACACAAAAAATCATATAACCGCAAGCAGAGATCATTGAGGTCCTAGTTCTTATGAGTATATTTGTACAATTTAGATAAATGTTGATGAACTTTACATTGCTCCCGGGTGTCCAAAGAAAAAAAACATTAATGGACAAAAACTGAATTACTATGCAAATCTCACTAAAACCTGCTAGAAGAGACATTTCAAAAAGAGGATGTACATTAACAAAGATGCCAAAGGTAGGAAATGAACCCACAGTCTTGCAGTCCAGAGGGGAGTGTTTTAGGGATTAGCCTCTCTGTACCATTGGCAATGTGGCACTTATTGTCAATTTCTTGTTCCAGAAAAAAAAGAGAATAGGATTTTTTTTTTGCAACTATTTACAAGTGTTGCATTATTATTGTATTTTATTAAATTTTCCTAAAAATTATTACATTTTAAATATTAAGATTTTTATGTTAAGTTGAAATTATATGTGAAAAAATCGTAATTTTGGTCACAATTTCACAATCTACAATAAAGTAATACCAGCTATAAATACAATCCGGTCAGCCATGATTATTTATGTACTTAGTTAACTTAATTATGTACTTAGTTAACTTAATTAATTACTTTAAACTTTCAAAGTAGGACTGATTGGCACGTCAAAAAATCTTGTTTTCTGTATTTTTCTAGATATTGCAAAGGTAGGTGTAGGCGGAGCCATAAAAACCCAGTGACTTATTGGTGCAGAAAACTTGACTGAATAAGAGGCCAAAGAATTTTCACTGATGCTGAGATATTGACCAAAGATCAAAGCAAAGCATTGGGTAAATTATTATACCTAGATTTTAAATGTAAAAATTATCTTTTCAAATATTGAGTTGTGCTATCTATTTACTGATTCTGATAAAACAGGTTTTACTTTACCTTCAAAATCTAAAGGTTTATCACTATAGACAGTGGAGACACCTTCACATTGCACCTATTTATACATCTTCCAAAAAAAGATAGATTTATATCATAACTAGGATTTTTAGTTCTTACATAACAATTTTGTATTTGTTAACAGACAGCACCACCTAAAGTGATTCACAAGCTACTTCTTCCTTATTAAATATTAAACAAAAAAAGCAAATATAACCTTCTTGTATTTTCACTGTTTTATATGTGAACAAAAATACAAATAAAAGATATCACGATTATCAAATATTATTGAGGTAATTTCCATTTATGGTACGATACGTTGATAATGTACTAATCATGACAGGCCTAACTGCCACATTAAAGTGGTCTTCACCTCTTCACGTTTCTGAATTTAACTTGGAATTATATACAGACCTGGCAACCTATGACTGACACATTGGCTCTGCAATTTCGCGAAGCTCTGCAGTTTAAATCGCAATATGAGACTCAGTGGACCACGAGATTAACGAAACTGGAAAAATGTGTTAAAGTCAACAGATACGAAGAATCAGTGTGTGCGCGCAGTATTGTGAAAAAGTATTTGCCTTAAACCAGGGGTGTCCAAACTACGCGAGGTATTTTAGAAACAGAATGAGAGTTGGCCCGCTGTTAAGCAGGTTTTTATAATGTGAGATTCAAAGTTTGAACGCTAGGTGTCAGAAACGGGCCAAAGAGTCTAAAAGCAGAGAGAGTGAAGTTTTAGCGCAGAAAAACGGGCCAAAGAGTCTAAATGCGGAGAGAGTGCGCAGTTCTATCCATTGGCGAAACAGGTGGATTTGTCCCCCCCCCAAAAAATTATATCATTTTGCTCAGATCAGCTGTACTATTAATGAGCAGACAGACCGGACCAATCACGGAGCCAGTTCAGGTATTAAGTCCTGCCTCTCAGTAGAAACAGCCAATCAGCTTGCTGGTTTCACTGCGCGAGGAGGAGAGGCAGTGTGCTGTTGGGAAAGCCCCTCCCTTGCTGTGAGATTTAGCAGCGGGACCGGGACGCAGCAGCAGCTGATTTTAAGATATGGATATATGGTGATTTTTCTAAAATAAAGGTAACGGAGCTAACCATGTAAACTGTGATGATATGTTTCTGATAGCTGGTTAAAAATACACGTATCTGAATCAGTTTAAACCCACTGTGATTAATAAACTGAAGCTGTGTTAGTGAGTTAGCTTAACTTTGGAATTAGATACTGTGGCGTGAGGAGGCGGGGGAACCGTGGGTCCGCCCCACGCCGGAACTCACAGCCATGTCTGTCCCAGCCGGTGGGCATCCAGGACTGATTAAGCCGCCAGCTGGGACAGGCATAAAAACTCTACCTCAGCTCACACTCGAGAGAGACTTGGACTTGGGAGGAGTGAGCTGAGGCCGCGCGGACCTTTAAACGACCACGAAGTAATTCTACAGACTCTAGAGCCCCATTGGGCCATAGTATGTTTATTTAAGTTTGTTTTTGGGTGTGGTGGAGGGCGTTAAAAGAAAATAAAGGTATGATTTGAGTTCATTTACTCCCCGTGTCTGTGTTCTCTGTGTGCTTCCTCCTTCCGGGTCACAGTGGTCACGCCCCTAACCCCAGGGGCCTACCACAGTGGTGGAGAATGCGGGCCCGCCCCTTTTGGGCGGGGTCCAGTGACCTGGTTGGAAGGAAGCCGCGGAGTTGAGCACGGCACGGGGCTGTGGTGGACTCAAAGCGTGCCTTTGTTTGGGCGCCCGAAGCCACACCTCAGTTTTGTTTTGCTTTTTTTTTTCGGAAAAATAATTAATAAAAAAAAAAAATAATAATAATAATAAATAAATAATGCCTCGCGGGAGAAAAAAAGGGAGGCCCGCCCCCGGCTACTCACCGCCTCTCTGGTGTGACGCCGGGGAATTCCCCTTCGCCTGTCTACTCCTCGAGCCAGAGCCCGCCCCCAGCTTCTCTCCACCGCTCTGCAGCGGTGACGCTGGGGATTTCCCCTTCTCCTCTCTGCTTCCGGAGTGGCTCCGTCAGCGCTGGGAGGACGCCAGCGAGAGGCGGCTGCAGCAGCAGTGGACGCCTCGCCCCGAACTCGGCTGGTGCGAGTGGTGTCCGAGCCCCAGACACCGGGAGGCCGAGTGCTCTCACACCGGCCCGGACTTCTGCTGCTGCTGCGTCTTCCCAGAGGAGGAGGACGAGTTCTGCGCCTCTCCGCCCGGGCTAAGGTCTGACTCCGCCCCGCCTCTCCGGCGAAACTCTTCGGCGGCCGAGTCCGAGTCGTGGAGGGGGGAGAACCCCCTCTCCAGCCCCGGCGCTACCGAGAGCCGCCGCTCCACAAGCCCCGGCGCTACGGAGAGCCGCCGCTCCACAAGCCCCGGGGCTACCGAGAGCCGCCGCTCCACGAGCCCCAGGGCTACCGAGAGCCGCCGCTCCACGAGCCCCGGCGCTACCGAGAGCCGCCGCTCCACAAGCCCCAGCGCTACCGAGAGCCGCCGCTCCACGAGGCCCGGCGCTACCGAGAGCCGCCGCTCCACAAGCCCCGGCGCTACCGAGAGCCGCCGCTCCACAAGCCCCGGCGCTACCGAGAGCCGCCGCTCATCCAGCCCCGGCGCTACCGAGAGCCGCCGCTCCACAAGCCCCAGCGCTACCGAGAGCCGCCGCGCTTCCGAGAGCAGCCGCTCCACCGAGAGCCGCCGCTCCACAAGCCCCGGCGCTTCCGAGAGCCGCCGCTCCACAAGCCCCGGCGCTACCGAGAGCCGCCGCTCCACGAGCCCCGGCGCTACCGAGAGCCGCCGCTCCACAAGCCCCGGCGCTACCGAGAGCCGCCGCTCCACAAGCCCCGGCGCTACCGAGAGCCGCCGCTCATCCAGCCCCGGCGCTACCGAGAGCCGCCGCTCCACAAGCCCCAGCGCTACCGAGAGCCGCCGTTCCGAATGCCCCGGCGCTACCGAGAGCCGCTGCTCCACAAGCCCCAGCGCTACCTAGAGCCGCCGCTCTGCAAGCCCCGGCGCCCTGAGCCGCCGCTCCGCCTGTCCCGGTGCCCCGAGCCGCCGCTCCACCGGTACCGGTGCCCCGAGCCGCCGCTCCACCGGTCCCGGTGTCCCCGAGCCGCCGCTCCACCCGCCACAGCGCTGCCGAGAGCCGCCGCACCTCCCGCCACGGCGCTGCCAAGAGCCGCCGCACCTCCCGCCGCGGCGCTGCCGAGAGCCGCCGCACCTCCCGCCACGGCGCTGCCGAGAGCCGCCGCTGCGCGAGGCTGGGGGACTAAGGCTGGGAGGTGGGCTGCCATCTCCACGGGCCTCTCTCTGGAGGGGGGGGCCCAAGCGAACGAACTGCATCCCCCGCTCTCCTCACCCCGCCTCTCTTCGTTACTCCCCGTGTCTGTGTTCTCTGTGTGCTTCCTCCTTCCGGGTCACAGTGGTCACGCCCCTAACCCCAGGGGCCTACCACAATACATTGGGAGTCAAGGTTTAAGAAATAAAAAAAAAACTATATATATAATGTTCAACTTGCCCTGTACCTGATCAGCTAATCACTATTTCATTTTCAAACTGTGTTTATTAATTAAGGATTACAGGACTTGTGAGCTATAATGAACAAAACTTAATTTAGCTAACTAACTTAGTTAGCTAGAAGCTGGATGTAGAGGATAGCCAGAATTTAGTACAGTACTTTATGTTTGTAGTTTAAAGCAGTTTCTTAACCCTAATCACTGCCCCAAAATCCAGCTGATCAGCTAATAAACAGTCATTTACTGAGTTTACCTGTTAAAATCATTTAGCCCTCTATGGAGCCTAAATTAGTCATGTATGTCCAGCAGTGTATTAGACACATCATACCACCACATACTTTATTAAGTGCCTTTAAGGGAGAGGAAGCTGTAGAATATGCAGAACAGTGTTAATATGCAGTAGAATATGTAAGAACAGGGTTGAGAAACACTGCTGTAACGTGACTTCTGTTCATTTGTAGTTCACAGTAAGACCACATGTTCTGACGTTTATAAAAATATCTATATAAAGACACCATCTTAAGAAGAGCTCTCAGTAGAAAAAAAAGCGCAGGAGAAAATGTAAATATACAACAGAATTGACATGCCAATACATAATAGTAATAACAATAATAATTATAATAACCAAATCTGTTATTATTTTAAATGTTAGGTGAAAACTAATCAGTTTTTCTCATATGTATAAAATTCAGACATTGCATGCATATTTTTTTTCTAACAACAGTAACTGTAACGTGGAGTAACATGTTTAGATTGTAAAATCCCCTTATAAAGATAATTTACTTTTAATTAAAAATAATTTCCACCAATGTTGTTCTAGGAAACTATAGGGTGGGCTTAGGTTCATATTGGCAAATATGTCCCCCCAATATCAAGCCCGCTCCTACGCCCTTGGTTCTAGCACAGAAAAACGGGCCAAAGAAACTAAAAGCGGAGAGGGTGCGCATTTCTAGCTAAAAAACGGGCCAAAGAGTTTAAAATCGGAGAGAGTGCGCATTTCTAGCGAAAAAAAAAAACAGCCAAAGAGTCGAAAAGCGGAGAGGGTGCACATTTCTAGCACAGAAAAACAGGCCAAAGAGTCTAAAAGCAGAGAGGGTGCGCATTTCTAGCACAAGAAACGGGCCAAAGAGTCTAAAAGCAGAGAGGGTGCGCATTTCTAGCACAAAAAAACGGGCCAAAGAGTCTAAAAGCAGGGAGGGTGCGCATTTCTAGCGCAAAAAACAGGCCAAAGAGTCTAAAAGCAGAGAGGGTGCGCATTTCTAGCACAAAAAAACGGGCCAAAAAGTCTAAAAGCAGGGAGGGTGCGCATTTCTAGCGCAAAAAAAAAAAAAAGCGGAGACAGTGCGCAGTTTTATATGGAGAGGAATTAGTGCCAAACTGAAAAGCAAACACTAGGGTGGAACAATGTAAAAACAATCAACAAAATGCATTGCTTTTCCTCACTAACATGCAGAATAAGCAGGGCCGCCGCTCTGCATACGCAGACAACGCAGCCAGCGTTAGGCCTCAACCATTTTGCAGTTGCAGGGAGCCAAATCGACTGAGAATGAAATGTGTTGAAATTATGACACCCAATTAAATTTTAAACCCAATGTGAATTATTTATGATACGCTCATCTTTTTTGTCTTTAAACATTGCATGGGGCACCTACTCCACTACTTAAAAGCGGCACGTTATTATTTTTGTGCATAATATAATGCCCCCACCCCTATTGCCTGAAATGGCACGGCTCGGTTTGCTCTGTTGGTTGTTGCCAGATGTGACATTTTCCAGTCAAATAAATAATCAAAAAATGCATGGAGGCGCTAAATCTTGCGCATGTTTAACCATTTTTAAAGTGTATGTGGCCATTCTATACAAAAACTTGTCCAGTGCAATATTTGTGTAAGTTAAAAACTTAAAATAAAATAAACAAATAGGGGGCCTCCCTGACCAGTTATGCTTAGGGCCTCCAAAACCTTAGCAGCGGCCCTGAGAATAAGTGCCAAAATTAAATGCAAAAACTACTATTACATTACATTTCATTGCACTTGATCTCTTTATTGAAAAACAATACACACTTATTTGCATTTTCAAAACCAAACGCTGAATTAGTGCCAGAATTTATAAAATACACCTTGAAATGTTATCAAGACACAGCTGTATTTTTTTTCACCATAAGATACTTTAAACATGAACTCCTCCTTTAAATGTAATACTTACGAGATTGCTTTTAAACACGGATGTGAGGAAAATGTGCCAGAATGAAAAGTTTTAGCTCCAGTGCACTGCTTTAATATCACCCAATCTCTGAACAGAAAAACAGTGTGTGTGAATTTGTATTTACAGAAAGAAACGCTGAATTCGTGTCAGAATCGCACTTAAAATGCAATCACCTCAACTGCATTGTATTCCACTGTGTGGCGCTGCGAACGTGTAAAGCAATCACAATGTCCAGCGATTGCATTTCATCTAACCACAGCCTGTAATCGTGCCAAAATAAAATCAAATCACTGTCCAGTCAGAACGCTCTCCTGAATTTGTGGCGGGGCTGAGACGCCAGTCTCTTGGAGCTGTACCAGAAGAAAAGTCTTTCCGCGACAGGATAAAAGAGGAAATAAAAACTTTAATTCAACAAATTAAGGCTGGGACAGTTACAGACGACTATGTGCTGCTCAGAGTGGAGTGGATTTTAGAGAAGACGCTCATGTTCTCACATTTAGCGCCAAAGACTTTCCCGAAACCTCAAACAATGCTCCAACTCCAGCAGTCCAACATAGACATATATACATTGACACTACATTGACTGGCGCCGTCTGTTGCACGCGGCCCAGGGCATTAATTTACACTGAGGAAGGTGTAAAATACACCTATAATAATCACAACTCTACCAGTTTATACCTGATTTATACACGGTTTGGTTTAGTAATGGTACAGGACGCCGTCACACATTACAAATACATGCTTTCATGCTGGAATACTTGTTAAGCTCTTTAACAAAGACAGACATATGATATGGCATATTAATAAGTGTATAAATTAATTATATATATATCACAACATTATATATATAACAACATTATTTATATAACACCATTCATACACAAAATGCAGTACAATGCTTCAAAATAAACTTAAATAAAAAAATAAAACAATAAATAAAATAAAGCAAATAAAACCAACTAAAAAAGTAAATAGTTTTACGTTTAAAAGTAATAAAATAATATTAATAGATTAAGTATAGACATATTAAAATATAATATAGATTAAAATAAACATAATACAAATAAGAACAAAATCAAACAAAAAATTTAATATAATAAAAAAAAATACCTGACAATTGCATGTGTGTTATGTTTGTAATTTAAATAATTCTTATTTTAAAAGCCCTTTACCTATGATGGCGTTTTTGGGTCATTCTTAAAAAAAATGTGGCTGTCCGCCACATACACATTTCTGCCGTTTCCAAATGCAATCCTAATAGGAATTGAATGAATTAAATTTAGGGCTTGGAATTTACTTATGTATTTATTAAAAGAGTAATGTAGCGCTGAATTAGCTGTCCCAGACCCATAACCTATCCTATTTAAACATTTTTTTTTTTTAGTAGTGCGTTAAAACTGAACTTTTAAAACATATTTTCAGTGAGTTTGAATGAGCGAAATCTGTTCAGAATTATACTATTTAACATTGCAAGTCTAAAGAAGCATAGACCTATTATTTAAGAAAAATATTTTTCCCAGCGGCCGGTGTTCAGGTCGGGTATCGGGCAGATAATCCAAACTCCAGTCCAAACACATGCCGTCAGGTGAATTGGAGTTGCTGAAATATTCCCATCGGTGTGTGTGTGTGCGTGTGTCTGTCGGTCTATTATCCTCCGCTTTGATATTTATCAGTAATATCTTTTTTCGTTTCTTACATTGGATATTAACTGCCTCATTTTTTCTTTGTAGCTTTCCTTTAGTGTCAATCGTGGGTCTGTTATACTTATGAAGTTCGTTTTAAAATGATATTTCTTTGAGTTATTCTCAGTCCTGAATACATTAATCAAGATATAAGCACTGATTGCAGCCAGATCAGGAATATTGTAGTGGATGTGGATTTAGGCCTGTAAACTGGATGAATAAATATATATATATAATTCAATTAAATAAATACATATATGCATTCTTCTTCTTTCTCTTCTTCTACTTTCTCTTCTTCTTATTATTATTATTATGTAAACCTAATGTAGCCAGATATAACGAGTTTAATCTGGTAACATAACGACTTTAATCTGGTAATATTAAGACTTTCATTTTATAACGAATTTAATATTACGACTTTAATCTGGTAATAGTATGACTTTAATCTGGTGTTCGACTTTAATCTGGTAATAGTATGACTTTAATCTGGTGTTCGACTTTAATCTGGTAAAATAACTACTTTAATCTGGTAATATAACGACCTCCTCCACCAGTCTTATACACTGCTTTTGGATAACCTTATGCCACTTCTTGTGCACAAAATTCATGCACTTCAGCTTGGTTTGATGGCTTGTGGTTTGGTAAATTTGGTAAAATCTAAGAAATCCATAGTTTCAGGTGGTCTCTCTCTGTATGTATGTATAAATGTATATGGGGGGTATATGTACATGTATATATGTATGTATGTATGTACATATCAGTATATACAAATAATTAATTAATACACTTTTTTTTAATACGCCATACCATATTCCAGCATGAAAGCATGTATTTGTAATGTGTAACAGCGTCCTGTATCATTACGAAACCAAACCTTGTGTAAATCGGGTATAAACTGGTAGAGTTGTGATTATTATAGGTGTATATAATAAAGGCGCCAGTCAATGTAGTGTCAATGTATATATGTCTATGTTGGACTGCTGGAGTTGGAGCATTGTTTGAGGTTTCGGGAAAGTCTTTGGCGCTAAATGTGAGAACATGAGCGTCTTCTCTAAATTCCACTCCACTCTGAGCAGCACATAGTCGTCTGTAACTGTCCCAGCCTTAATTTGTTGAATTAAAGTTTTTATTTCCTCTTTTATCCTGTCGCGGAAAGACTTTTCTTCTGGTACAGCTCCAAGAGACTGGCGTCTCAGCCCCGCCCCAAATTCAGGAGAGCGTTCTGACTGGACAGTGATTTGATCACAGGCTGTGGTTAGATGAAATGCAATCGCTGGACATTGTGATTGCTTTACACGTTCGCAGCGCCACACAGTGGAATACAATGCAGTTGAGGTGATTGCATTTTAAGTGCGATTCTGACACGAATTCAGCGTTTCTTTCTTTAAATACAAATTCACACACACTGTTTTTCTGTTCAGAGATTGGGTGATATTAAAGCAGTGCACTGGAGCTAAAACTTTTCATTCTGGCACATTTTCCTCACATCCGTGTTTAAAAGCAATCTCGTAAGTATTACATTTAAAGGAGGAGTTCATGTTTAAAGTATCTTATGGTGAAAAAAAAATACAGCTGTGTCTTGATAACATTTCAAGGTGTATTTTATAAATTCTGGCACTAATTCAGCGTTTGGTTTTGAAAATGCAAATAAGTGTGTATTGTTTTTCAATAAAGAGATCAAGTGCAATGAAATGTAATGTAATAGTAGTTTTTGCATTTAATTTGGGCACTTATTCTGCATGTTAGTGAGGAAAAGCAATGCATTTTGTTGATTGTTTTTACATTGTTCCACCCCAGTGTTTGCTTTTCAGTTTGGCACTAATTCCTCTCCATAGTTTTAGCGCAGAAAAAGGGCAAATGAGTCTAAAAGTTGCTGTAATTAAGGAGTTTAATATTAAGAGACATCATGAAATGAAACATCAGTTTGAAAAATCTTAGTTTACACAACACTGTCAAAGATAAAGATAGTAAGTCAAGTAAAATGGTGTGTAAATTAAAGTAATCAGGAAAATGTATTATTTAAAGTGTTATATTTCATTATTTGTTTTATTACAGAGTCTTTGGCCCGTGGCTTCAAATATATTTCTCCTTCTGGCCCCCAACAAAAAAAGTTTGGACACCCCTGCCCTAAACATATTTTAATATCAGACAAATATAACTCGAGTAAATCTAACAAGCTGTTTTTAAATGATACTTTTATTTATTAAGGGAAAAACTATCCAAAATAACCTGGCCCTGTGTGAAAAAATATTTGCCCCCTAATGACTTTGGCACCAACAAATGCAATCAAGCTTTACCGATAACTGGCAATGAGTCTTTCACATCTATGTGGAGTTATTTTATATACAGGTATATACAGGTTTGAGTATACACAGGTGTGCATCTTTCTCAGTTCATCAACATTTTAACATCCATGCTACACCCATGTCTCACCTCTGCACCCGGGAGCCTGATACCTGCAGTGATCAGCTAAACCTGAAAGACAGAACAGAGGGATGTGGTGTGCTGACTTTAAACCTCAGGTTCTTTTATATTTATAATCTTATTTTCTGTAAAAAAAAAAAAAATCTTGCTTTAATGTTTGGGAAGGAGAGTAACGTAATTTCAATCCCTTGAACGTCCTGTTTATATGCAGTATTGACAATAAAACTACTAGACTTGACTTGAAAGAGCCCCAGTGTCCATCCCTACTCCTAAGAGGACAAAAATAGATAATCCATGTTGAATACTTTTGCTTATTTAAGCAAGATTCCCTGCCTTTCAGTCTATTGTTGCCCCTACAGTATTGCTCATGTAAATAAAGACTGCTGTTCTGGTCAAGAGGCAAAAAATCCTTCTTTCTATCCAAGTTTTGATAAAACAGTGCCCTCTAGTGTCATAGTCAAGAACAAGAACAGGACACATTGAGTCAAAACCAAGAGATTTAGTAACAGAGACCTGATTACATTTTCTTTTCATCATATAAAAAATATAAGAACATGGAAAAGTGTGTAATTTATCAGTTATATCATACATAACTTAATTGCATAAAAGTCGGCATGCTCTTTCAAATGTACAAAAATATTAATAAAAAAACAGAATGCTGTTTTTGTAAATCTTGTATATATATATATATATATATATATATATATATATATATATATATATATATATATATATATATATATATATACATACATTCTTTTTTTTACAACAGAATACATATCAGGTGCTGAAAATGAGACATTTAACAATTCGTGAAAAATAATAACTCAAAACTACAAAACTTGATGTCAGCAACACATTTCAAAACCATGAGGCATGTTGTCTTATTCTTGACTAATGTAAGATTCTATCTAAGGGGTCTTAAACTTAAATAACCTGGGGGCCAGAGAAATGCAGAGAAAATGCAGTGGGAAAAGGGAAATCACCATCTTATGTTAACTATAACTTACACAGAAATTCAAACAGTTTAGTGTTTCAGACATCTCAAGTTGCAAAAGTTAATTTCAGGGAGGTTAACCCCTTTCATATTCATCAGTACTAAATGAGAAACACTGTCATAAGCCACTGTAACAAGCTGGTTTGGTCCCTGCAGATTGTGTCAATTCAGTTCCTGGGTAATGTCAACTAATAATAAAAAATCTTTTGCCAATTTAGCATTAAGTTCAAGAACATGCAGCCTGCCTTCATTCATAAATTTCTTGATTTCCTCAAATAACCTTTTTTGACACTTTCTCTGCCAGTGCAGATCTGTAAAGTACAAGACATCACTAAGTGCTGGATTAATGTTCTCCAAAATAGCAGGAAACTAAAGGTGCTGTAATCCTTTTGATTTCATGCAGTTTATGCAATTTACTACAACTGATACAACACTGTCAAATTTTAAGCATTTACTGCAGAGTACATGCTGATGAATAATGCAGTGCAACACAATCACAGGCTTTACTACATGCTCTTCCTTCAGCTTTCCCTGAACCAGTGCCATTTCAGAGCAAGCCATCAAGACACGGCTGCTGGAATATATCACTAGCAGTGGTCTTACTGTGCATAGGACATAAAGATCACACCTGTCACCTTTAAGATCAGCCTCGGCTGAGAATAAGCTGACTCCGCCCTTCCCACACCATTAGCTTATTACAAGCAGTATATATACTGGGACATTTGCTTAGTTTAGTTGTGAGATATTGCCACAGTGTCTTATGGAGCGGTTATCTTCTGTGTATTGTTATTTCTGGTTTTTGATCCTTGCCTGTCTTTGACTACGATTTTGCCTTGTGATTTATACCTGGTTTTGAACTCTGCCTGTATTTTGGATTACGATTTTTCCCTTGCCTTTTTTGGATTAATAAAACCTGCCTGCATTTGCATCCAAACCCCCTTGGTTGGTTCTTACAGAATAACTTGCCACCCATGGATGAAGCAGGAACCTCTGACCTGACCGAGGTTGTGGCTAAACAAGCAGCTAGGTTCAGCATTTAACACTTTAACTGAGCGTTTGGATCTACCCACTGTCAGTTAAAGAGACACAGACTATAGAAGGTATCTACCCACTGTCAGTTAAAGAGACACAGACTATGGAAGAATAGTCCAGGAAGCCCTGAGCCAGTGTTTTATTATTTCATCTACCTCTCCTGACTTAGCTGGAATGTTCTTTGTAGAAAAGAAGGATGGAGGATTGGGGCCATGTGTAGACTAAAGTGGTCTGAATGGTCATTTCAGAGAAGTTTCATTTCTGGGTTATTTCTGGGATGGATAAGACCAGAGGGCAGAGAGGAACTTCAGCTTAGTGGCAGCTCCACTTACTTCCTTACTCAGGGGCAGTGTTCTGAAGTCTCACGCTTTGAACATGTTTCACACGCACCTCAGCGAGTTCACACGCCACACATTGTATTTCTCACGCTTGCCAATCCATCGGCTGTATATTATAATGTACTCTTGTTAAGCCAATCAGATTATAAATCGCTCTGTTGTTAGGCAGACCTAGTCAAAGAGAGTGGAGTTTCAGCCAGAGTGTCAGGCGAGAAGAACTGTCCGATTTGAAATTCGAAGTCAAAAGTTTAAATATCATATTGTTTATATTATTTAATGTTTAGGCTAAAAGACTCTCACAACTGGCTGTAGCAACAGCACACATGCATTTACATGAAGTTTTGAATGAAGTCTCTTAGCAAATGTTTCAACAAAAAACGTGATCTATCCCTATTGTAAAACTACTAAAGCTGTCAACAGCCAAGGGATTAGAGCAGCTTCATCAAACCCAGTGACAGACATGCAAAGCATCTACTGCTCTGAAAAATGTGGGCTTGGAATCATATCTAACATTTTTATGATTTTAATGAGCAGAGGGGATTCTAGGATCAGAGGTTTAGGGGTGTTGAGCACAGTTTAAACACAGCCACAATGCCCTCCCTTAAAAAACATGGACTGTAAATGAATTTGAGAAGAGTTCCCAGGAGGGGTGATTGTGTCATATTAGAAGACATATAATCATTTAGATTTAAGTCAGACACACAAACTATGATGTACAGGGGACAGGTGTGTTACTTTTTAAACATCTTTTCAGCAGATAATTTTTTTTTATTATTTTGATAATAACAGCTGAAGCCTCCTTATCTGGTCTGATTTAAACAGCTAAAAGTGGAAAGCTACTGAAAACTCAGTATGGATTTCTCAGGGCATCTGCTTAAACTGAAAATCAATGTATTCTTTCACATGAATCTAAATTGCTTTTTTTTTTAAACAAACCCAATATTAATGACTGACTTACTGACTGGCCACACTCACACACAAACACACACATAGGATGTATCAGGAGTGGGAACTTGTGTCAGACAACTGCAGAATAAAGAGAGCTATTTAAAATTGTGAGCCCAGGCACGTGCTCAGCGGAGAGAACATAGATTATTTTTTGCAGATTCTGAGCCCCTAAAAAAGGAAAGACGATGACACTGGTAATGAATAGAGGCTGCATGTGAAAATTTATTGTAAAATAATTAAACTAAGTGAAAATATGTATATATTTTACTATTTACTGTGGGGAGCAAGTGTTTGTCTTGGAACCCTTTGTTCACTCTCTGACATGCATACCGCCCTTTAAATAACTCAGTTTTAGTTTCATGAATCCACAGCACCTTATTCCAAAATTAATGTTTTTGGCGTGTGTTCAGAAAAAGCTACTTCTGCATTACTCTCCCATACAGCCTCTCCTTGTGATGATGATATAGGTCTTTGAGCTGGTCTGTGGGTTGACTATGACTGTGATCACCATCCTTCTTCTCTGCTTATCTGAGATTTTCCTTGGCTGCCACTTCAGCTCTTAACTAGAACTGTGCCTGTGTTCTTCCATTTCCTCACTATGTTCCTCACAGTGGAAACTGACAGCTGAAATCTCTGAGATAGCCTTTTGTATGCTTTCACTAAACCATGATGTTGAACAAAAAAAGATATTCAAATCAATAAAACGGAAAGGGAGCCCAAATTATAGTGTAAGCCCTGTATATGCTTAAAGAATTTTGCACTTTCTGTAAATCCTATAAACTTAATTTCACTTCTTAAATACCACTATGTTTGTCTGCTATATGATATATTTAAAATTGCTGACCTGAAAAAACAATGATTTATAAAGAAAAATCAAAATCATTAGGGCTGCCCAAACTTTTTTACTGTATATTAGATCCGGTACCTACATAAATATTTAAATGTACATTCTGTAGGAAAAGAGAGCGAGCATGTGAAATAGTTACAGCAGTCCAATTTCAAAACATCACAAACAGTAGTTTGCCCCGCTCACCCCTACCCAGCCATGGCAACGAGGCTGAAGTTGGTTTGATATTCGCAGCTCCAGATTCGTTTGGCTCGATATTCGCAGCCTCGTATTCCCCGGCTGAAGTTGGTTTGATATTCGCAGCTGCCGCTTCACTGATCCACCGTGAACTAAAGGGAGCGTTCACAAACACCCGCTGTTTATATTAAACACCTCACAGATCAACACTGAAGGAGATAGAATGAAGAAAATCAGTACAGCTGTTTATAAACAAAGTAAATATACAATATCTTATTAAATGTAATTTTATATACACGACCTTTCATCACTTTTTTTCTCCAGTTTTACTTAGAACATGAATTTGCTGTTCTAGTGTAATTCATTCATTTCCTGAGTAAAAATATCTGAAATAGAGATTTAGCCTCCTACTTTCAAGAAAACCTGGCATTATCCTGTCCAGAGCTAATTGTATATTGTAAAATATTTATTTTAATTACTGAATTTATAATTATATATTATAATAAATAATAAAAAAATATATTTAATAAAATTATATTTTAAAAGCCATTGCGCTCAAAAAATATGAGGCAGATGATCCAGTGTGATTTTAAAGGATTTTTCTGATCTTGGGCCAGAACAAATACACATGATCTGAAGAGTTCTATTCTTCTAATTTAAGGAAATCTTGGAATTAGCCTGGCCCGAGCTGATTTTATACTTTAAATTGAATTAGCAACATGGTACTCGAGCCATTTTACACAAATATAATGAATATAAAGCTAATGTTCCAATGTGATTTTGAAGGATATTTCATCTTGGGCCAAAACAAATAAACGTGAGTTGAAGAGTTCTAGACTTCCCCTTTAAGAAAAACCTGAAATTAGCCTGGCCCGAGACAATTTTATACTGTAAAATGAATTAGCAACATGGCATGCGAGCCATAATACACAAAATATGAATATAAAGCCAGTAGTTCCATTGTGATTTTGACAGACTTTTTCATCTTGGGCCAGACCAAATACACATGATGTGAAGAGAACTACTCTCCCACTTTAAGGAAAACCTGGAATTAGCCTGGCCCGAGCTGATTTTATACTTTAAAATGAACTGTCAACATGGCATACCAATCCATAATGCACAAAAAAAAGCCACTGTTCCAGTACAATTTTGAAGAACGTTTTCATCTTGGGCCAGACCAAATACACATGATCTGAAGAGTACTAGTCTTCTACTTTAAGGAAAACCTGGAATTAGCCTGGCCCGAGCTGATTTTATACTTTAAAATTAACTGGCAACATAGCATACCAATCCATAATGCACAATTTTTTTTATGTAAAGCTGATGTTCTAGTGTGATTTTGAAGGACTTTTTCATCTTGGGCCAAACCAAATACACATGATCTGAAGAGTACTAGTCTTCTACTTTAAGAAAAACCTGGAATTAGCCTGGCCCGAGCTGATTTTTTACTTTAAAATTAACTGGCAACATGGTATAACAAGCCATTTTGCACACAAAAAAATCCACTGTTCCAATACAATTTTGAAGAATTTGTTCATCTTGGGCCAGAACAACTACACATGATATGAAGAGTACTAGTCTTCTTCTTTAAGGACAACTTGGAATTATCCTGGCCTGAGCTGATTTTATACTTTAAAATTAACTGGCAACATGGCATAGTGAGCCATTTTGCACAAAAAAAATTATATACAGCTGATGTTCTAGTGTGATTTTGAAGGACTTTTTAATCTTGAGCCAGACCAAATACACATGATCTGAAGAGTACTAGTCTTCTACTTTAAGGAAAACCTGGAATTTGCCTGGCCCGAGCTGATTTTATACTTTAAAACTAACTGGCAACATGGAATACCGATCCATAATGCACAAAAAAATTGAATATAAAGCTGATGTTCCAGTGTGATTTTGAAAGACTTTTTGATCTTGGGCCAGACCAAATACACATGATCTGAAGAGTACTAGTCTTCTACTTTAAGGAAAACTTGAAAATAGCCTGGCCCAAGCTGATTTTATACTTTAAAATGAACTGGCAACATAGCATAGTGAGCCATTTTGCACAAAAAAGCCACTTTTCCAGTACAATTTTGAAGAACTTTTTCATCTTGGGCCAGACCAAATACACATGATCTGAAGAGTACTAGTCTTCTACTTTAAGGAAAACCTGGAATTAGCCTGGCCCAAGCTGATTTTATACTTTAAAATGAACTGGCAACATAACATACCGATCCATAATGCACAAAAAAAAATATATAAAGCTGATGTTCTAGTGTGATTTTGAAGGACTTTTTAATCTTGAGGCAGACCAAATACACATGATCTGAAGAGTACTAGTCTTCTACTTTAAGGAAAACTTGAAAATAGCCTGGCCCAAGCTGATTTTATACTTTAAAATGAACTGGCAACATAGCATAGTGAGCCATTTTGCACAAAAAAGCCACTTTTCCAGTACAATTTTGAAGAACTTTTTCATCTTGGGCCAGACCAAATACACATGATCTGAAGAGTACTAGTCTTCTACTTTAAGGAAAACCTGGAATTAGCCTGGCCCAAGCTGATTTTATACTTTAAAATGAACTGGCAACACAGCATACCGATCCATAATGCACCAAAAAAATAATTTAAAGTTGATGTTCAAGTGTGATTTTGAAGGACTTTTTCATCTTGGGCCAGACCAATCACACATGTGATGAAGAGTTCTAGTCTTCTACTTTTAGGAAAACCAGGAAGTAGTCTGGCCCGAGCTGATTTTATACTTTAAAATGAATTGGCAACATGACATGAAAGCCATTTTGCACAGAAATAATGAATATAAAGCATTGATTTTGAGAATACAAGAACTCTTCATCTCCTGTGTATTTGGTCTGAAAAAAAAAGTCCAAAATCATACTGGAATATCAGCTTTATATAATAAATTTTTTTGTGCTGCCATGTTGCCAATTAATTGTGCAGTCTAAAATCAGCTCGGGCCAGGCAAATTCCAAGTTTTCCTTAAAGTAGAAGACTAGTACTCTTCAGATCATGTGTATTTGGTCTGGCGCAACATGAAAAAGTCCTTCAAAATTGTACTGGAACAGTGGCTTTTTTGTGCATTATGGATCGGTATGCCATGTTGCCAGTTAATTTTAAAGTATAAAATCAGCTCGGGCCAGGCTAATTCCAGGTTTTCCTTAAAGCAGAAGACTTTAACTCTTCAGATCATGTGTATTTGGTCTGGCCCAAGATTAAAAAGTCTTTCAAAATCACACTGGAACATCAGCTTTATATTAATTTTTTTTGTGCATTATGGATCGGTATGCTATGTTGCCAGTTAATTTTAAAGTATAAAATCAGCTTGGGCCAAGCTAATTCCAGGTTTTCCTTAAAGCAGAATACTATAACTCTTCAGATCATGAGTATTTGGTCTGGTCCAAGATGAAAACGTTCTTCAAAATTGTACTGGAACAGTGGCTTTTTTTTGTGCATTATGGATCGGTATGCCATGTTGCCAGTTCATTTTAAAGTATAAAATCAGCTCGGGCCAGGCTAATTCCAGGTTTTCCTTAAAGTAGAAGACTAGTACTCTTCAGATCATGTGTATTTGGTCTGGCCCAAGATGAAAAAGTTCTTCAAAATTGTACTGGAACAGTGGCTTTTTTTTGTGCATTATGGATTGGTATGCCATGTTGCCAGTTCGTTTTAAAGTATAAAATCAGCTTGGGCCAGGCTAATTCCAGGTTTTCCTTAAAGTGGGAGAGTAGTTCTCTTCACATCATGTGTATTTGGTCTGGCCCAAGATGAAAAAGTCTGTCAAAATCACAATGGAACTACTGGCTTTATATTCATATTTTGTGTATTATGGCTCGCATGCCATGTTGCTAATTCATTTTACAGTATAAAATTGTCTCGGGCCAGGCTAATTTCAGGTTTTTCTTAAAGGGGAAGTCTAGAACTCTTCAACTCACGTTTATTTGTTTTGGCCCAAGATGAAATATCCTTCAAAATCACATTGGAACATTAGCTTTATATTCATTATATTTGTGTAAAATGGCTCGAGTACCATGTTGCTAATTCAATTTAAAGTATAAAATCAGCTCGGGCCAGGCTAATTCCAAGATTTCCTTAAATTAGAAGAATAGAACTCTTCAGATCATGTGTATTTGTTCTGGCCCAAGATCAGAAAAATCCTTTAAAATCACACTGGATCATCTGCCTCATATTTTTTGAGCGCAATGGCTTTTAAAATATAATTTTATTAAATATATTTTTTTATTATTTATTATAATATATAATTATAAATTCAGTAATTAAAATAAATATTTTACAATATACAATTAGCTCCGGACAGGATAATGCCAGGTTTTCTTGAAAGTAGGAGGCTAAATCTCTATTTCAGATATTTTTACTCAGGAAATGAATGAATTACACTAGAACAGCAAATTCATGTTCTAAGTAAAACTGGAGAAAAAAAGTGATGAAAGGTCGTGTATATAAAATTACATTTAATAAGATATTGTATATTTACATTGTTAATAAACAGCTGTACTGATTTACATACATCGGGTTGCCAAATTGGGCCAGGCTAAATCTACACAATCCAGTAAAACGCGTTCAGTAATTTCTACCATGGCAAGAAAGTCATGTTATAAACCGTGAGCTCTATCTGTAGCTAGCTAAACTAGCTTCATGTACCACTAGCTGCGTTAGCCTAAGCCAAGCCTGTTATACCTGGAAAAATCCCACTGCTCCAAAAATACACACCCCAGAGCTGGAGTTTACTACTTTACAGGTCCAAGTAAATTACTGCTTAGCTTAGCAAAGCCAGTTTAGACTGTTAGGAGAGAAAGAAAATGGAAATAGACTCCTCTAAAACCTGTATCTAGTGTTATATTGACTGCTAAAAAGCTAAATACCTAGATAGTTGCTAGGGATGGCCATAAGTTAGGGTGACCAGGTGTCGGTTTTATTGAATTCATGTCTAATATGTGTTTTCTGAATTTCTCTGATATGACAGCTCAATTCTATTTTTTTAGGTTAAAGGTGCTTCCTCCTTTAAACAGCTATAACATGTATTTGTATCAGGCTGCAAAAAGGGCTGCTTCATGAATTCATGCAATGCAACTATGTCTTAAAAGCATTTGACACTGTTTTACTATTGTTCAGTGTGGGCATATCTTTTGCTAATATTACTTTTATATTTTTTACACTTACTTTTTAAGTTAACTGATCATTTATCAGTTTTAAAATCTGTTTTTACGTACCACACAGGAAAGGTGTAGAACCAGTGGACACACATGTGCTTTCGCTTGTAAACACTTGGGGGTATACTGACAAGCCCACACTTTTCACACACACACAACGCAAAGTAGATAGCTCTGAGGAGAAGAGCGCGACTAATTTGCGATACAGAGAAACCTGGAATGGAGTGGAAAGGAACGGCGTGGCAATTCTAATCACAATGCACTGTACTGTGGGCAGTCAAACAAAATCCCGGATGATTTTGATATTTCCCCCCGGACATTTTTTAGGTCTCAAACGTAGGACATGTCCGGGAAACAGAGGATGTTTACCATTTATCGTTTTGGATGTAACAAAACACTCAATGTATAGGAGAAAAGTAGCCATTATATAATCACATTCATAGCTAAATTAAGTCAATATAGAGACTAACTATCAGTTTCTGGCATATATTTTGGAGTACTCATCACTGCCGAGGTATTAATCAGATGTGACACGGCTGTTCCTCTGTTGTTATTGAGGTTCACGTTAGAATGTGTAGCATGACTGCGTAACCAGCATAATAGAGATTACTGTGTCTAACCTTGCTAACCCTCTGCCTTTTTATCCGAGCTGCACTCAGACCACTGATATGAATGTAAACACTCAAAAAGTGCCTAGTAAACTATCCTAGTGGTGGTGAAAAATTACCTGACTGAATTAGCTAGCCAGTTAGCTTACCTGTTCAGGAGAAAAGTAGCAGCTCTGAGTCGGTCTTGTAGTCTTTTTGAGCTCTAAGTGTCCAACTTTCAACTCACTGCCAAGATTTACTCTTGTTATATTTCGTCTTTGGTCACTGAACTTTTTTAAGACAGCTGCCATGCTCTGGCAACCTTGGGGGTGGAGTTAGTGTTGGGGAACGAGCAGCAGGTAGAGGCAAAGGACAAAGCTAACACAAATATTCGGGACGGAGTGAACACTTAAAATAGGAATGTACGGGCTGAAGACCTGCCAGTTTATTTACTCAACACAGCCACACTGCCCTCCCTTACAAAAACATGGACTGTAAATGAATTTGAGAAGAGTTCCCAGGAGGGGTGATTGTGTCATATTAGAAGACATATAATCATTTAGATTTAAGTCAGACACACAAACTATGATATACAGGGGACAGGTGTGTTACTTTTTAAACATCTTTTCAGCAGATAAAACATTTTAGGGGGTGGAGTTAGTGTTGGGGAATGAGCAGCAGGTGGAGGCAAAGGACAAAACTAACACAAATATTCGGGACGGAGTAAACACTTAAAATAGGAACGTACGGGCTGAAGACTTGGCAGTTCTTTCACTCAACATGTTTTTCTAATATCGGAAGATACATCCTGATCATTTTTTCTTTTACTACTGAAAATTAGTTACATATTGGTTCTTTAAACAGGCATTGCCAAAGATTGGTAAACCATTACTTGAAATAGTCAATTAATCTCTTAGCACCTAAATATTTTTAATTGGAAGTCATTAAGCCCATTGTTATAAAGCCAAATCTAGACCCCCATGAGTTTGCTAATTCTAGACCATTTTCCAATCCCCAATTCATAGACAAAATTCTAGATAAAATAGTTTTAGTGTTAGTTGTTAGTGTATAGTGTATTAGTGTATAGTTACATACCCCTTAAACTTTTTTCACATTTTGTCACTATACCATCACAAATTTAAGTGTATTTTATTGAGATTGTAAGTGACAGGCCAACACAAAGGAACACATAATTGTATAGTGGAATGAAAAGGATACATGGTGATCAAATATATCAATAACATGCTATTGGGTGGGCCAAACGCTAGCTGAAGGAGGTAAGAGTCGCGGTGGCAGGCTCTGTGTTTACATCAGCGATGCTTGGTGTTGTAATGCTGTGGTCTGCAAACACTGCTCATCGATAGTGGAACTGATGATTATCAAGTGTCGCCCGTTCTATCTACCGATCCACAGTGCTGATCGCTGATGTGTATCTCGCTCTAAGCTCCGACAACAGCGTGAGGAGTGAAGCACTAAATGAACTGTACCAACATGTCAGTGAACAGCAGACAGCACACCCAGATGCTTTCCTAATTCTGGCTGGAGATTTCAACCATGCAGACCTAAAGAGTGTTTTCTGGACTTTTTAAACACATCGACTTTCCAACCAGGGGAAACAAAACCCTGGTCTTCACAACATACAGAGGAGCCTACAAAGCCTCCCCCCTCCCCCACCTTGGAGCCTCTGATCACCTCACCATTATGCTAATGCCAGCTTACAGACCACTGGTTAAAGTCACCAAATCAGTTCTTAAGGAGGTACGAGTGAGGCCAGAGGGTTCCTCAGAGGCACTTCAGGACTGTTTCAGCACAACAGACTGAAATATGTTCAGAGAGGCTGCCACCCACAACAAATCCACAGACATTCAGGAGTACAAAGAAACTCTCTGCCTACATCACCAAGTGCATTGATGAAGTAACTGACCTTAAGATCATCACTTCTGTTCACTGTGCTAACCCACAACTGCACACCAATACACACCTCCAACCTCTTCGTCAAGTTTGCGGATGACACGACGGTGGTGGGTCTCATCAGCAACAACGATGAGTCACACTACAGGAGCGAGGTGAGCCGCCTAGCCTCCTGGTGCAAACACAACAATCTCTCTCTGAACGCAGAGAAGACCAAGGAGATTGTTGTGGACTTTAGGAGATCTCACACACAGCACACTCCTCTGTCCATCAACGGAACTGCTGTGGAGAGGGTGAGCAGCACCAAGTTCCTGGGTGTGCACGTCACAGAGGACCTCTCCTGGAGCACCAACTCAGCATCATTGGCCAGTAAGACAAATCAGCGTTTCTACTTTCTCCGCAAGCTGACCAAAACAGACATGCACTACACACCCCATACCTGCACTACTGCTATACTCGCACTGATTTACACACTTTAATTCCCCATAAAACTGTGAAAACTTTATGCACTCATTTTCTTTAACAGCCGTAAGCTATTACACCATATTTGCACTACTGTTTTATACAGGTTCTGTTTATACTTGCATTGTCATTCCATCTTAATCACCCCCCATCACTATTAAACTATTGTCTTCTGTCTCACGTATGTCTATTTGTGTCCTTGTTGTATTGTACATATAGTGTCTACCATTCTTATATTTATAATCTTATTTTCTGTACTTGAAAATAAAACTACTTCACTTGACTTGACAATACTTATTAGAGCTACATTTTGCTGCAATTACAGCTACATGTCTTTTGGCAGATGTCTCTAACAGCTTTGAGATTTATAGCTCAAGCCCAGCCAAGTTGGATGGAGACTGTCTTGCCACAGAAGCTCAATGGGATTTAGGTCAGGACTGGGCCATTCTAACATAAATATTCTTTGATCTAAACCACTGTAGCTCTGCCAGCATGTTTAGGGTCATTGTCCTGCTGGAATGTAAATCTCCTTCCCAGTGTCAGGTTTTTGTCCAGGATTTCCCTGTATTTAGCTCCATTCATCTTTCCCTGGCCTCTGACCAGCTTCCCTGTACCTGCTAAAGAAAAGCATCTCCACAGCCTTATGCTGCCACCATCATGTTTCACAGTGGGGATGGTGTGTTCAGAGACAGGTTACACACATGGCGCTCTGCATTTAGGTCTCATCTGACACAGCAGCTTCTTCCACATGTTGGCTGTGTTACCTAAAAGGCTTGTGCTAAACTACAAATGGCACTTTCTTTCTTTCAACAAGGATTTAGACAGGAATGAACATCTGATGGGTGACTGTTGTCAGAGTTTTAATTTGTCAGTTGTGCACTTGTGTTTTCTGTCGCCGAGATAGCAAAAATTCAGAAATTTACCTGAACACACCTCACTTCCAGACCACCACGGCCATTGACGTAGATTCCTAAACTCCGGTGCTATTTTAACGGCATGGCACAAGGCACAGAAATAAGAGTGTTGACAGAGTGTAAGACAGTAATGAGCATCACAACTTGCCTTGCGCAGGGATTGGGTTCCTCTTACTCTTAGTATTGCCACTAGCAGCATATGTATATATATATATATACATACATACATACATACATACATACAAACACACCCTTGAACCGTTTTACATTTTGTCACCTTACATCCACAAACTTAAATGTATTTTATTGAGATTTTACATGATCAACCAACACAAAGTATTGCATAAGTGTGAAGTGAACATTTTATACATGGTTTTCAAAAAAAAGTGCTTTGGGGGTTGTCTCTACCAGCTTTGCGCATCTAAAGACTCAAGTTCAGCCAGGTTGGATGAAGAGTGTTTTTCCAATTTTTATGTCTCTCCACAGAAGCTCAGTGGTATTTAGGTCAGGACTTGGCCATTCTAACACATGAAAATGATTTTATTTAAACCATTCCACTGTAGCTCTGGCTGTATGTTTAGAGTCATTTTTTGAATCTCATTCCCAGTCTCAAGTCTTTTGCAGCCTCCATCAGGTTTTCTTCCAGGATTGCCCTGTATTTATCTCCATCCATCTTTTCATCATCTCTGACAGTCTTCCCTGTCCCTGCTGAAGAAAAGCATCCCCACAGCATGGTGCTGCCACCACCATGTTTCACTTTGGGGATTTTTTTGTATTTAGGCCAAAAGGTTTAACTTTGGTCAGATCTGAAAACAGAACCTTCTACCACGTTTACAAACAGCACATCTTATATCTTTCTTTCAACAGTGGCTTTCCTCTTGCCATTCTTCCATAAAGGCCAGATTTGTGGAGTGCACAACTTGTTCTGTTGACAGATTCTTCGACTTGAGCTGTGGATTTCTGCAGCTCCTCCAGGGTGACCATGGGCCTCTTGGCTGCTTCTCTGACTGGTGCTCTCTTTGATCTATCTGTTAGTTTGGGTGGACAGCCATGGCTTGGTAGGTTTGCAGATGTAGCATACATTTTCCATTTTTGGATGATAGATTAAACAGTGCTCTTTGGGATGCTTAAAGCTTGGGATATGTTTTTATAACCTAACCCTACTTTAAACCTCCCCACAACTTTATCTCTGACCTATCTGGTGAGTTCCTTGGTCTTCATGATGCTGTGTGTTCACTAGTGTTCTCTAATAAACCACCGAGGCCTTACAGAACAAGTTTATTTATACTGAGACTAAATTACACACAGCTGGACTCTTATTCATTGACTTCTAAAGGTGATTTATTTAGGGGGTTCATACTTTAGGGGCTGAATACTTTTGCACCTTACTTTTCAGATTTTTATTTTATAAAAGTTTAAAAAATATATATATATAATTTTTATTACACTTCACAATTATGCGATACTTTGTGTTGGTTTATCACTTAAAATCTCTACAAAATACATTTTAAGAGGAAGATGGATGATCACAAGCAATAAAACCAAGCTGAACTTCTTGAATTTTTTAAAGTTATGCAAAAGCAGTGTGTAAGACTGGTGGAGGAAAACATACCAATATGCATGAAAACTATGATTAAAAACCAGGGTTATCTTATAAATATATATATAAATTAGGGGTGTCACGATTCTCTAAATCCTCGATTCGATTTCATTTTCGATTTGAGGGTCACGATTCGATTCGATTCTCGATTTTCTTGTTTTTTTTTTCTTGTTATTATTTTATGCCTCATAAAATTTAAATAATATATTTATTATTATTATTATTATAAATATTATAAATATTATTATTATTATTTATTAAGATATATATGGTAATGCCATCTAGTGACTTTTTTTGGTAGCAACAGTGTGCACTATTAAAACAAGCAGTTTATCAGAGCTGTGTGTGGATGGCTGGAGAAACTGCTCACTTACATGAAGCTGCAGTTCTTCATCAAACCACTAGTCGGAGCTGCAGCAGCAGCACAAGCCCCGCTCTCTTCACTCAGTCACTACTTCAGTACAGCCCAGCCACGGGCTACAGGGCTCAGCCAGTCCGTTTTTACTGTTTCTGTAAACAAATAAAGGTTTTAACCCCACTAACCGGATAATACAGCTCACTACAGTTCATCTTTCAGCCCAAGCAGCTAACAGCAGCAGGTTAGAACAGCCGACACAGAGTCACTGCTGGGATTACATTATAAACAGGTCAGTTAGCGCGCTGCTAACCTCAGGATGTTTATAACTACGGAGTTTAGTGGACACACCACGGCCGCCAGGTAAGTCTTTTAAAGGCTACTGAAGACTATTAAAGGCTATTAGAGGTTATTGAAAGCATTATTGGGGGGCAGAAATCAGTACAGGCTGGTTAGATAAGTGATGTGGTGAAACTGTGACTAGCGCTGTCACAGTGATGTTTATTAACGTCATTAAAACAGATTTTGTCAGGTATTGTCTTATAAATATTTACACATAACTTATATCTCTCCTGAAAAGCTTTTATTTTAGTCAGAAACACGCTTGTGTTTACTTTATCTGAGAGAAAGATGTTTTTTTAATTCAATGGAAAGCAACAGGTGTAGTCAATTATAAGTTTAAGATTTTTAATCCACCTCACTGTGATCTATAGTCAGTGTTCTCACACTGACACACGCATTTCAGCGAGTTCACACGCTCTCACCTGCGCGCACCCACCCCTCCGTCAGATACAGATACAAAACCCGCCCCCCCTCCCCCGTTGGACAGATAAAAAACAGTGATCACACTCCCGCCGACACTCAAAACTTGAGAGCCCTGTCTATATTTCTATAAATCCGTTTTCAGTTTCTCCTCCGTGGTTGAAAGGCAGCTGTCTCTCACACAGCAGAACTGAGGGCGGGGCTGCGCTCATGCAGCGGCTCTCTATTTAAATGAATAGGATGTGCTGTGTTGGTGCCGCGCCATTTGCGTAGCGCGCTGCGCTATTTGCGTAATGCGCGCGGGAGGGATCGTCGATCCTCATTTTGACTTCGATACTCGAGACCATGACCTCATTTCGATTCGATTTCGATAAAATATCGAGATCGTGACACCCCTAATATAAATCTATATACAAATCTACAACACCAGCTAAAATTAACTGTCAATTTTCCTCTTCTGTTAACAAATAAATGTCTACCCTTACTTTTATAATGACCTGACATTAGATAATAAATCTACTCCAAATATCCCCTTCTACCTGTGTAAGATTTAATTGCAGAAAGAATCAATAACTGAAGCTACATGAATAACTACTAAAAATAAGTTAGTAAGACTAAAATAAAATAAAAAAATAAAAATAATAACCATTCATTCATAATCACAAAAACACACACACTGCTCACAAAGGATAATAGTAAGGTTCACTTGGAGAAAAAGGAACATGCCAGGGTGAAAATGTATGACCACAAATAGTACAGAAACTGCTCAAGTGTTTTATTAATACATTAACCAAAAAAATCAAGCCTAAAGAAATACCTGCTCTGCTCTTTAATTTGAAATGGTTATTCAATTTAGTGTTTAATTCTACTTAAAACAATACAGAAATGCAGAAATTAGAAAAATAAAGCATCATATACTCTGATTTCATTAAATCATTTTATTATTTCAGTGGTTAAAATTTAAAAAATATAGGCCCAGAATGTGTGCCTATCTGATATTTCTGTGCAGCTTAATTTACAAAAATAGATAATAATTAGGACATTAAATTCAACATTTAAAAACCAATTTCCTTGGTCCTTTTCGCCACAAAGAACATACATTGCAAACTCTTTTTGTAGTGTACCATAGTAACAATAAGCAATTTTAATAAAACTTGCAAAAGTACATTCCGTTTTTCTTCTGTACTTCAATCCATCAAATCCAATCATTAATAAAAATATGTATTTTTAATGTACCACATTTACATAAAGCAGGGAGAAACATAAAAACTGAGCAAATTTAAGAATTAGCGTGAAGGTTGAAAAGGACATTTCATCTAGAAATGCTAATATTGCTAATGTTAACAAATGAAACAGAAGAAGCTTCTGTCAGATCAGTCCTCATTGACACATTTCAACCAGTCTAGCATTTCTGTGTGAAATAATCAGTAAATAGTCAATCAATGTACATGAACCCCAGTATCGCTCATTCCAGTTCTAGAAAGTGGGTAAATGTTCTGCGCTGCACTAGCCCTTAATTTCTTAAATATAGAAATATTTATTTGGATTAAGAATAGGACTGATTTGTGAAAACAAACAGCCTAACCTGAAAAGTAAATACAAAGCTGTCCTTTAGCCCCCAGTTAATTTCTTAAGACATTAAAGATTTTTGCCTCGCTTAAAAAAGGACATTTTTGTTAAAGGAGTAAAAATGCTCAATAATTAAGAAATGCGCTATACATGTTATTTTCTTTTCTCCAGATTCACACCCTCTGAGCTGCCACAAGTACAAAAGTACTGATATTCACAAAGAACTATACAATATTCTTTATAAATCAGTAGGTCCAAAAAAAGCCTGGGCTCAAAATATTTCAAAAAAACTGGAAGAAAAGAAACAACCACCTAGTGATTAAAAACATTATAAAAATAAAAAAGGAATAGTAAAAAGATATAAATACAGTATGTAAGTGTGTATCAATATATCTATGATTGTGACAGGAGTTTAGTGTGTTCTTAATATATTGCATCTAAACATCTGGCTGTGTCTGGGGAGTGGAGATAAGAGTATTTGTACAGAAAGTGAGTCTTGCTGCACACATTATTGCTCTGGACTTTTTTTTTTTTTTTTTTAAGATGAAGGCACTTGTTGCAGAGGGAGATGAACTTCAAGACTAAGAGAGAGGAGGGTCAAGTCTCTGTGCCGAGGCAGGGGAAGGGGCTAATCTGGGTTACAGGGAGGAAGACACGATGGACAATGGGGAAAGGACCATCGCGGAGGTGAAAGCAGTCACACAGACGTGGTCACTCGGTCCACAGCATTATTGACCTCGTTTTTGTTGGAATCCAGGCCTTTGGCAGCATTCAGGTCGTTGCGGAGGTTCTCCACCACCTTTTTCATGGTCCGTAACTCTCCTGGGTGGGGGGTGGCTCGCCGCAGCAGCGTTCCCTGAGCAGAAAAGAAAAGGAACAAGTAATGAGTAAAAACAGAATACTTTATCCCTGAAACACTACATGTCTTTACCTTACTGTGAGATGAATCAGAATAACTGTGAGATCAATCAGAATAAATGTGAGATCAATCAGAAGTAACATGAGATCAATTAGAATTATTGTGAGATGAATCAGAATCAACGTGATATCAATCTGAATATCTTTGAGATTAATCAGAATGAACCTGAGATCAATCAGAATGTCTGTGAGATAAATCAGAATACACCTGAGATAAATCAGAATAACAGTGAGATCAATCAGAATTAACGTTAGATCAATCAGAATCAGTGTGAGCTCAATCAGAATCAATGTGAGCTCAATCAGAATCAATGTGAGATCAATCCGAATAACTGTGAGATCAATCAGAATAACTGTGAGATCAATCAGAATGAACCTGAGATCAATCAGAATCATCGTGAGATCAATCAGAATATCTGTGAGATTAATCAGAATAAACCTGAGATAAATCAGAATAACTGTGAGATCAATCAGAATCTATGTGAGATCAATCAAAATAACTGTGAGATCAATCGGAATAAACATGAGATCAGTCAAAATAACTGAGATCAATCAAAACGAGGGGTTCCCCTGTCACACAGGGGAAAGAGGGCCCTCGCACAAGCGCAAATCGGACAGGGCCAAACCGAGAAACTGGTGAAAGTCATTTTGAGGTCTTATTAAGAGTGGCAATTTTCAAGAGTTACAAAAATGTCAAATATTAATTTAAAGTATAGGTGGCGCTATAGAGCTGCTAAAACACGTATTTAAAATTTTTATTCTAGATCAAAGAACAGCCTCAGATAAGCAGGTCTGTCAAATTTTGTGAGTTTTCTCCATTATAACCTCCTCAAAACACCTAGCATTATCTAGGTGTCAACTTCCTTTTTTGATATGGCATCTCAAAAATTCAACCATCCGCCATTCCGTCCTCATTTGGTATATCGACTATTCCTCCACAATTTATCATTAGATATGTTAAATATTTATTTTACCAAAGACCAAGAGAATTCAACTAATTTACTAAGAGTAGTTTGACAACATACGCAAACATTTTTTGTAAAATGCAGATATTTCAAAATTGCAGATTTTCATTTTGGGCAGAGTCAGTCCTACCAATACTAAAACGTGTCTAATGATGTCTCTTGTGTTTTCATCAATTTCCATGAATTTTCAAACATCTGTGTTCTGACTGTCATTATCTTTGGTTTAGTGTTGCGTCTCTAGTTAATCAATTGTCTGCTATTAAGTTACCAGTTTAGCGATCGACTATTCCTATGGCAAATTTCATCATAGGTGTCTGCTGTTCATCCACAGCTAATTTAGAGTTAATCTGACAAAGACTTTAAGAGCAGTTTAAATTAGTTGAAAATGTGTAAAAATTTCACAAATTCCAGTATGGCCAACTTCCTGTTGGGCGGAGCTAATGCAAGCCAATTGCAAATATTTGCAGGGTCATAGTATCTAAATTCCTATCAAAAGATCAGACAAATTTTGAAACATCCACAGCTAATTTATTAACTGAACAAATTAGGAAGCCCTATAGAGTCCGCTAGCTACACGTGAAAAAATTATCACAATATTTGTAAAGTGTGGAATCTGACAATTTACAAGAGTTTTTGAGCATTCCCATAATGTCGAATATGCATTGAAACCTAGGTGGCGCTACAGAGCCAATGAAATATGTATATATAAAATGCTCATGTGCTCATGTTTCTGTATGGTGTAGTGTTGCATCTCCATTAAATCAATTGCCCACCATTGAATATTGCCAGCCATCGACTAATTTATCACCAAGTACGTCTGGAGACTATCCAGGACCAATTTAAAGGTAATCTGATGAAGACTCTAGGAGGAGTTCGATTGAGTTCGTGAAAAATGTGTAAAAAATATGGCCCACTTCCTGTTGGGCGGAGCTAATAGATGCCTTTGTGTGGCATCGTAATATCTATGCTTCTACCAAAAATTGAGGACATTGGACAAATTTTGACACAGCTACAGCTAATTTATTAGCCTAAACCAAATAGGGGGTGTGTAGAGTCATCTAGCTTTCACATGAATATACAAAATTCCAATTTTAGGTCAAATTACAGCCTAAGCCAAGTAGGCCTGTGAAGTTTTATGAGTTTTTGAACATTATAATTATAATAAGCCAGATAAAAAACAAGTGATTCTTGTTCTGTATGAAGAGGTCAATGAGCGTACCAAAGTTGGTGCGTATCGGACAATTTTTTAAATTTAAAATTAATAATAATAATAACGAATGGTCCCCCTGTCACAGGGGGGCCAAACCGAGAAACCGGTGAAAGTTGGACCCATATGTGATTTCTCACGAAATGTGCAGTTATATAATTTTTTTTGAGTTTTTGAGCATTCCCGCAATGTCAAATATGTATTAAAACCTAGGTGGCGCTATAGAACTGATAAAATACTTATATATGAAATTTAAATTTTAGATCAAGAACAGCGTAAATGAAGCAGGCTTGTAAAGTTTTGTTAGTTTTCATCCATTGTAACCTCCTCAAACACCTACCAACACCAAGATGTATTCACTTCTTGTTTTAATGGGGCATCTCAAGCAATTCAACTGTCCGCCATTTAGTCCTCATTTAAGATATCGACTATTCCTTCGCAATTTATCATCAGGTATTTTAGTAGTTTACTAATGACTATTATCAAGAGTATTCATCAAATTCCCTAGGAGGAGTTCGACAAAGTATGCAAAAAATGTGTGTAAAATGCACATATTTCAAAATGGACGACATCCTGTTGGGCGGAGTCAATCATACCAATACTGAAAACGTGTGTAATGATGTCTTTTATGTTTTTGGCAAGTTTCATGAATTTCCAAGCAGCTGTGTGACCATGTTCATGTTTCTATTTGGTCTAGTGTTGTGTCTCCGCCATTACGTCATCGTTTCAGCTATCGACTATTCCTTCGCAATTTATCACCATGTATGTCTGGAGCCTATCCAGGCCCAATTTAGAGATAATCTGACAAAGACTCTAGGAGGAGTTCAAATGAATTTGTGAAAAATGTGTAAAAATTCCACAAATTCCAAAATGGCCGACTTTCTGTTGGGCGGAGCTAATGCATGCCGATTGCGAATATGTGCGGGATCATATTGTCCATGTTTCTGCCAAAAATCGTGAATATCTGAGAATTTTTGAGAAGGCCACGGCTAATTTATTAGCCCAACCAAATAGGGGGCGCTGTAGAGTCATTTAGCTTCACACAACAAAAATTACAATATTTATCTAAATCATTTCGAGGCCTTATTGAATCTGCCAATTATCAAGAGGCTGAGCGCTTTTCATAAATGCCATATAAAATTGGTGGCGCTAGAGAGCTGATGAAAAACAAAGGAGCGAAATTCGAGTTCACTATCAAAGTACATTCTAAGCCAAATAAGCTGTTCAAGTTTTATGAGCGTTCGAACAGTTTTAGGCCTATGCCAATTTGTATGAGTTTTCGAATATCGGAGAGGCCTCAAAAATGAGCGAAACAATAAAAACGATGTGTCCCCCTGTCACAGGGGGACGTAGGGCCCTCGCACAACAGCGCAAATCGTACCGGGCCAAACCGTTAAACCGGTGAAAGTAATTTTGAGGTCTTATTGAGTGTGCCAAATTTCAAGAGTTTTCTATCCTATTAAACACGTGAACTATCCATTTAAAGTACAGGTGGTGCTATAGCGCTGTTAAAACATATGTATTTGAAATTCTAATTCTAGATCAAACAACAGCCTCAGATAAGCAGGCCGGTCAAATTTTGTGAGCTTTTCTCTGTTATAACTTCCTCAAAACACCTAGCATTACCTAGGTTTCAACCTCCTGTTTTGATGTGTCATCTCAAAAATTCAACCGTCCGCCATTTCCTCCTCGTTTGAGATATCGATTATTCCTTCACAATTTATCATCAGATATTTTCAATGTTTATTTTTACCAAATTCCGAGAGAATTCAACCAATTTTCTAGCAGTAGTTTGACAACAAACGCAAAAAATGTGTGTAAAAGGCAGATATAATGGCCGACTTCCTGTTGGGCAGAGTCAGTCCTACCAATACTGAAAACATGTCTACTGATGTCTTTTATGTTTTTGCCAAGTTTCAGGAATTTTCAATCATCTGTGTTCTGACCGTGTCATTGTTTCACTTTGGTTTAGTTTTGCGTCTCTAGTAAATCAATTGCCCGCCATTACAACACCGTTTTAGCGATCAACTAATCCTTTGGCAATTTATATCACATTTGTCTGTTGTTCATTCACAGCAAGTTTAGAGGTAATCTGACAAAGACTTCATTCCTACCAAAATTTGAGAAGATTAGACAAATTTTGAAACATCCACAGCTAATTTATTAACCGAACAAATTAGGGGGCGCTGTAGAGTCCGCTAGCTACACATGAAACAATTATCACAATAAGTGTTTTTAGTGTCTGACAATTTTCAAGAGTTTTTGAGCATTCCCGTAATGTCAAATATGCATTGAAACTTAGGTGGCGCTATAGAGCCAATGAAATACGTATATATGAAATTAAAATTTCAGATCAAAGGACCACTTAAGTCAAGCAGGCCTGTAAAGTTACGTGAGTTTTCATCGATTTTAACCTCCTCAAACACCTACCAACACCAGAATGTATTCACTTCCTATTTTAATGGGGTATCTCAAGCAATTCAACTGTCCGCCATTTCGTCCTCATTTAAGATATCGACTATTCCTTCTCAATTTATCATCAAGGATGGTAGTAGTTTATTGCTGACAAATCAAGAGTATTTATCAAATTCCCTAGGAGGAGTTTGAGAAAGTATGCAAAAAATGTGTGTAAAATGCACATATTTCAAAATAGCCAACTTCCTGTTGGGCGGAGTCAATCATACCAATGGTGACAATGTGTGTAATGATGTCTTTTATGTTTCTGTAAAGTTTCATTTTCAAACACCTGTGTTCTTACCGTGTTCATGTTTCTATTTGGGCTAATGTTGCGTCTCCATTAAATTAATTGCCTGCCATTATGTCATTGTTTCAGCTATTAACTATTCCTTTGCAATTTAGCACCACGTATGTCTAGAGCCTATCCAGGCTCAATTTAGAGATAATCTGACAAAGACTTTAGGAGGACACAAAATTCGAGTTAATTATTAAAGTACGGCCTAAGTCAAATAGACATGTCAAGTTTTATGAGTTTTCGAACATCATAATCCCCTAAAACACAACAAGAAACGTTTTATTTTGCGACTTCCTGCCAAAATGGCTGACTTCCTGTTGGGCAGAGTCCAAAAAGTGATACTTGATTGGTATAAGGAGGTCAATGAGCGTACCAAAGTTGGTGCATATTGGACAAACTTCATCCCAGCCAATGCCAACGTTTGGGGGCACTATAGAGCTCCGTGCTCGGGCCCTAATTAACGTGGGATCAATTAGAATAAACATGAAATCAATCAGAACTAGAAAAGTGCATTTCCTGAAAAAAACCTGTATACAAGCACGCACCTCATCATGAGGCCGCACAATGTGTTGTTGGAACGGTGTCGATATCTCGAAAACTGCGGGAGAAGAAGCGTGGCAAATAAAGGCAAATAATAATAATAACTAGAAAAGTGCATTTCCTGAAGGAAACGCAGGATGGTTGAACAGCTAAAATGGCTCCCACCGTTAACTATGATGTTGCTAGGCGCTTGCCATGGTGTCTGTGATGGTTGCTAAGGTGTTGCTAGGTGGTTGCTAAGGCGTTGCTATGGTATCCATAGTGGTTGCTATGGTGTTGCTAAGCAGTTGCCAGTGTTGGGAGTAACGGCGTTAAAACTAACCACCGTACTAACGCCGTTACTTTTTTTCAGTAACGAGTAATCTAATTAATTACTATGACTGTAACTATTACGCCGTTACCATTTCCGACACCCCGTTACTGCACGTTACTTTAGCCGCTCTATTAACTTTTTTTTTTTTTTTTTTTTACTTCGCTTTGCCCTGGTTAACCCCTCCTCTTTCCGGTGAACTTGAGCTTCTGGCCGCTGTGCCTGTGGTTTGGCGTGGTGAAGTGAGGCACAATTGTGACTATTTGCGTGCTCTAATCAATTCAGTGATTGCCGTGGACAGACCAAGTTCCGAATTAAGGACGTTAAGCTCTTTTTAGCTGCTCCGGTTTTTGTGGTGCTGCTGCTTTCTCTTTTAGAGCTTAGATTCTCTGCCCTAACCCGACCCGAGGACCTATGGAGTGAATTTTGTGCCAAAAGTTTTACGTAAAAAAATAAAATCCACAATCAAAATTTTAAGAATCAAAAGTAAAACATGTATGTTGCAAATTCAAAAGAGAAAAAATATATATCAAATATATATATTTAAATATACTTGGTTATTTTATTATTCTTTGCACTTATTTGAAAATTATTTTAGTTTGGATTTTGCCAGTCTTTGTTTTCATTTTTGGATTTTTTTGGATTTTCTGTGGATTTTTGTGGATTTTGCTGCTAAAGACTTTTGCTTCTGGAATCTCTCCTTTGCTTCTGCTTCATTTTTTTGGTTCTGATTTTTGGCACACTTTTCACGGGTGGGCGGGGCTTAGAAGAAGGCGTTCCCCTTTAATCTCTATTGGTCACCTACCCTGAACCCTCGTCTGAGACAGACCACGCCCACCCCGCCAGCTTCAAGCGCTCTTCCAAACATGGCAGAGCGAACGGGGTTCAGCTCACAGCAGCACCAGCAGGTACTTTTCCAATTAAATTTCATACAGACGTTATGTTTAAAGTTATATTTATTTTTTAAGTAAGTGTTTAACTCTATTAAGATGCTCATGTTAGCGGGGTGTGCTAAATATCCATGCTTAAATTATACTAGTTAGTTAGTGAACACTAACCTACCTAGTCAGTGAGTTAGCTAGTTTACCTAGGTCATCTGGTCAGTGAGTTAGTGGGTTAGCTAAGCTAGTTAGGTTACCTAGTCAGTGAGTTAGCTAGTTAACCTAGGTTATCTGGTCAGCGAGTTAGCTAGCTACTTAACCTAGGTCATCTGGTCAGTGAGTTAGCTAGCTACTTAACCTAGGTCATCTGGTCAGTGAGTTAGTGGGTTAGCTAAGCTAGTTAGGTTACCTAGTCAGTGAGCTAGTGGGTTAGCTAAGCTAGTTATTATGCCCCAGGGTAAAGCCAAGTAAGTGCTGGTTAAGGTTAACTAGCTAACTCACTGACTAGGTAACCTAACTAGCTTAGCTAACCCACTAACTCACTGACCAGATGACCTAGGTAAACTAGCTAACTCACTGACTAGGTAGGTTAGTGTTCACTAACTAACTAGTATAATTTAAGCATGGATATTTAGCACACCCCGCTAACATGAGCATCTTAATAGAGTTAAACACTTAATAACATTAAACATAACGTCTGTATGAAATTTAATTGGAAAAGTACCTGCTGGTGCTGCTGTGAGCTGAACCCCGTTCGCTCTGCCATGTTTGGAAGAGCGCTTGAAGCTGGCGGGGTGGGCGTGGTCTGTCTCAGACGAGGGTTCAGGGTAGGTGACCAATAGAGATTAAAGGGGAACGCCTTCTTCTAAGCCCCGCCCACCCGTGAAAAGTGTGCCAAAAATCAGAACCAAAAAAATGAAGCAGAAGCAAAGGAGAGATTCCAGAAGCAAAAGTCTTTAGCAGCAAAATCCACAAAAATCCACAGAAAATCCAAAAAAATCCAAAAATGAAAGCAAAGACTGGCAAAATCCAAACTAAAATAATTTTCAAATAAGTGCAAAGAATAATAAAATAACCAAGTATATTTAAATATATATATTTGATATATATTTTTTCTCTTTTGAATTTGCAACATACATGTTTTACTTTTGATTCTTAAAATTTTGATTGTGGATTTTATTTTTTTACGTAAAACTTTTGGCACAAAATTCACTCCATAAGGACCGACCCGAAATCGGGCTCCTATTTTTATTTTATATAAAGCTCTGGTGTGATCATCACAATGTTGCTAAGTAACCAATTATTATTGTTCACCAAAGCAAACGAAATAGCGAAAACTGAAAGTGAAAAAACATTTGTGTTAACTGAATCTAATAAAAACGGTAATTAAAAGGAAAAAAAACATCTCGAACTGTATTTTGTGTTTATAAAACTAACTAAAACGAACTGAAATTACTGATAGAATACCCTCATTTTCGTGTTTAATTTATTTATAAGTGTTGTTGTACAGCGGGCGGTGTTGTGCCCAGCGCGCGGCACCTCGTGGTCCGTTAGTTCTTGTGTAAAGCGCTCGCGCTAGCCGCAAAATACGACAGAAAACACTGAGAAACTGCAGAATTATGTATGGGATTACAATATGAGCGCCAGGCAGATGAAAGAGAAACAGGAGATACAGTGTGTGAGAACATTTACCTGTGAGTAGCTCACACCAGAACAGGCAAATCTCTTTCTCTCTCTCTTTCTCTCTCTCTCTCTCTTTCTCTCTCACGTTTCTTAGATTGATCTCTCTGATGAGATGTGTGAAAACTAATAAAAACTAGCAAGCCCAGTCTAAAAACTTACTGAACAGAAAAAAATAAATAAATAAATAAAATTAAAGTATAATAAAAATGAAAAATGTAGCTCTAGCGGCTGGGTCGGGTCGGATTTTTTGGGCCCGATCTAAGCTCTATTCTCTTTTGGTGAAGCTGTTATATTAATACTATTTTAACGGTCATTAGATTGTTGTTTTTGTCCATTATTTTGTTTTGTTTATATATACATATTTCCTTTGAGTGTGCCTAGGTTTGTTTAATTTCATCCCCAGACGCGTTTTTCCGTTTTTTTCAGTATTACAAGTTTTAGTAATTTTCTTTGGTTGTGTGGAGAATTTCGTTTTGTTTTTTTGAAATTCGTTAGATTATATTTTTGTCAACATTTTGGGTTTATTTTCGTTTGTTATTTTCCTAATAATAATAGTAAATGCATAATTGATTTTCTTTTTTTGACGGGCGAATAATAAAAAGTAACGCATGTTTACTTTTACTGGTAACTAATTACTTTTATAGTGGAGTAACTCCATTAGTAACTCAGTTACTTTTTTGGGGAAGTAACGAGTAACTATAACTAATTACTTTTTCAAAGTAACGTGCCCAACACTGGCAGTTGCTAGGTGGTTGATAAGTGGTTGCTAGGGCATTGCTATGGTGTCCAAGGCGGTTTCTAAGTGGTTGCTAAAGTGTTGCTAGGTGGTAGCTAAGCTGTTGCTATGGTATCTGTAGTGGTTGCTGTGGTGTCGCTAAGTAGTTGGTAGGTGGTTGCTAAGGTGTTCCTAAGTGGTTACTAGGCAATGTATTTGCAATGCGCAACCATAATTACTATTAGATCAATCAGAATAAACGTGAGATCAATCAGAATAAACACTAAATCAATGCGAATCAGTGTTAATTTTGACAACTAATTTTGATTTAGTTTTAGTCATAGTCTTGTGCCAAAAATAGCATTAAGTTTTAGTCATAATTTAGTCATCTAAAATGTTTTTAGTTTTAGTTGACTAAATATCATAAGAATATAGTCTAAAATTACAGTCAATTTAGTTGACTAAAATGTAAAGGGTGTAAATGTAAATGCTTCATCAGTTCCCTTGAATTATTAACTACACACTTATTAAAGTTAAACATTTATTAACATGTTGTGTAAAATTGTTAATGTTTGAATGTGAAATATATTTATATATGATTTAATGTATATTATTATTGTAGGTTTGTGACTATAAATATTTTACATTTAAAATTTTGTTCTAGAAATCAGGTCATAAAACATTTGAATAGATATATTATAGTTTGAACAGAGCTGTAGATGCAAAAACACAGCTATTAAAGGATCTCGTTTTATATCCAGCACTAATCCAGCACACCTACTGTAGCTACATTCTATAAATGAGCTCATAAACACACATTCACACACTGTCCTGTAGAGATGCTCTCAGGATGTGCTGAGAGACTTCATAAGTTAAAGTAAGAAACTGATGAGAGTGCAGTAAGGAACTTTACACAGACTTTTGGGTTCAGAGATTCATATTAATTCATATGAATTATTCATATTCATATTATTTTATTATTTTTTTTAACAATCATAACACAAATAACACAAAAGTAATGCAAAAGTTACTTTAACTGGTAACTAGTTACTTTTATACTGGAGTAACTCCGTTAGTAACTCAGTTACTTTTTTGGAGAAGTAACTAGTAACTATAACTAATTACTTTTTCAAAGTAACGTGCCAAACACTGATTAAAACACTGATCTCTGCATGGAGATCTGTGTGACTCTTGCCTGCAGAAGCCTGAAAGATGTACCGGAGATGGAGTCGCTCCACACGATTTACACGTTGTCTTGTTTTTTCGTGACATCAAAGGAAAAATATATCGCCTCTCCCCTCTCTCTTCCCCTGCTAAACACTGTCGAGTTAACTTCCAGTCGAGCCCCGTAAGTAACGACAGCTTAATTCCCGGGGATTGTATCTAACTGTGCTGCGCTATTGGAAGGGGGGGCGGTAATGATTAGATGAGTACCCCGCTTGTCCCACCTCTCCACCTTTGCTAAAGTAGTAGTTATTGGATCTCTTCCTAACCATTCCTACCTTTCACAGAATTAAATCAGTTCTAATTGGATTTCGTCCCTGCCAAACATTTTAATCTTGTTTTTATTTGTTGACGAAAATGTCAGTTAATTTTATCTCGTTTTAATTTTTTTAATAATGTTTTTATTTAGTTATCGTCTCGTTTTCGTCTTGAAAAAAAGCTTCTTTGACGAAGAATATGACGAAAATTATTCATCAACGAAATTAACACTGATCTGAATAAACATGAGATCAATCAGAATAACTGTGAGATCAATCAGAATAACTGTGAGATCAATCAGAATATCAGAATAACTGTGAGATCAATCTGAATATCAGAATAACTGTGAGATCAATCAGAATATCAGAATAACTGTGAGATCAATCAGAATATCAGAATAACTGTGAGATTAATCAGAATAAACATGAGATCAATCAGAATAACTGAGATCAATCAGAATATCAGAATAACTGTGAGATTAATCAGAATAAACATGAGATCAATCAGAATAAACATGAGATCAATCAGAATAAGCGTGAGATCAATCAGAATAAAAGAATAACGTTGAGATCAATTAGAATAAACATAAAATCTATCAGAATAACTGTGAGATCAATCAGAATCCTACAGTTAATCTCACAGAGCTCTTGAAGAAATGCCTTTAAAATGTGTGATAAAATATTGAAGGCAAAAGCAATCTAAAGAAACAGAAATCAGACGGGTTCAGTAAAGTTCCCAGGCATAACTCAAGTTATACTCAGAACACATAAAAAAATAACTAAATATAAAATCATATAGCTGCCACACATCCATCTGGGTCAGATAGTTGAAGTAATCTTGTTCTTTTGAGGAATATTTTGTGACAGCATGTGATTTAGTGTCTCTGTGTAGCTGCTGCTAGTATCTCCAAAACCTAGCCGAGCACAGCATATGAATTGAGATTTACTGAACAAATCTTTAAGCATCATTATTAAAAACTTAATTTAGGTATCAATTAACTCTTTCTTCACACTGATTGTTCTACACCTGATTAATACCGTTAGCAGAGGATATTTTAATATTAAGCTAAAAACTTCAAACTTCTTTCTAGCAGCAAGTCTAGACATGGTCAAAAATAAAATAATAAAAAAGTGAAACTAAAAACATGAAATAATTGCAAAGCAGAACAGGATTAAACATTGCAAATAGTAAAAAACATCCAAATATAAAAATTTGGTCTTAACCCTCCTCATGGTGCAAAGATCATCAGACCCTTAGCTCTAAAGATTAGGGAACACCCTTTCTGTTCCAAAGATTTGATGCCATATCTTTTTTATAAGAAAACCCCTGTTCTTAGGACTCTTAGACTCTTCAAAAGCTAATTTAAAACATCGTTAAGAGTTAAAATTCTGTCCTTCTCATTTCACCCACCTTTTCATCGTCCTCGTCATCATCATCTTCCAAGAAGCGGATGGCACTGATTCTGTGCATGGCTCGGTTGTCCCAAGTGTCATCAGCCATGTCATTCACAAGGCTCTCCAAAGCTCCACAGCGTGCCAGGTTATCTGAACCTACACGCACACGCGCACACACACACGCACGCACACACACACACACACACACACATTAACACACTTTTCATTTCACAACCATCCCTTTCTCTTAGCGAGGGCAGAAAGGGGTTAACACAGCTCAGGATTAGGGGTTTCTCCTAAAGTGTGTGAACGTTCAGGGAGAAACAATGCGCCTGCCTTCCTGCAGGTGAAAATCAGGGTTTGGAGATGCCTGATAACACTTCACAATCCCGGCCTGTTCAGAGGCTTACAGCAAGACGATCTTTAACCCCCTCCCCCTCCACAGACACCTCCACCCCACCCACGATGACTTAGCCCGGGTAAGTTTTCCATCCTCATCTGCTCTACATCATCTGCCCTCATCCGGCCCACGTCACCACAGATGATCATAAGCCCTCAGCTTGAGAGAGGAGTAGACACAAGGACAGAGTGTTTGAGCGGTGACCAATTTCTATCGTCTTTCTCCATGTCTGAAACGCGCACACTCACTCTCAGCTCCAAGAGAGGACGCAGAATTTAACAGCAGGCCTCTGAATGAATAAAATGCAGATTGTTTTGTGGTGGTGCCAGTGTTGAAAGTGCTTAATAGAAGGGGGCAGGGCCTGGAGGAGATAAGCCTCTTTAGACATCCAATCTGCTGAGCGTGTGTGAAAGACAGCACAGGAACACAAACACAGAGAGAAAGAGGTGTCAGGGAAGTTCAAACATTCCAGGCTCGCTTTCCCATCATCTACAGACACGTTCACTCTGCAAAATACACTGTAACAGCAGCCAATCCCATCTTGTGGCGCTCACAGGATAATTCAATGCTAAAGGGCAGTGCCTAGATTAAGTACAGCAGTCAGGGCTCTGACGTGGGATGTTACTAGAATTTTACAGCAGAAAGGATTAAAGTTAGAGCTGGGACATCCTTCTGGATGATCCTTCTCTATGAATCTACATTGTACTGTATGTTTATAGGTTTAAAGTTTACCTGCATGCTGCCTCTCATGCCATTTCCATGTAAAGGCATAAAGAGTAGATATATAGTAGATATTTCTTTTAGCATTGATATCATAATTTAGACATGCAAAATAGTCACATCGTAGTATGTGCAATGTTTTGTACAATGCCAACCTGCCCGGTTCCAAGCTTACTGGAGTCACTTGTTTACCTTTTTATTTATTTATGTATTTTATTTTTTATTTTCAATTTTATTATCTAAGAATACTGAAAACTAAATAACTAAAAATAACACTAAGTTTTTATTTGTGTTTGTTCTTTTTTATTATTCTAATTATTTATCTCTTAATATGACTGCTTTAATTTTTGCCTAATACATTGATTTAGTATTATTTTAATTCTTCTTAAATCAATCTTAATACACTGCCTGGAAAAAAAAAAAGAAAAAAAAAAATAATGGCACCAAAAAAAAGGTCACCAATATTTCATTAGACCGCCTTTAGCTTTGACTGCGGCACACATTCACTATGACATTGTTTCAATAAGCTTCTGCAATGTCACAAGATTTATTTCAATCCAGTGCTGCATTCATTTTTTACCAAGATCTTGCTGACTGATGATGGTAGAGTCTGACCACTGCACATAGTCTTCTCCAGCACATCCCAAAGATTCTCAATGAGGTTAAGGTCTAGACTCTGTGGTGAACAATCCATGTGTGATAATGATGATCTCATGCTCCCTGAATCACTCTTTCACAATTCCAGCCCCATGAATCCTGGCATTATCTTCTTGGAACATGCCCGTGTTCATCAGGGAAGATAAAATCCATTGATGGAATAACTGGTCTATATTTAGTATATTCAGGTAGTCAGCTGACCTCATTCTTCCCGCACATATTGTTGCTGAACCTAGACCAACTGCACCCAACATTTTTTTGGCCAGGCAGTGAAGTTTGTTTGTTTTTAACAATTTTGCCATTTAATTTTAAAGATCCACATTTTCGTTTTATCTAATTAACTAGTTGATTTAAATTTGACTTTGTTTTATTTTCTTTTTCAGTGTTTTGCAGGTACTTCTGCACAGTAGCTGAACATTACACTTCTTTTATTAGTATTGCCAGGTCCGCCCCATAAACAGGCTGTTTTCGGGCTGACTGAATGAGCGAAATATAATCAGAATTATGTTAATTAACACTGTAACATAGAAGCATAGAACTATTATTTAATTGAAATGATTTTTAAGAAAGCTACACACAGTGCTGCAAGTCAAACGCAGAGGAGTTCATGTGCGCCCAGAGCTACGTGATTACATTTTTCATTTTTATTATAGTTTAATTTAATTTTGTTTTTATTTTTTCTCCTACAGTTCAGTAAGTTTTAATTTGTTTTTAGAGTGGGCTTGCTAGTGCTTTTTGTCGTATTTTGCGGCTAGCGCGAGCGCTTTAAACGAGAACAAACGCCACGGATCACGAGGTGCCGCGCGCTGCCGTGCTGTATCCGACTCCCTGCTGAATCAGACTCCGCTTCGCAAACAGAATCGGCACAACACCCCCCGCTGTACAACTCCGCTGTACTACAGCGCTTATAAATAAATTAAACACAAAAAGGAGGGTATTCTATCAGTAATTTCAGTTCGTTTTAGT